>NC_092743.1:117832860-118135406 GCF_047496795.1 Chiloscyllium punctatum | reverse complement strand
CAGCTATAAACAGTACTCCTGCTGAGATTGAACAAATGTCTTGTATAGTTTCAACATCACCTCCTTGTTCGTGTACTTATGCCCCTATTAATAAAGACAAGGACAGACTATGCATAACTAATTGCTCTCTGCACCTATTCTCCCATCTTCAGTAATCTATGCACTATACATTCTGGTCTCTCTGCTTCTGTGTCCCATTTAGAATTGTACCCCTTAGTTTATATTGTCTTTCAATGTTTCAAATCTATTAAGTACTCTTTTATATAAAAAAAAGATTATGCTCCTGTGGCTAAATGTGGAACTCCGGGACACTGCTGACATCCTGGATCCTTCATGTACAAGAAGTGTGTCCAGTTGCTCCTCTTGTTAGACTGCATGATGGCTCTGGAGCTGCGGATGGACTCACTTTGGAGCATACGCGATGCTGACGGGGTCGTGGATAGCACATTTAGTGAATAGGTCACGCCGCAGATTAGGATTGCTAAGGGAGAAAGGGGATGGGTGGCCAAAGGACAGAGAAAGAGCAGGAACGCAGTACAAGTGTCCCCTGCAATCATCTCCCTCCAAAACAGGTATACCATTTTCGATACTGAGGGAGACAGCTCACCAGGAGAAGGCAGCAGTAGCCAAGTTAATGGCACTGTCTGGCTCTGCAGTTCAGAAGGGAGGGAAAAAGAGTGGAAGGGCTATAGTCATAGGGGATTCAACTGTAAGGGGAGTAGATAGGCAGTTGTGTGGTCGAAAACGAGTCTCCCAAATGGTATGTTGCCTCCCAGGTGCACGGGTCAGGGTTGTCTCCAGTCGACAGCAGATAATTCTCAAGGAGGGGTGTGAACAGCCAGTTTATACAGGTGCATACAGGTACCAATGATATAATTTTTTTATAATTACAAGAAGAATTTAGGGAGTTACGAACCAAGTTAAAAAATAGGACCTCAGAGGTAGTAATCTCAGATTGCTACCAGTGCCATGTGCTAGTTAGAGTAGGAATGATAGAATAAGAAGGATGAATGTGTGGCTTGAGAAATTGTGCAGGAGGGAGAGCTTCAGATTTTTATAACATTGGGACCAGTTGTGGGGGAGGTGGGACTATTACAAATTGGATGGTCTACACCTGGGCCAGACTGGAACCAATGTCCTTGGGAGCACTTTTGCTAACACTGTTGGGGAGGGTTTAAACTAATGTGGTAGGGGGATGGAAACCAAATGAGGAGGTTAGTGGACAGGAAGGAGGTAGAAACTAAAACCTGTAAGGAACTAGATAATGAAGTCAGTGTGACTAAGGGGGATAGTAGGCAGGGAGCAGAGGATGAATGCAGAGCGACTGGTGGTCTGAGATGCATTTGTTTTAATGCAAGTATAGTAGTTAAGGCAGATGAACTTAGGGCTTGGATTAGTACCTAGGAGTATGATGTTATTGCTATTACTGAAACTTGGTTGTGGGAATGGCATGATTGACAACTAAATATCCCAGGATAACGATGCTTCAGGGAGGGAGGTAAAAGGTCTGGAGGAGATGCATTACTGGTCAAAGAAGATATCTCAGCTGTGTTGAAGGAGGGCAGTATGGAGGACTTGAGCAGTGAGGCCATATGGGCAGAGCTCAGAAATAGGAAGGGTGTGGTAACAATGTTGGGACTTTACTACAGGCCTCCCAACAACGAAGGTGAGATGGAGGTACAAATTATGTAGAGAGATCATAGAAAGATGTAGGAGCAACAGGAACATTGACTGGGATTCATTTAGTGTTAGACATCTGGATGGAATAGAATTTGTAAAGAAGATCCAAGAGGGTTTTCTAGAGCAGTATGTAAATAGTCCAACTCTGGAAGAAGTCATAGTGGATCTGGTGTTGGGAAATGAGCCCAGCCAGTTGGTTAAAGTTTCAGTAGGGGATTATCTTGGGAATAGTGATCAGAATTCCATGAGTTTTAGAATTCTCATGGACAAAGACGAGAGTGGTCCTAAAGGAATACCAAAATTTGTCAGAAGCTGGGAGCAGCTGTTTGAAGGGAAATCCACATTCGATATGTGGGAGGCTTTCAAAGAGAGGTTGATTAGAGTTCAGGAGAGATATGCTCTGTGAAAATGAGGGATAGAAATCGCCAGATTAGGGAACCATCGATGACAGGTGAAATTGAGACTAGCTAAGAAGAAAAATGATGCATACATAAGGTCTCGGCTGCTTTGGAAGAATATCGGGTACATAGGACCAATCTGAAATGAGGAATTAAGAGGGCTAAAAGGGGTCATGAGATATCCTTATCGAGCAGGATTAAGGAAAACCCCAAAGCCTTTTATTGATATGTAAGGAGCAAGAGGGTAATGAGGGAAAGGGTTGCCCACAAGGACAAAGGAGGAAAGATATGCATGGAATCAGAATGGGTGAGATTCTTAATGAGTACTTTGCATCTGTATTCACGAAGGAGAGGGACATGGCAGATGGTGATGTTTGGGATAAATCTTTGATTACTCTAGATTAAGTTGGCGTAAGGAGGGAGGATGTGTTGGGTATTCTAAAAGGCATTAAGGTGGACAAATTCTCCGGTTACTGAGGGAAGCGAGAGAGGAAATAGCTGGGGCTTGAACAGATATCTTTGCAGCATCCTCGATAACTGGGGAGGTCCCAGCGGACTGGAGAATTGCTAATGTTGTCCCCTTGTTTAAGAAGGGTAGCAGGGTTAATCCAGGTACTTGCAGACGTATGAGCTTGATGTCAATGGTAGGGAAGCTACTGGAGAAGATACTGAGGGACAGGATATATACCCATTTGAAAGAAATTAGGCTTATCAGTAATAGGCAGCATGGTTTTATGCAGGGAAGGTCATGTCTTAGAAACCTAATTGAATTCTTTGAAAAGGTGACAAAGTTGATTGATGAGAGAAGGGATGTTGATGTCATATACATGGGCCTTTAGTAAGGCGTTTGAGGTTCCCCATGGTAGGCTGGTGAAAGTGAAGTCTCATTGAGCCCAGGGTGTTCTAGCTAGATGGATAGAGAACTCGTTGGGCAACAGGAGATGGTAGTAGTGGAAGGAAGCTTATCAAAATAAAGACCTGTGACCAGCGGTGTTCCACAAAGATCCATGCTGGGACCACTGTTCTTTGTGATATACATAAATGATCTGGAGGAAGGTATGGGTGGTCTGATTAGCAAGTTTGCAGATGACACTAAGATTGGTGGAGTATCAGATAGTGAAGGGGACTGTCAGAGAATACAGCAGAGTATATTGGAGAGTTGGGTAGAGAAATGGCAGATGGAGTTCAATCCAGTCAAATATGAGGTGATGCATTTTGGAAGATCCAGTTCAAAAGCGGGCTTTATGGTAAGTGGAAAAGTCCTGGGGAAAATTGATATACAGAGAGATCTGAGTGTCTTAAGTCCATTGTTCCCTGAAGGTGGCAACGCAGGTCATTAGAGTAGTCAAGAAGGCATACGGCATGCTTTCCTTCATTGGACGGGATATTGAGTACAAGAGTTGGCAGGTCATGCTATATTTGTGTAAGACTTTGGTTCAGCCACATTTGGAATACTGCATACAGTTCTGGTTGCCTTATTACCGAAAGGATTAGATTAGATTACTTAGTGTGGAAGCAGGCCCTTTGGCTCAACAATGATGTGGATGCTTTGGAGAGGTTGCAGAGGAGGTTCACTGGGATGTTGCCTTGTATGGATGGTGCTAGCTATGAAGAGAGATTGAGTAGATTAGGATTATTTTCATTGGAAAGGAGGTGGTTGAGGGGGGACCTGATTGAGGCCGACAAAATCATGAGAGGTGTAGACAGGGTAGATAGCAAGAAGCTTTTTCCCAACGTGGAGAACTCAATTACTAAGGGTCATAAGTTCAGAGTGAGAGGGGAAACGTTTAGGGGAGACATGCGTGGAAAGATCTTCACACAGAGGATGGTGGGCGCCTGGAACACATTGTTAGAAAAGGTGGTAGGGGCAGGAAAGATCGTGTCATTTTAAGATGTGCCAAGATAAATACATGAATGGGCAGGGAGCAAAGGAATACAGATTCTTAGAAAATAGACAGCAGGTTTAGATAGAGGATCTTGATTGGCGCAGGCCTGGAGGGCTGAAGGGCCTGTTCCTGTCCTGTAATGCTCTTTGTTCTTTGAATACACGCTGCTCTACAAGTGCCACAGGATTCTAAATGCTTGCAATCCTTTGGATATATAAATTTCTGTCTAGCCTCCCATTCACTTATTTTCGTGATTGTTAAAATTTGGGACCTCAATATGTCTCTGAAATGCTTCCTCACTAACTACGTCCTAAGGTAACTGTGATTGCAAATATTAAGGTAGCTAATATCATCACATTGTTCTTACTGAACCTTGACTAAGAATTGTGAACAAGGCTGAATAGGCCATTCAGCTCCTCCCATTTAATAAGTCATAAATCTTGGAATGCTCTTCCCGAAAAGCTTGTGGAATGAGAGTCCTTGAATATTTTTACAGAAGAAGTGGTCAGATTCTTATGAAACAATAGGGTGAAAGGTTTTCAGGGTAAGCAGGAATACAGATTTGAGGTTTTTTTGTTCAAGGGAATATTGGTGGACCAGCATTTATTGCCGATTTCTTATTTGCCTGAGAGAAGATGGTGGTAAGCTTCTTACTACCATCTTCTCTTTGTAATCAATTCCCCTCACAATAAATGATAACGTTGTATTAGCTTTCCTAATGACTGGCTGTACCTTCTCTAGTTTTATCTCTTGCCTTAAATTTCTACTCTTTATCCCTACTTGCCATGGTTTGTTTACTATTTTCTGCATTAATACTTTTCACTTTGATATTAGCCATGCTGTTTGATTTAGATCTCCTGCAGTGTGGAAATAGGCCATTTGGCCCATCGAGTCCACACTGACCCTCTGAGGAGTATCCCTCCCAAACCAAACCCGCATAACTAGCTCTGTAACTCTGCATTTCCATGGCTAATCCACCTCGCCTGCACATCCCTGGACACTGGACAGTTTTTGCATGGCCAATCTGCTTAACCTGCATATCTTTGAACTACGGAAGGAAACCGGAACACCCGAGAAAACCCATGCAGAATGTGCTAACTCCACACAGGCAATCACCTGATGATGAAATTGAACCCAGCTCCCTGGCACTATGAGGCAGCAGTCCTCACCACTGAGCCACCATGCTGCCCTGTTTTATTTTAGAAATTTACAATATCCCCGTCCTCCTGATCCAAGCAACCACATGCACTCCCTGCTGCGCATTGTGCCTCCATGTGATCAGCAGTCCTTCGTTTTGATAGTGATGTCTAATCAGGGTCTTGAGCAGCTGCCCTGGCTCTTCATGTTACTGACCAGATCTTTAGACTCAGGGCAACTTGTCTCATGAGGTAGTGGGATCTGGATATTTGCTTACTTTTCTTTCCTTGTCTAGATTAGATTTAGATTACTTACAGTGTGGAAACAGGAGGCCCTTCGGCCCAACAAGTCCACACCGACCCGCCGAAGCGCAACCCACCCAGACCCCTACATTTACCCCTTATTTAACACTATGGGCAATTTAGCATGGCCAGTTCACCTGACCCGCACATCTTTGGACTGTGGGAGGAAACCGGAGTACCCGGAAGAAACCCACGCAGACACGGGGAGAATGTGCAAACTCCACACAGACAGTCGCTGGAGTCGGGAATTGAACCCGGGTCTCTGGCGCTGTGAGGCAGCAGTGCTAACTATGTGCCACCGTGCCGCCCGTTGGATTCCCCTGCCTCATCAATAAGACATGAGGTGTGAAAGGCTAATGCAACTTGATGAAAAGTTATCTCCATTCTGAACAATTTTTACCATAGCTTCACAAATTTGATTCCTTGCTTCCACAATGCATATTAAAATCCTCTCTGCTTTTCAATATACACGCTTTCAAGATCAGCATAGTTAAGGTGAAGCCTATTCCATCATTACTTTGCAAATTTCCCAGTATTGGTGCCAGTACCCCATGAAACAGAGCCTACTTCTCTCACATCAGTCTTTGAGCCACACATTCATCTCTCTATAAATTCCTCTTTGTGATTGATATGCAAGAATGTTACCAATTAAGCTACAATTGACACACTAATGTAGTAAAATTATTGACAAAATAAGAGTCTACATTGGTAATGCGTGTATAGATATGGAACTCATTCAGGGTCAGAAAGCAGTAAAAGGATTTTTGAGACCAGAGTCAATTCTGCATTGTTGACCAAAAGTCAATAATAGGCCGATGCACTTTTTCAAAAAATTAATGATAACCCATTTGGGCATGCAGGGCGTTTCTTAGTTTACTGATGACAGAAAGCTTAAACGTTGTAAACATTGCGAAGGATAATAAGAGACGTCAGGAGGACTTGACAGACACAAATGAAAATTATTGCAGAATGAGGTGAAGTTGTGTATTTTGACATGAAAATGTGGAGAGGCATTTTGAACTAAATGATACAATTTTAAAGACTATATGGAGAGGCTGAATAGGTTGGGCTTCTTTCCCTGGAGAGCCTGAGGCTAAGTGGTGACCTCAGCGAGGTTTATAAAATCATGAGGGGCATGGACAGGGTGAATAGCCAAAATCTTTTTACCGAGGGTAAGGGAATCCAAAATTAGAGGGGAAAGATTTAAAATGGACCTTTAGGGACAACATTTTCAAGCTGAGGGTGGTGCATGTATGGAACAAGCTGCAAGAGGGAGGAGATGGAGGTAGGTACAATTTCAGCATTTAACAAGTATCTGGATAGGTACATGAATGGGAAGGGTTTAGAAAGTAATGGGCCAAATACTGGCAAATGGGACTAGATTAGTTTCGGATATCTTGTCAGCACATAACAAGTTGGATCAAAGGGTCTGTTTCTGTGCTGTCTGACACGGTCAATTAAGGAACTTTACAAGTCTTTGAAGCTGTCAGGAGACATCTGTTTAAAAATGGAATACTCGGGATGCTCTGCTTTGTAAATAGAGGCATAGTATACAATTACAAAATCATGCTAAATGTGTGGAAAATGTTGAGTTTTCCTCATCCGACAGAGATTTACTTGTACGTCCAAACACGTCATCTGCTGTATCTGTTGCACCCGGTGTGGTCACCTCTACACCGCGTAGACAGGACCCAGCTTGCAGATCGTTTCATAGAACATCTTTGGGACACCCGCATGAACCAACCTCACTGCCCCAAGGTCAAACACTTGAACTCCCCCGTCCCACTCCACTAAGGACATGCAGATCCTGGGCGGCCTCGCCAAATCCTAACCACCTGAGGTCTGGAGGAAGAATGCCTTATCTTCCACCTTGGCACCCTGCAACCAAATGGGCTCAATGTGAATTTTACCAGTTTCCTCATTTCTTCCCCCCCCCCCCCCCCCCCCACCTTATCATAGTCCCAAGCCTCTAACTCATACTGCCCTCTTGACCTCTCCATCTTTCTTCCTACCTATCCACTCCACCCTCCTCTCCAACCTATCACCTTCTCCCCCACCTTCATCTACCTACTACATTCCCACCTCCCTTTCCTCCCGAGCCCCACCCCCCTCCCATTGGTCTCTCAGGCCCCCTGGCCCACAAGCCTCATTCCTGATGAAGGGCCTATGCCCCGAAACATTGATTCGCCTGCTCCTTGGATGCTATCTGACCTGCTGTGCTTTTCTGGAACCACATTCTCAACTCTGATTTCCAGCATCTGCAGTGCTCACTTTCTCCAAAATGTTGATTCAGTCCCAACTGGAGTTTTGTGGCCAGTGCTGGATACACGCTTTAGCGGAATGCCCAGGACTTTGATATGTTACAAAGGATATTTATGAGAATGGTGCTAGGAATAAAGGACTTCTGTTCAGTGGACAGGCTAGAGACACTGACATTGTTTTCCTTTAAAACAGCGATGATTAAGGGAAGATTTTATAGAAGTGTTCAAAATATTGAAGATTTAGATAAGATGAAATTGTTTCCATTGTCAGAAGACTCTAGAGGGCATAGGTTTAGGGTGAGAGGGGAAAGATATAAAAGAGACCTAAGGGGCAACCTTTTCACGCAGAGGGTGGTACGTGTATGGAATGAGCTGCCAGAGGATGTGGTGGAGGCTGGTACAATTGGAACATTTAAGAGGCATTTGGATGGGTATATGAATAGGAAGGGTTTGGAGGGATATGGGCCGGGTGCTGGCAGGTGGGACTAGATTGGGTTGGGATATCTGGTCGGCATGGACGGGTTGGACCGAAGGGTCTGTTTCCATGCTGTACATCTCTATGACTCTAAGACTTAGTAACCAGATGATAAAGTATAAGGTAATAGTTAAGAATAAAAAGGAGTAACATGAAGAAAAAATATTTTGCCCAACTCGTTGGTATAATCCAGGAAACACCACTGAGAGGATAATGGAAACAATAACTTTCAAAGCAGAACTGCTTAAGTGCTTAAAAAGGAAAAACAATGCTGGATTTTGTACAGAGAAGACACAGGAATAACTGAATAAACTTTCAAAAGCTGGCACACACCCATGGGTCAAACTTCATCACCTACACTACTCAGTGATTTAATGAGTTTTGCATTGTTAATGGACTAAAAAGATGAACAAGTCTAACAACAGCTGGAAGAAGATTCACTGAACTGACGCTTGAGTTGGACAGATTATTGTATGAGAAAATGGTGAAGCAAATTGGGTCTGTACCGTTGGATTTTAAAAAATAAGAAATTACTTTATTAAAATATGAGATCCTGGGGTGATTTAAGATAGATATTCCCCCTTGCTATGTGGGGCTGGGTTATTGGTTTGGTGTGAAATTTAGGACTATGTGGCGCAGTTTAAAAATACTATAGTCTAACTCCTGAGTAACTATTCAGCAGACCCCACACTTGCCTCTACCACCTCCAACTACACGTCCCTAATTAAACTCCAAGTTCTGACCTGACACCCAAGGATCCAATACCGTACCCCCCCCCTTTAGACTTGTTCATTGCGCCCTCATCCCTTTAACTAACTCCATACCCAACATTCCTTCGCCCCTGTGACCTGGCACCCCTTCCCCAACTCCAGGCCTGACCTTCCCCTTTGCCTGCATTGGATCTGAACCCCACCCCACTTTAACCCTCCATGATCTGACTCCACCTCTCCCTTCCCCTGCACTAGACCCAAGACCAACATGCATTCACTACCCTAGAGCTGATGAAGGAATCATCAGAATGGACGTATGTATCGCGTTCCTGAAGGAGCCCTGAGTAGAATATTCTATCAGAATTGTAGGGCTGTCTCTTTTTGTGAGATTTCCACTCCTCAAAGTTTGGCCTAATGTGTCTCCCATTTAAGACCATGGTGAAGAGTAATTTCTTTACTGAAGGTCATTGATCGTTTGAAGGTTGCAAGCAGCTCCTGTCGCTGAGGAGAGAGAAGGAGTCAGTAGACAGGGAACAGAGTTTGGAGTGGAAGCTGACAACAATGACTGACTGTCTTCTTGCCAGTTCAAAAATCATAAAGCTAATGTCGATAAAGAAAGAAAAATCCTCTGTTTCATGTTGTGCTCCTCAATTCCTCAAGACAATGTTTTAAAATTTAAATCAAAACAGAAACTCAGTAGCTCTGGCAGCATCTTTTGAATGAAAGCAACCTTAATGTTTCAGAACAGTTTCTGTTTTTGTTTCAGTTCTTTGTTTTTTCTTCTTGTATTTATTTAAATTTCTTTGTGTGTGAAAGTGCAATTACTGGAAAGACACTCCTATTTCCAGATGTAGCAGTTAAATAAAGGTCCAGGTAATTATTCCTTGTGATCGTAGTTGAAGGAAACTGTTCACCAAGTCATTGAAACAAATTCCTTGTTCTTTTCTTAAATACTGGCAAAAGATTTTTTTTCCATTTATTCAAAAGGCCAATTTTGGGGTTGTTCAAAAGTCAGTACCTTTGTCAATACAGTACTGCCTCTGTGCTACAGTGAAGTGCTAATCTAACCTGTGTGGGGGTCAAGAGCTGAAGTGGGAAATGAATGCCTGACTTTCTGACTCAGGTGAGAATGCAAACTAAAGCTGACACTTTAAATTGGAATGGTTGTTATAGGTGGTCTGTATGTCCATTATTACCTCTGTTCTGTGGTGGAATGGATATTAATTTCCAATCTTTAAAAATCCAGAAACGTCCAAAGGAAGTACTCAAACAGAACACCAACAAGGAAAGTGACAAGCTGTACTCTCAGTTATCAAGGCTACCTTTAATTTCCTTTTGTAATCACTTGCAGTTTTATTTGACAATTTATTTTTGCTTTGTTTTTCTGTAAATTCTAAAAATTCTTATTCAAAAGAAAAATTCCATTTTGTTTTCAAAAGGTGTATTCCAAAACCAAAGGTTTGTCTGACTAGCATTGCCTTGCTTGAATGTGAACAGTACGAGTGTATCTCAAGATCAATGAGTTGTGAACTACTTCCAATTGAACCTGTTTGTGATACAGAAAATGTGGAACATGCCAATCAATGTGCCTTGTACCAAAGATCGAAAACATTGTCCTACATGGGCCCGTGTCAGGTATGAATACACAAATTTCACTACCTCCAGGCAGCTTTATTGCTGCCTGTACTTGTAGTTACTAATGAAGTGAGTCTGACTGACTAATGTAAGAAATTTTGGCCCTTGGCACTTTGGTGGCTACTTCAACCAGCTTAATGTAACACACCTACTTCACATGTGTTAGGCGTATCAGTTGGGGACAGACAGAAATTTTAGCAGGTGAGGTCATTCAATCTTACCTGTTTTTCTAATTATTTCTGGAATGACGATAGCACTAAAAAAACACATTTCCCTTGGCCCTGGTGTATTCCCCATTGTAAAAGCCCGGAAGTGTAATTGAGTCCAAAATATACTTGCACCTTTCTGGCTCCTTAGCACCTTTAGAGTGTTAAGAGTCCTGATAATTAAGCTTTAATATACTGTATTACCTCTGTAGCACTTTCCTATTTCTGTCAAACTTTAAAACTTTGTTATACTTCATTAACTTGACTGAGTTATTTTCATTTTAAATGTTTTTACATTGAGCTTCACCTGAAATTGTCATTTATTATACTTCTGTCTTAGTTACAGCTATCAAAAACTGGGTTGCCCAAGATTGTCTGAAATTTTCACTGTCCTTTTTTAAAAAAACACAAATGTATATGCCTCTAAGTTCAGCTAATGCATTCCTTATATTGCATTAGAGGTTAAGGTGTGGGAACTAGAGTAGGTTATTTGGACTTGAGCCTATTCTGCCATTCAAATTAATGGCTGATCTTCTATCTCAAATCCACTTTCCTTCACTATTCCTGTATCCTTTAGTTCCCAAAAATATTAAATTTTGTCTTGAATGTATTCAATAACGTATCATCCACAGCATTCTGGAATGCAGAATTATAAAGATTGGCAACCTTTTGATTAAAGACATTTCTCCTTACCTTAGTTTTAAATAGTCAACTTGATTTTGAGACTGACCCCATGTTCTTCCCCCTTAAGAACTTATCTTGTTGCAGTTAAATCAGCTCTCATTCTTAAAAAAACTCCTTGCCTAAGCTTTTCATCCCAGGAACCGATCTAATGAACCTTGGCTGCACTCTCTGTAGGGTGAATGCATCTGTTCTTGGGTAAAAAAACCAAAAAATCATACAATATTACAGATGTGGTCCC
The DNA here is from genome assembly GCF_047496795.1 of Chiloscyllium punctatum. NCBI lineage: Eukaryota > Metazoa > Chordata > Chondrichthyes > Orectolobiformes > Hemiscylliidae > Chiloscyllium > Chiloscyllium punctatum. The sequence goes on along the minus strand of NC_092743.1, from coordinate 118,123,794 downwards.
TGTCAGTACCCTATATAATTATAGTAAAGTTCCTTTACAACATACCATTGATATTTGTAATTGACCCTATATGATATATGTAGGCAGATGTGGGTACTGCAGATGCTGGAGATTAGAGTCAAGATAAGAGTGGTGCTGGAAAAGGACAGCAGGTAAGGCGGCATCCAAGGAGCAGGAAAATCGATGCTTTGTCTGAAATGTCGATTTTCTAGCTCCTCGGATGCTGCCTGACCTGCTGTGCTTTTCCAGCACCACTCTAATCTTGACTCACTATATATATTTGACTGTAAGCATTTTCTAATCTCTTAGCATCGAAACAATATTCAACAGTTTTATTCTTCTTATCAAGATGAATAAGTTCACACTGGTGGAGGGTTGTTTATTAGATTGGAGGACTGCAACTGGCGGCATTCCACAGGGATCGGTACAAGGTCACCTTTTGTTTGTAATTTATATAAACTATTTGGATTAGCATATGGGAGACGTGGCTAGTAAGCTTACAGATGACACCAAAATTGGTGGCATAGTGGACAGTGAAGAAGGTTATCTAAGATTACAAAGATTTTGATCAATTGGGTCATAGGCTGAGGAGTGGCAGGTGGATTTTAATTTGGATAATTGCAAAATATTGCATTTTGGAAAAACAAATAAAGGCAGGGCATATACAATTACAGGGTCCTGAGTGGTGTTGCAGAACAGAGATCTAGGGGTTCAATACATAATTCTTTGAAATTTGCATCACAGGTACAAAGGTTGGTTAAGAAGGCGTTTGGCATAGTTGCTTTCATTGCATAGATCTTTAAGTATCGGAGTTGGGACGTCATGTTGACATTGTACAGGACATTGGTGAGGCCTCATTTGGAACTGTGTGCAGGTCTGATAGTCCTGTTTATCGGAATTTATTATTAAATTGGAGAAGGTTCAGAAAAGATTTACCAGGATGTTGCTGGGACTGGAGGGTTTGAGCTATAAGAATAGGCTGGGACTTCTTATACTGGAGTATAGGAGCTTGAGGAGAGACCTTATAGAGGTTTGTCAGCTCAGCGAGCAAACCTACATCCAGAACCTCAACTTGAGCTACAAACCTTCTCAAAACTCGCTAACATGGGGACTAATTTGATCTGGTAAGATCTTACAGACAGCAGTGTGATAATTTGTTTGTGTGATGTTGATTTCGGGATAAATATTGCCCAAGACACAAGTGATAACTCTCCAGATCTTCAGAATCTTTTAAATCCATCCTAGAAGCTAGAGAGATTCTCAATTTAAATTCTGAACTGACTGACAGCTTCTCAGACACTGCAACATTCTCGGAGGCAAAAATAGAGATTGCTGAGAGCTCAGCAGGTGTGGCAACTGAGGAGGTTCTCAGGAAGGGTCAGTTGACCCAGAATGTTAACTCTGATTTCTCTTCACAGATGCTGCCAGACCTGCTGAGCTTTTCCAGCGGTTTCTGTTTTTGACTCTGATTTACAGTATCCACAGTTCTTTCAGTTTTTTTTTTAACTTTCTCTCAGTACAGTACTTGGTGTATCACTCTGAATTCTTAGTGCTCAAGTGGAAAGAGACGCAGGTCACAACCTTCTGACTGAACCAACAACCTCCTGACTCAGGGTAGTCCTGTGGTATTAATCTGAATGGAATAATCCCAGAATGGAGAGGATATGGGGAGGAATTGAGAGGAGAATGGACCTTCTCGTCAAAACAAAGAAGGCAGCTTACGTAAGGCGGAGATGGGGCAGGAGCAGGCTGAGACAATGGGTCGGCCAGGGCAGTCAGGTTTGTGGATTTTGGGCAGGAGGTAGAAACGGGCGGTGCGGGGTTGTGACACTGAGGTTGGAGGCGGTGGATCCCCTGAGGAGATGAGGTTATGGATGGTCTGAGAGATGATAGTTTGGTGGTGGGAGGTGGGGTCATGGTCAAGAGGGCAGTAGGAGGAGGTGTCCGCGAGCTGGCGTTTAGCCTCAGCGGTGTAAAGTCGATGAATGTATCGGCACAGCCTCGTGCTCCCATGAGGAGGTTGAACAGTTCATCCACTTTACCAACACCTTCCACCCCGACCTCAAATTCACCTGGACCGTCTCAGACTCCTCCCTCCCCTTCCTAGACTTCTCCATTTCTATCTCGGGCGACTGAATCAACACGGACATTTACTATAAACCGGCCGACTCCCACAGCTACCTAGACTACACCTCCTCCCACCCTGCCCCCTGTAAAAATGCCATCCCATATTCCCAATTCCTTCATCTCCGCCGCATCTGCTCCCAGGAGGACCAGTTCCAATACCTACAACCCAGATGGCCTCCTTCTTCAAAGATCGCAATTTCCTTCCAGACATGATCGACGATGATCTCCACCGCATCTCCTCCACTTCCTGCTCCTCCGCCCTTGAGCCCCGCCCCTCCAATCGCCACCAGGACAGAACCCCACTGGTCCTCACCTACCACCCCACTAACCTCCAAATACATCGTATCATCTGTCGTCATTTCCGCCACCTCCAAACGGACCCCACCACCAGGGATATATTTCCCTCCTCTCCCCTATCAGCGTTCCGAAAAGACCACTCCCTTCGTGACTCCCTCGTCAGGTCCACACCCCCCACCAACCCAACCTCCACTCCTGGCACCTTCCGCTGCAACTGCAAGAAATGCAAAACTTGCGCCCACCTTCCCCCCCCCCCCCCCCCCGCCACCCCCCTTACTTCCCTCCAAGGCCCCAAGAGATCCTTCCATATCTGCCACAAATTCACCTGCACCTCCACACCCATCATTACTGCATCCGCTGCACCCGATGTGGCCTCCTCTATATTGGGGAGACAGGCCGCCTACTTGCGGAACGTTTCAGAGAGCACCTCTGGGACACCCGGACCAACCAACCCAACCACCCCGTGGCTCAACACTTTAACTCCTCCTCCCACTCCACCAAGGACATGCAGGTCCTTGGACTCCTCCATCGCAGACCATAGCAACACGACGGCTGGAGGAAGAGCGCCTCATCTTCTGCCTAGGAACCCTCCAACCACAAGGGATGAACTCCGATGTCTCCAGTTTCCTCATTTCTCCTCCCCCCACCTTGTCTCAGTCCCAACCCTCAAACTCAGCACCACCTTCCTAACCTGCAATCTTCTTCCTGACCTCTCCACCCCCACACCCACTCCGGCCTATCACCCTCACCTTAACCTCCTTCCACCTATCGCATTTCCAACGCCCCTCCCCCAAGTCCCTCCTCCCTACCTTTTATCTTAGCCTGCTGGACACACTTTCCTCATTCCTGAAGAAGGGCTCGTGCCCGAAATGTCGATTCTCCTGCTTGGATGCTGCCTGACCTGCTGCGCTTTTCTGGCAACACATTTTTGGCTCTGATCTCCAGCATCTGCAGTCCTCACTTTCTCCTTGACAGTATGTAGACAGGCCTAGAAGGGGCGAAGCCACTTTAGATTTAGTACTGGGTAACGATCCTGGCCAGGTGTTAGACTTGGAAGTAGGTGAGCACTTTGGAGACAGCAATCACAATTCTGTCAGGTTTACTTTAGAGATGGAAAGGGATAGGTGTACTCTACCGAGCAAGAGTTACAGCTGGGGGAAGGGAAATTCCGATGCAATTAGAAAAGATTTGGGAAGCGTAGAATGGGGAAGGAAACTGCAGGGAATGAGCACATTAAAAATGTGGACCTTATTCAAGGAAAAGCTCCTGTGTGTCCAAGATAACTATGAACCTGTCGTCAGGCAGGGAGGAAGATATAAAACGCGTGAGCTGTGGTTTACGAAGGAAGTGGAATCCCTGGTCAAGAAGAAGAAGGCTTATGTTAGGACAAAATGTGAAAACTTAGTTAGGGTACTTGGGAGTTACAAGGAAGTCAGGAAGCACCTAAAAAGAGAACACAGAAGAGCCAGGAGGAGACATGAGAAGTTGTTGGTGGATAGGATCAGGGTTAACCCAAAGGCTTTCCATAGGTCTGTCAGGAATAAAAGAATGACGAGAGTTAAATTAGGGTCAATCAAGGATAATAGTGGGAAGTTGTGTGTGGAGTCAGAGGAGATAGGGGAAGCACTAAATAAATATTTTTTGACAGTGTTCACTCTAGAAAATGAAAATGTTGGCGAGGAAGATACAGAGATACTTGCATCTCGACTAGAAGAGATTGAGGCTCACAAGGAAGAGGTATTAGAAATACTGCAGAGTGTGAAAATAGACAAGTCCCCTGGGCCAGATGGGATCTATCCTAGGATCCTCTGGGAAGCAAGGGAAGAAATTGCTGAGCCTTTGGCATTGATCTTCAAATCATCATTGTCTACAGGAATAGTGCCTGAGGACTGGAGGATAGCAAATGTGGTTCCCTTGTTCAAAAAGGGTAGTAGAGACAACCTTGGTAATTACAGACCAGTGAGTCTCACTTCAGTTGTTGGTAAAGTGTTGGAAAAGGTTATGAGATGATTTATCACCATCTAGAAAAGAATAATCTGATCAGGGACAGTCAGCACGGTTTTGTGAAGAGTAGGTCGTGCCTAACGAATCTTATTGACTTTTTTGACCAGACAGGTAGGTGAGAGTAAACCAGTTGATATGGTGTATATGGATTTCATTCGATAAGGTTCCCAATAGTAGGCTATTGTACAAAATGCGGAGGAATGGGATTGTGGGAGATATCGCAGTTTGGATCAGTAATTGGCTTGCTGAAAGAAAACAGAGGGTTGTAGTTGATGGAACATGTTCATCTTGGTGTCCAGTTACTTGTGGCGTACCGCAAGGGTCAGTGTTGGGTCCACTGCTGTTCGTCATTTTTATAAACTACCTGGATGAGGGCTTAGAAGGGTGGGTTAATAAATTTGCGGACGACACTAAGGTCGGTGGAGTTGTGGATAGTAACGAAGGATGTAGTAGGTTGCAGAGAGACATAGATAGGATGCAGAGCTGGGCTGAGGGGTGACAAATGGAGTTTAATGAGGACAAGTGTGAGGTGATACACTTTGGACGGAGTAATTGGAATGCAAAGTACTGGGCTAATGGTAAGATTCTTGGGAGTACAGATGAGCAGAGAGATCTCTGTGTCCATGTGCACAGATCCCTGAAAGTGGCCACCCAGATTGACAGGGTTGTTAAGAAGGCATACAGTATCTTGCCTTTATTAATAGAGGGACTGAGTTCCGGAACCAGGAGGTTATGCTGCAGCTGTACAAAGCTCTAGTATGGCCACACGGAGTATTGTGTACAGTTCTGGTCACCGCATTATAAGTAGGATGTGGAAGCTTTGGAAAGGGTGCAGAGGAGATTTACTAGGATGTTGCCTGGTATGGAAGGAATGTCTTACGAGGAAAAGCTGAGGGCCTTGAGGCTGCTCTCGTTAGAGAGAAGAAGGTTGAGAGGTGACATACAAGAGACATACAAGATAGTCAGAGGGTTAGATAGGGTGGACAGGGAGAGCCTTTTTCCAAGTATGGGGACGGCAAACACAAGGGAACACAACTATAAAGTGAGGGGAGATAGGTATAAGACAGATGTCAGAGGTTGTTTCTTTACTCAGAGTAGTAAGAGTATGGAATGCTTTGCCTGCAACGGTAGTAGAGTCTCCAAGTTTAAGTGCATTTAAGTCGTCATTAGACAGGCATATGGACGTACATGGAATAGTGTAGGTGGGATGGGCTTCAGATTAGTATGACAGGGCCACTCTAATCTTGACTCACTGTAATGCACTGTAATGTTCTATGTTCTATAGGTGAGGTTAATAGCAAGTATATTTTTCCTACGGTGCGAGAATTCAAAACTAGGAGGCATATTTTTAAGGTGAGAGGAGAAAGTTTTAAAAAAGCACCCGGGGGGCAACTTTTTTACACCCAGTAGTTCGATTGTGGTAAGAATTGCCAGAGGAAATGGTGGATATAGATACAGCTCGAACATTTAAAAGACGTTTGGATAGGTACGTGAATAGGACAGGTTTAGAAGGATATGGGCTGAGCACAGACAAGTGGGGCTAGTTTAATTTGGGAACATGGTTGGTGAGGACTAGTTGGACCGAAGAGTCTCTTTTCATGCTATGTGATTCTATGACCTTACATCTATATTCCGAGTGCCCAATCTGTGTAAATCGCTTTGCAACCTAAAGGTACTTGTTAATTTGTATTGACAAACGTTGTTGCTCAGTACCCTCATCAAAGTCATTGATTGTATGTTCAAATGCTGATCCTTATGATACTCTGGTTACAATCAGCCAACCTGAAAACATCCTTTTACAACTCCTTTTTCTGATTATTAACTGTTACTCAATCCCATGAATCTGAATTATCTATACTAACCATTTGTGTGGTACCTTTTTTGTAAACCAAATGTACTATATCCATTATTTCCCCTCCTTATCCGTTCATTACAATATCTTCAAAAAAACTTCACATTTATCAAACACCAGTTCCCTTTCATAAATCCATGTTGACTCTGTTTAATCATATTAAGATTTTCTAAATGCTCTGTTATCATATCCTGCATTACAGATATAAAAATATCAAACTTATTACTGGTATGTTATTTGTTTCCTCTCTCTCCCTTGTTTCTTATAGAGCTGTGCTATGTTACCAATTCTTAGTAACTGTTCTAGAACTTAGGGAATTCTAAAGGATCAAAAGTGCATCCAACATCTCTGCAGGTATCTCTTTTAAAACCTTCGGATGCAGATCATCGGGTCACAATTCAGTCTTTATTATTCCTCTGGTATTAATATTTGTCAATTTAAGTTCCTCCATATTGCTAGATCTTGGTTTGCCATTATTCCAGAGTATTTTATTCCTTTTTGTGTGAAGGCAGATGTAGTATTTGTTTCCTTATCCCCTGGTATAAATCCTCTGTTTCTAATTGGTTCACACTTAGTTTTAAATGATCTCTCATGCCTGTAAAATTGTTTATAATTTTTATTTTTATGTCTCTTGCTAATCTATTCTCCTATTCTTTTCTCTTTCCTCAGCAGTCTCTTGACCCTTTGCTGACATCTGCTTAATGCTCACTCTTAGCATTCTTTTAAGAACATTAAACCTCTTCCTTTGATCTATTGCTACTTTTAGTTCATCTTGTTAGCCATTATTAAACATGTTATATGTTGGGCTTGTTATATGTTAAAGAAAGATTTATTTATTGCAATCTATTATTTCTATGGTCATACCTTTTAATGCAGTTTCCCTATTTACCTTCTTCAATTCAGTCATCATAACTACATAACTAACTTCCTTCGATTTATGTTCCTAGTTTTAACTAAATCACGACAAAATGCTATCATTATTGTATCATTCTTTCTCAGACACCACTTTAAGGGTCATTATTTGACCCCTTTTGGACAATAGCAGATCAAAAATAACCTGTTACCTATTTGGTTCCTCAACACAATGATAAAGAAAATTATGTAGTGCACATTCTATGAACCTGTTCTATACAGTATTTGACTTAATTACAATTAAAGTTTGAATGATTACAGTATTGTCATGTTGTATGTACTTTTTTGCTTTATATTTTGTCAATTATATTTGAGTGCTGTTTTGTTCAAATCTACCTTTTAAGTCACTTGCTAATTTAAAATAATGGTAGAAAAATTGCTGTCAAAGTATCAATGAGGCTACTAGTGCTCACTACTATTGAAGTGCACCTGCCAAAGGATAGGTAGATGGGAGATTAAATGTTAGAAATCACAATGATGCTGTCAGAGATCCACTACTATGCTGTAACGTATGACTCTCCATTTAAGTGGATTGAAAGGTATATTTGCATGGTTGGTATGAGGTAATCTTGCTCAAGAAAGTTAAATCAAGTCATTTCAGGTCTAAAACTTTTAATGACCTACTAAATGTAGTTACTGTATAAATTGTCGGGCACTGAAAATTAACTGTTACAATCTGTCTCATTTTCTGCTGTCTGTTTCAATCCAATTTACTTTTCCCTTGTTATTTCTTCTGTTTCTGATTTTAAATTTGATTCACCCACTGTAATTTGCACTTTCTTTTCCAAAATATTGCATAATTCATTTCATAATCCTTCAATCTAAATGCAGCAGGTATGGTCGCTCAGTGGTTAGCACTGCTGCCTCACAGTGCCAGACACCCAGGTTCGATTCAACTCTTGGGCAACTGTCTGAGTGGAATTTGCACATTCTCCCGTGTCTGCATGGGTTTCTTCCAGGTATTCCGATTTCCTCCCACAGTCCAAAGGTGTGCATTTTAGGTGGATTGGCCATGCTAAATTGCCCTTAGTGTGTAGAGATGTACAGGTTAGTTAGGTTAACCATGGGGAATACAGGGTTACAGAAGTAGGGTAGGGCAGTGGGTCTGGGTGGAATGCTCTATGGGGGTGAGGCAATGTTAACACGTTAGGCTGAATGGCCTGCTTCCACACTGTAGAGATTGTGTTTTTAATTAGATAAGAAGATGGTTTCTTGCTCTGTCATTAGGTTGCCAGATGTCCAGTATAGGTTGGAAGCCCCTTTTTATTACAGGCTATGCCCCCTCCCCAGTCCAAATTATAATCTAAATTATTTTGTATAATGGTTGTGAGATAGTAGTAAGGTGACTAAGCCAACTGAAATACTGGGATTTAAAAATAACTCCGTTTAGAGCTGAACTTAACTGACTACTCAAACTGTCATAGACTTGCTGTAACCTGTTTTAATATCTAGTGTTAACCAGTTAATAAAAATGTTTGCATCCATGTTTAATGTGGTTTTAATACAATAAGTTGGTCCAGTGTTTTCAAAGTGATTGTTTTACGGTTTAGACTTCATGTGAGTAATGTTCATTTTCTGAATAACCTTAGTCATAAAATACAGTATTTCACATGGAATAATTCATTTTTATTGAAAGCTTTATTTTTGGTTTTGTCTTTCCTTTTGAAGGATATATGTAGGCAGCAGTCAGTCTGTGGTCATAATGGTGAGACCTATGATAATCTATGTGCTGCCTACTCCGATCGTGTGGCAGTGGACTATATTGGGCGTTGCCAAGCTGTAGGCATTCTTCCCAGTAACACTTCTCACCCGGAGTGCTCATCTGTCACATGTTCACCGCTCCCCAAAAATGGATGCAAGCCTGTTACTCCACCTGGTAAAGAAAAAGTCTAACCTTGTCTTCTGTAGGACTGGAAATTGATTAGCAGTTTCTTGTTAAATTCTCCCATATGTTGACCTTCATCTCAAACTCATATGTGTGTGGACGCTTCAACTGGATTTATTCCCATTTATGGTTTTTGATGGTTTGGATGGAGAGAGTGGAAGAAAAAATTTACATGAAGGATTGTATACCTTCAACTGAGCATGGTCTATTTGATACCCATTTAAATAAGTTGATGGGCAATTAAGTATGATTTATTAGAGACATATGCTGCTCTTGCCAGATTTACCTGTGTTTTGTCCTGATAATCCTTTTCATTTGACTGCTGATCTGGCCAAGTTTCTCATATTGGCTCACACCAAAAAGCACTTTAGCAACTATTTTACAGTAAAAGATTGAACATTATACTAAATATGCTGCTTTTAAAAAAAAGTTAGAATTGTCAAATTGTTGATGCCTTCCAGGAGCCTGTTGCCCACTGTGTGCTGGAATGCTACGTGTATTATGGAGCAAAGATCAGTTGGACAGCCTTGCAAAGGTATTTGTAAATATAGAATTAAAAGAAATAGCTTCAGTTTACTTTAGAGTAGAACTGACTAAAGTAGTTAGTCTCTGTCACGGTTGTTTCTAAATATTTCTTTGTCAAGGAAACTCTACAGTTATTCATCCAGTTCTAGAGAACCTTTGTCCAAGCTTCAACAGAAGCAGAGTCAAGTTTTAGTGTCTCTAGATAGTTTTCTCATGTCAAATTTTACATTTGCGGATATATCCAAAATTTAAGCTGGATTTATATTGGCTATACTCTAGAGTTTCTTTGTGTTGTTGATGTAAAACAATATGCTATATTGTTATATACAGATAATTATATATAGAATAAGACCAACTAGTAACATGGAGAAAAGTCAATAAATTTATTGTAGTCTGTTTAATGTAATGCGGGTGGATGTCCACATGAGTTAATGAGATCAAGTGTGGTAAGTAAGATAGAAATTTTGCAGATTAGTGAATGTGTACTTGCAAGTTAATCATTTCAGAATTTCCCCAATGTTTTCAAATATGAAATGTACATAACTTACCTTAATAAGCCTTGTGGGAGCAGAAGCAGAATTTTTATCCATAAATATTGTATGAACAACTCACTGGAATGAACAGAGATTAATGTTTGACCTGATTGGTAAAAAGGCTGAATAATAAGATTGTGTGTCTAATGAGTGAGAATCTGAGATGTTGCAACATGCTTTCAAAAGTGCTAGTACTGCAAATTTTCTTGTTCAAGTCATTATTTCTTCACCCTTTGGCATGTGAGGGAATCCATGGAATTGAAGTACCTAAAAGATTAAGAACCCTGAAGACGTTAGCCGATGATTATTTTTGAACTTGTTTGAAATGTTAGTCAATTGTTGTGTTTAAAACATTTTGATGTGTACTTTTGATAATGTATGCCATCCAAGATCTCCTTCCCTCCCTCTTTTTACCATATCTAAAGTTATCTTAATCACACATTACTTCTTTATACCTTTAAACTATACTTCTTTCTTTGCACTTGGAGACTTCAGCTATTAACTAACAGTTCTGCACAGTTTTAACTTCTGTTTTTCAAACAATTTAACCTCTTTGAAATGTTAAATTTTTACTGTTAGCTCATTCTTGGCTTTTCGAGATCTGCTTTAAAAGTTCTGTTCAACTTCTGTTCAGTGGGCGGCATGGTGGTACAGTGGCACGGTGGCACTGCTGCCTCACAGCGCCTGAGATCCGGGTTCAATTCCCGCCTCAGGCGACTGACTGTGTGGAGTTTGCACGTTCTCCCCGTGTCTGCGTGGGTTTCCTCCGGGTGCTCCGGTTTCCTCCCACAGTCCAAAGATGTGCAGGTTAGGTGAATTGGCCATGCTAAATTGCCCGTAGTGTTAGGTAAGGAGTAAATGTAGATGTAGGGGTATGGGTGGGTTACGCTTCGGCGGGGCGGTGTGGACTTGTTGGGCCGAAGGGCCTGTTTCCACACTGTAAGTAATCTAATCTAATCTATTCTAATCTAATCTTGTACTTCTAATTTAGCAAAGAATCTTTTCTGAAACCTTGAAATGTTTTAATCTGGATTGGCAAAGCATAGCCTTAACTACTGCAAAAGCAAACTAGTAGAAATGTCCCCATCAGATCAGGCAGCATCTGTGGAGACAGAAACACAATTAACATTTAGGTTATGATCTGTCATCAGGACCTGCAACCATTTACCACGGAAATCTATTAATAACTAATGCCTCAGGCGACTGTGTGGAGTTTGCATGTTCTCCCCGTGTCTGTGTGGATTTCCTCCGGGTGCTCCAGTTTCCTCCCACAGTCCAAAAATGTGCAGGTTACGTGAATTGGCCATGCTAAATTGTCCATAGTGTTAGCTGCAGGGGTAAATGTAGGGGAATGGGTCTGGGTGGATGCGCTTCAGCGGGTCGGTGTGGACTTGTTGGGCCGAAGGACCTGTTTCCACGCTGTAAGTAATCTAATCTAAATCTAATTAACTAAAATAACTATTAGTAACTAATGAATTCAGTCACAGGAAGCCTTTTCCAAGGTGTCAGTTGACATTCCAGAAATTAATTAGCTTAGTCAAGAACGTGTCTCTAATAAAATATTATAACCCATTTTGTGTTATTAATATTTAAATAATAACAGAACCTGTTTTGTAATTTGAGGGTTTTACAAGACACTTTCTAAGGTGTTAATTTTGAGAAAGGCTTGTGATTCATTAAATTGAAACTGACTAAATTTGGCATACCAACAGATGAAAAAGACCACCAATAGGGATTTGATATAATTGAGATGTTTACAACTAAAATGCAAGATTTTTGTTTAGAATTTTGCAGAATGCCTGCAAAATTTATAGATTGCCTTTAAGTTGCCAAAGTTGCATGACTATCTCTGATGCTTTGTTGCATTCTGCTGAATCATACCTTTTCCATTTCCCTTTTACCTGTTCAATGTCATTTCCACCTGAAAGTCTGCTCTGCTGCTTCAGCCTCCTGGGCTATGGTAACAATTTTGCATCTACATTATGCAGTCTCTCAGGATCAATGACCCAGGTCAGTCCTGTAAGTGGATTCTCACCCACTGCCTGTATTTCTTAGTGGATTTCCATCCCCTTTCTTTATTTAACAAATCATTATGTTCGAGAACAGATTATCTCCTAACTCTGCCTGGGGATTGGCCAATTGACTACCATCCATTTGAGTGAAGGGATTTCTTCCAGCAATACCCATTCACATGAATTAAACTAATACATTGTGCAGAACTCAATGGGCGATGTATTATAGATTTAGTTATAAACATTAAATAATCAGAGTTTATTAAAGATAGCATTAACTTTGGACATTTATGCCCTGCTCCTAACTTGAGGCTCAGTTCTTTTGAGTTGGTAAATTACACAGACTCACTCACTCTGACAAAGTAAAAATGAAGGTGCTAATTAATGACATGATCTTGGTTGTGGTTTTTTTTGTTTGAAGGAAAGTTGAAAGAAAGTAAACTCTTCACATAAATAATTCCTTTGGAGTAGTGCGCAGATCTGAAATGTTCTTTGCTTATGCGAATGTCATGATATTGATGAAACAAAATTCTCCTCTTCAAGGTAAAATAGAAATGTGCTTTTCAGCTACTCAAGGCAAGTCCACCATTCAGTTGGTTAAAGGCTGATCTTTATCACAATCACAGTTAAAAATTTAGAAGCTTGAATTATGATTGTTTTAAATAGTTAGTTATTTACCACAAGAATACTGGATTATGCAGTTTTTCATATCGAGCATTTGTTTTCTTTACAGTTAAATGGGGGAAGACCAGTGTCTGTACACGACATCATTTATATTTTGCGTTTCCACGTTTCAGTACCTCAGTGTGATGTTTTTGGCTACCTAAGTATAGAATCTGACCTCGTGATCCTCATCATTCCAGTCGATCAAGATCCAACAATATTACAGGTATGTATATAAGTATAATGTACACTTTTTACTTTGTGGTTAATATATTTTATGCAATGGGGAAAAGTGTGTATATATACAGTAAATGTTCTATGGAAAATCAGTTTTGTTTAATAATTTATCTGTGTGATTCAAAGTCTTCCATTTAGTGGGCATGATTTGTGCCTCAATCTTTTAAATGTGTTACACCTGAAAGTCCCTCTTTGAGGTGTCCTGCCTCCAAACATGGGATCAAGAGAGGATAATTCAGTATTTTTAGCCTGTTTTGCCACTAAGTTAGATCTTGCCTATTAGTGTTGACAAAACAACATTTGCTGCTCATTCTAAAACTGACCTTGAGAATGTGGTGGAGAGTTCCCATGCACCTGGTGTCCTTGTCCTCTTGTGTAGCAGAGTTGCAGGTTTAAAAGGTACTACGATTATTATAACTTAGATGGGAGTTTATAGTCACTAACCAATTTGAAAAAGTTGCTTAAACCAAAAGAGTTTGAAAGCCACAGTCTTATAGTGCAATATAAGTACACATAGAACAGTACAACACAGGAACACACCTTTCACCCTACCATATCTGTACTGGCCACGATGCCATTTTAAACTAATCTCATCTGCCTGCACGTGGACTGTAACCCTCTATTGCCTATCTATTCATTTGTCTGTTTGAATGCCTCTTAAACTTTGATGTACCTGCTTCCACCATCTCCCCTGATGTGGATTTGCTGGTGTTGGACTTGAGTGGACAAAGTCAGAAGTCACATGACACCCCGCTCTAGTCCAACAGATTTATTTGAAATCACAAGCTTTTGGAGCACTGCTCCTTCCTCAGGTGAAGTGGAAGGGAATGCTTTCCTCCATTTCATCTGTCAAAGGAGCAGTGTTCTGAAAGTTTGTGATTTCAAATAAACCTCTTAAGACCATAAGAAATAGAAGTGGAAGTAAGTCCATTCGGCCCATCAAGTCCTCTCCGCCATTCAATCTTGGCTGATGGGCATTTCAACTCCACTTACCCACACTCTCCCCATAGCCCTTAATTCTTGCAAGATTAAGAATTTCAGTCTCTGCCTTGAAGACCTTTAATGTCCCGGTCTCCAGTGTGCTCCATGGCAATGAATACCAGAGGCCCACCACACTGACTGAAGAAATGTCTCCTCGTTTCCGTTCTAAATTGACCCCCTCTAATTCTAAGGCTGTGCCCACGGGTCCCTAGTATCCCTGCCTTTTTGAAATAATTTCCCATCATCCACCCTTTCTAAGCCATGAAATATCTTGTAAGTTTCTATTAACTCACCCTTCCATCTTCTAAACTCTACTGAATACAATCCCAGGATCCTCAAACGTTCATCCTCTGTTAGGTGTACCATTCCAGGGATCATCCGCGTGAATTTCTGCTGGACACACTGCAGTACCAGTATTTCCTTCCTGAGGTGTGGGACCCAAAACTGGGCACAGTATTCCAAATGGGGCCTAACCAGAGCTTTATAAAGTCTCAGTAGCACATCACTGCTTTTACATTCCAACCTTCTTGAGGTAAATGACAACATTACATTTGCTTTCTTAACCACAAACTCAACCTTCAAGTCAACCTTTAGAGAGTCCTGTACTAGATCCCTTTGTACTTTAGCTTTATGAATTTTCTTACCGTTTAGTCCATGCCTATATTCTTTTTTCCAGAGGGCAAGACCTCGCACTTGCTCACTTTGAATTTCATCAGCCATTTCCTAGACTACTCTCCTAAACTGTCTAAATCTTTCTGCAGTTTTTAGGTCAGAGTGGTACTAGAAAAGTACAGCACCACTCTGATCTGAACTCTGGTTTCCAGCATCTGCAGTCCTCACTTTTGCCTAAATCTTCCTGCAGCCTCCCCACCTCGTACTACCTGCCTGTCCACCTCACTTCATATCATCAGCAAACTTTGCCAGACTTCTCCCAGTCTCTTCGTCCAGATCATTAATGTATAAAGCGAACAGCTTCGGCCCAAACACTGAACCCTGTGGGACACCCCTTGTCACTAGCTGCCATTCTGAAAAAGCACCTTTTATCCCAACTCTCTGCCTTCTGTCAGACAGCCAATCTTCAATCTGTTGGACTATAACCTGCTGACTTTGACTACCTCCTCTGGCAGTGCATTCCAGGCATTGACCACCCTCTGTAAAAATTTCCTTGCACATGTCCTTAAACTTTCTCCCTTTCACCTTAATCCTACCCCTCCCAGAATTTGACCTTTCTACCCTGGGAGAAAGACTCCAATTGTTCACCATATGTATGCCTCTCATAATTTTATATTGTTCTTTCAAGTTGCTGCTCAGCTTCTGATGTTCTAGGTGAAAACAAATTCAATTTTGTCCAACCTCTCTCTATAGTTAATACACTCCAATCCATGTAACTCCTGGGTAAATGTCTTTTGTGCACTCTCAAGTCTCCACATCCTTCCTGTAATGTGGTGACCAGAACAAAATAATATGCTCCAAATGTGGTCTGACTAAAGTTTTATACAACTGCAATGTGACTTGCCAACTTTTATACTCAATGCCCTGACCAATGAAGGCAAGCATGCACTTAACCACTTGTGTTGCCACTTTGAGGGAGCTATGGACTTGGACCCTAATATCGCTCTGTATATCAGTGTTCCTAAGGATCCTGCCATTTACTGTATATTTTCTCACATTTGACCACCCAATATGCATCTCTTCCACGCGTGGCTGTATTAAACTCCATCTGCTGTTTCCCCACTCAACTTTCCAACTGATATATATCCTGCTGTCCCCTTTGATAACCTCCCTCGCTGTCCACAACTCCATGAACTTTCGTGTTGTCTGCAAACTTACTAGTCAGACTACTTACTTTCTCATCCAAATCGTTATATATATTACAAATAACAGAGGTTCCAATGCTCATCCTTGCAGAATACCTCTGGTCAGAAAAGCGCCCCTTTACATCTACCTTCTATATTCTATGATCAAGCCAGCTTTGTATTCAACTTGCCAACTCACCATGAATCCCAGGCAATTTAATCTTCTGGACTAGCTTATCAGCAGCACCTTGTCAAATGCTTTAGTGAAGTCTATATCAATAATATCCATTGTTTTCCTTTCATCAATAATCTTTGTCACTTCCTCAAAAAATTTCAGTCAAGCTTGTGAGACATGACCTTCCCCTCATAAAATCATGCTGACTATTCCTGATAAGTATATTCTTCCCCCAAATACTAGTAAATCCTGTCCCTAAGAATCTTCTCCAACAGATTGTAAGGCTCGTTGGCCTATGATTTCCTGGATTATTCCTGTTGCCTTAAACAAAGGAACAGAGATGGCTATTCTCCAGTCGTCTGGGACATCGCCTATGATTAAAGAGGATACAAAGATCACTGTCAAGGCCCTAGCACTTTTCTCCCTTGTCGCCTTCAGTAGCCTGTGATAGATTCCATCAGGGCCTGGTTACTTATCTACCCCTCCCTAATATCTGATAATATTGACATTCCCTTCCCTGATCTTACCATCACCCACACCCTTCTCCTCGGTGAATACTGATGGGAAGTATTTATTAAGGATCTCACCAACCTCCTCTGGCTCCATGCATAAATTCTGTCTTGTGTCCTTGAGTAGATCTGCCCTTTCCCTAGTTACCATCTTGTTCCTAATATACATACAAAATGCTTTGGGATTCTCCTTCATCCTACTTGTTAAGGACTTGTTAGGGTCAGTCCAGCCCTCCTAATTTCTTGTATGAGTCTTTTTCCTACTTCCTCTATACTCCTCAAGGGCCTCAGTTTTCTAAACCATATATATGCTTCCTTTTTTTTTTGTTAAACTTTGTCATCTTTGTCTCTTGTCTTCCAAGGTTCCTGAATTTTGCCATCTTTATCTTTCATCCTCACAAAATATGCTAGTTCTGAACTCAATTGATGTGACATAACAAGGAAGTACATTCTTCTCATGTCTTAAAAGGATCAAACTCAAGGTGCTATGGTACATCTTCATTCCATAATCCTGGGACGTCTTAAAGCAATCTTAGCAATCTTTTCTGCTTTCCAGAATGTCATTAATACCTCGCTAACTCTATGACATCCCTTTCACTTTAACAAATAAAATTTCTCCCAAAGCAATTTGTTCAGGCATCATCCTTCTGACTGCTGAAACTTGCATTAGCAATTTAATATTCCTAAGTATAAAATCTTCAGTAAAACTGTTGAAAGAAGAAAGATAGTTGAAAAATATTATTAATTTGAATATAAGGATTGAAATGAAGAATTGGCTAGGCAAAGCCTATTTGGATTGAGTTTAGGTATAGTCAGCAGACTATAGAGTGTACTATCAAACGTCAGTAGTTGAGGGTGAATCAGCGATTCTTTGATTACATGCAGAAGGATGACATTTAACCTAAGAAGCCTGTATCAACTCAAGAATAATTTAGCTAGACTCCGTCCCCAGCATTGTCTCATTGTTATTTATGAGATCGTTCACTGTTCAGGTTAGCTGCCACATTTGTTGTATTACAACAGTGACTGTGTTTCTGGAGTACTTCATTACGTGATGATGCAACTGAGAGATGCCTGAGATTGGGAAAATCAATATGTAAATACAAAGTATTTCTTGAAATTTCTTTGTTAACTTAGTATTGACAATTAGATTTTGTTCTTGTCATTGATTGTATGATCCAAACTGTTACAAAATGTAATCCTGAACATTTTTAAATGTTTATCTTTGAAAATTCTTAAATATTAATCACTGCTTTTGTTATTCTAGATTGAGGCTTGCAATAAAGAGGCTGAGAAGATAGACTCTCTCATACAATCTGGTAGTCCAACTTTAATGGCCCATGTACCTCTGTCAGCACTTACCACCTCACAGATGCAACTTTCATTAATGGATTCATCTGACTCTGCAAAGACAATCCTCTCCTCAGCTGCACTTTTACTAAGCCTAGTTGTTGCTTTGTCAGGATTTTTATGATTCAGAAAGACATTACATTTTTTAAAATCAGGACAAGTCTGTATTTAACATGCTATTGTGGAATGCATGCTTAATGGCTGAACTACAACACCCTACATAGTAAATATAGAGCAAGATAAGCCAATGAGTTATACAAAATTTCAACTTTGGCATCTTCTAAATGCAAGTAGAATTCAAAATATATCTTTATACAGGCCTTTTTTGAAGGGCTTAGTTTATTTTATTTAAAATGAGTGCAGTGTAAATTAGTCAGTTAGCTATCATGCATTTATTTCTTAGAACTGTTCGATATAGTTTATATCATGATATGCAAATTGACATAAAATAGGGAATTGATTGAATTCAGTACTGCAAGATTTGACATGATGCAATTTCAATCAATATTGCATCAGTTTAAATCATGTATTAAGTTTTTAATCTAGAGCACAAGTGGGCCTTTTGACCCAGCTGGTATGCATCAGTGTTTAAATTCCACACAACTGAAATAACTAATAATATTTTTTCTGGAATCATTTCTTTTAACCTCCTCCATTACACTTGCAGCATTGATCCAAATTTAAGTCACTCGTTTGATTCTTCATCTCTTACCACTTTTGCTTTCCAACTTTTTCAAAAGTTTGATCACATTGGTTAGATTACCTAAGCTGCCATCTTTGCTGTAGTGTACATATTTCTAGTATCTTCTTATCATATCTCTGAGATATCCTGTTCTCTCCAATGTGAAATTGACTTGTTACCATTTTCTGCTTTCTTCTTTTCAATTGTGTTTCCATTTATGTCACCCTTAATACTTTAGGTCTTAAAATTCTGCAACATGTTTCATAGTCCTTTACCAAATTTTGTTCTGAAATTCCAAATTTCCTACATCCAGTGCAACACTTGTCTATAGGCATAACAATTTTTGGAAGAGTTTGGTTATATGTTTGAAACTTGATCTACTCTTAAGTCTATTGGCAGATACATTTCTAATACTCCTCCTGTTTAGAATCTCTGGCAGTTTTTTGTCACTGATGTGAGCCTAATTGAGTTATGACGATATTCCCAAGACTTTAAGCACACTTAACTGTGTCCAGTTTTGGTCCCCATACCTCAGGAAGGACATACTGGTACTGGAACGGGTCCAGCGGAAATTCACACAGATGATCCATGGAATGGTTGGTCTAACGTATTAGGAACGGCTGAGGATCCTGGGATTGTATTCATTGGAGTTTAGAAGATTAAGGGGAGACTTAATAGAGACGTACAAGATAATACATGGCTTGGAAAGGATGGACGCTAGGAAATTGTTTCCGTTAGGTGAGGAGACTAGGACCCGTAGACACAGCCTTAAAATTAGAGGGGGTCAATTCAGAACAGAAATGCGGAGACATTTCTTCAGCCAGAGAGTGGTGGGCCTGTGGAATTCATTGCCACAGAGTGCAGTGGAGGCCGGGACGCTAAATGTCTTCAAGACAGAGATTGATAGATTCTTGTTGTCTCGAGGAATTAAGGGCTACGGGGAGAATGCGGATAAGTGGAGTTGAAATGCCCATCAGCCATGATTGAATGGCGGAGTGGACTCGATGGGCCGAATGGCCTTACTTCCACTCCTATGTCTTATGGTCTTAAGAATCTTGCAAGAAACTTTTTGAATTACCTCCTATTATTGCAGCTGTATTCCCTTTATTTTCTGAAGGGTCCCTCTCTAGGTCAGGATAATTATTAATTTAAGCTAGATCTGTTTAATGCAATTTACTTCCTACTTTTTAATCGATCCAATGCTCCTTTATCTGCTTCTTAGAATTTCGTCATTGCCTTCATCTGTATTTACAGAGATCAAAAACTTAAAGCATATATAATAATGGTAAAAGAGAAATAGCTGGAAAAACTCAGCAGATCTGATGGCATCTACCAGCTGTAATAAAGGATCTCCGGACCTGAAACATTAACGCTGCTTTCTGTCCACCATGCTGCCAGGCCTTCCTTGGCTGTTTGGCAATTTTTGCTTTTGTTTATGATATCCAGCATCTGCAGTTCTTTGATTTGTTGTAGTGATGCTCTTTGTCCTTTACATGTCCCTTGTTTTGTTGACTTTTTTTTTGGAGATTAATCTGTTGAATACTAATCTTCTCTCTGTCAGGAGAAAGTGAGGATTGCAGATGCTGGAGATCAGAGCTGAAAATATGTTGCTGGACCCGAAACATTAATTCTGATTTCTCTCCGCAGTGCTCCCAGATCTGCTGAGCTTTTTCCAACAATTTCTGTTTTTTTTGTCTCTGATTTAATGCATCTACAGTTCTTTCAGTTTTCATTTGGTAGCAAAATTGCATCTGAAAGTTACTTAGGGCTCAAGCACAATCATCAAGGTTGATACTCCAGTGCATTACCGTGGGAATATTACACTATTGAGGGTGCTGTCTTTTAGATAAGACATTAAATGAGGTCCATCTGCCTGCTTGAGTGGATGTACAAGATGCCATGGCAATATTTCAGAATAAAAACAGCAGAGGAGTTATCCTCTGTGCCATGGCCACTATTTATCTATCAATCCAAATCACAAAAAAAAACAGATAATGTGACTATTATCACATTGCTGTTGTGGGGATTTGCTGTGCAAAGTAATGTTTCCTGATTAACAGCAAGTGACTGCATTTCAAAAATACTTCATTGACTGTCGAAGTAGTGAAAAATGCTACTTAAGTGCTAGTCATCTTTTAGCCATTCAAACGCACTTTTAAAAAAATAAAAAGCCCTCTTTTGCTTTGACTATTTCTCCTGGTTAACCTGAGGTTATTTTTATGTGACAACAAAAAGAAATTGCTGGAAAACCTCAGCAGGTCTGGCAACATCCATGGAGAGAAAGCAGAGTTGACATATCTAGTTCAGTTACCCTTCAGTCTCTAGAACTCTCCAGTTCTGAAAAAGAGTCACTGAACTCAAAATATTTTTGTCTACTTTTTCTGTGCAGATGCTACTTCTGGACCTCCTCCTTCAGCAATTTTTGTTTTGTTTTCTGATTTCTAATGTCCGCAGTTCTTTTTGTTTTTGTATTTCCTTGTTTAGACTTAGTGTTATTTATCTAAGCCACCTCTGTTCCTGCTGTGATATTTTTAGATGGCATTTCCCCTATTTCATATTGAACCGTTTTCTCTTTCTTTATTGTTTCAATTTGCCAACTTTACTATCTGATTAGATATTCTTGACATTGTGCACTTTCGTGCTCCAGGTCCTTTATCGCATCCTTACACCACCACTAACTCGTTTTCATTGAATTTAGTTTTTATTGCACAGGTACCCAACTCTTTGAATGCTGAAGAGCACAAACCCCTTTTATATTTGCAGTACAAAATGCTGGAAATTCCTAATGAATGTCATTCTGTAACAAATACTAAAGTTCTATATACTGACACTACTCATTTCTTATATTTTGAAACAAAACTGAATGAATACTTGTAACAATATAGGAGGAATGCTTAACCCCTCTTAGTACTAATCTTATTATCTGCTTGATTTCCAGTAGTATGGTCAGAAATTTGATTATGAAACCAGGAAGTCTCATTTTGTATGAAGCATTCCCCGCACCTGTCCCAAACCATAACCAATTTTTCAAATTATTGACTTACTAACCCCATCCCACCCTATTTCAAGAGAGCTGAATGAACACATTTTATACTTAGCATTAGAAAGAGGGGGCCAGAGATATTTGTGTTTATGCAAATCTTTGAGGATCATAGTACAAGTTGACATCGTTTTTAAAATGTAGCACTTAGAAAGCTTTACATGTAGCTTTACATACAGGTACAGAGTACAAAATGAATGAAATTATGCTGTAAGTCTTATGAATGGTGATGTTCCAGCTGGGATATGCTTTGACCGCAAATCAAAGTTTAGGAAATACAGGAAGTTTATTAGAATAGTTCCAAAGATATGGAAATTCTTCATAAAAAGATGAGAGAATTTCAGGCTCTTTGCTCCCTGAGCAGAGAAGGTTACAAGGGTATTTAGTATAAGTGCTGAAAATGTGTTGCTGGAAAAGCGCAGCAGGTCAGGCTGCATCCAAGGAGCAGGAGAATCGACGTTTTGGGCATGAGCCCTTCTTCAGGAATTAGGAAAGTGTGCCAAGCAGGCTAAGATAAAAGGTAGGGGGGAGGGGCGTTGGAAATGCGATAGATGGAAGGAGGTTAAGGTGAGAGTGATAGGCCGGAGTGGGGGTGGGGGCGGGGGCGGAGAGGTCAGGAAGAAGATTGCAGGTTAGGAAGGTGGTGCTGAGTTCGAGGGTTGGGACTGAGACAAGGTGGGGGGAGGGGAAATGAGGAAACTGGAGAAATCTGAGTTCATCCCTTGTGGTTGGAGGGTTCCTAGGCGGAAGATGAGGCGCTCTTCCTCCAGCCGTCGTGTTGCTATGGTCTGACGATGGAGTCGTCCAAGGACTTGCATGTCCTTGGTGGAGTGGGAGGGGGAGTTGAAGTGTTGAGCCACAGGGTGGTTGAGTTGGTTGGTCTATCTCCCTCACCTTAACCTCCTTCCACCTATCGCATTTCCAACACCCCTCCCCCAAGTCCCTCCTCCTTACCTTTTATCTTAGCCAGCTTGGCACACTTTCCTCATTCCTGAAGAAGGGCTCATGCCCAAAATGTCAATTCTCCTGCTCCTTGGATGCTGCCTGACCTGCTGCGCTTTTCCAGCAACACATTTTCAGCTCTGATCTCCAGCATCTGCAGTCCTCACTTTCTCCTATTTAGTATAAGTTTTTGATCTCTTGAAAAGTTTTGAAAGAGTTAATAAGGAGAAATTGTTTCCAGTAACAGAAGAGTCAGTAACTGGAGGACCCAGATCTGAGATTATTGATAAAAGAGCCAGAGGCAAGATGAGTTATTTTTAACTGCAGGATGTGTTCTGAAATGCACTACCTAAAAGGCTGCTGGAACAATTCCATTAACAAATTCAAAAAGGAATTGAACAAATATTTCAATGGAAGAATTTACAGGTCTATATGAAAAGCCCAGTAATGTGAAACAATTTTTGAGTAGCTCTTTCAAAATGCTAGCACATGAACAATGGGCCCATGGTTTGCATTTGCTCTATAGCAAGCTGACTAGCTTTGCATGAATATTGTTCTATCATTTCATTTGACTAAGTTTGTCCTCAAGTCTAGAGGGTTTTGAAGGTACGAATCCAACTGTTCAATTCCTTTTGTTCAAATCTATCCAGTTGCATTTCACAGATTATAGAATAAGAATCCCCTCAACACAAAAATGAGTCAATTTTACAAATTTGTGTCAGTGCTTATCTTCCCAACCAGGGAGCACAAATTGGAAATTGAGGCAACTAGGCAACATATAGTACAAGCTTTCAGTCTTAGTTGCTAGAAGGTCTACTGAGTCACTGACTTCACACTTGAACTCTGGATGTACACAGCTGCTATCAAAGTACAACATTATAGTGGGCTTTTAGTAAACTGTACCTGAAAAAACTTTGGCAACAAAACTGAATGAATAGTTTTAACAATATAGGAGGAATGCTTAACCCCTCTTAGTACTAATCTTATTATCTGCTTGATTTCCAGTAGTATGGTCAGAAATTTGATTATGAAACCAGGAAGTCTCATTTTGTATGAAGCATTCCCCGCACCCGTCCCAAACCATAACCAATTTTTCAAATTATTGACTTACTAACCCCATCCCACCCTGTTTCAAGAGAGCTGAATGAACACATTTTGTACTTAAAGAAGTGAACAGAATTGCCTAATTAACATGTTAATAACAAAGTGGACAGACATTTAGCATACTGTAACTCTGAGATCTAGACAACCAACATCAGAATGAACATTTAAATTTAAATAATCTTGTTAAAATGTTTAGTAAAGAAATGGACCAACTGCTTGTTCTTGGCACATATTATGGTGTCTGAGTAGTGATATTTACTTGTGATTAGTTTAGTTTGGTTTATCTTAGAATCATCATAGAATCCCTGCAGTGTGCAGACAGGCCATTTGGCCCACCGGTCCACACCGACTCTCCGAAGAGTATCCCACCCAGACCCATTCCCCTAACCTATTACTCGACTTTTCCTCTGACTAATGCACCTACACATTCCTGAACACTACAGGTGATTTAGCTTGGCCAGTTCACCTAACCTGATCATCTTTAGACTGTGGGTGGAAACCAGAGCACCCAGAGGAAACCCATATAGACACTGGGAGAATGTGCAAACTCCACACACAGTCGTCCGAGGTGGAAATCAAACCTGGGTCCCTGGTGCTGTGAGGCAGCAGTGCGACCCACTGAGCCACCGTGCCACCTATGGTTCACTGCAACCAAGTTTTATCTGAGCTGCAAGAGTGTCTCTCTGGCCAAGGAGTAGGGTGAATCTGACTAGATTTTTAGCAGTGCTAGTAATAGCAAGACCGGTACAGTTGTGTGAATCACTTGTTGAAGTACTACAGTAACTATTGGTCATTTGGTAATAAAACTGCATTTTCAAATGAAGAATAGTTCTTTTAAATGAAAGGATTTCAGGCCATATTTCTTTCCAAAATTATTCTTCAAAATGTAGAAAAGGTTTGCTTTCATCTTTCACCCATGTTCAAAGCAGTCTTTAGTGCATTTCACGTTCAAGTGGTTTTATGAAAATTTTCAATAGAAAAGCAGGGTTTCTTTCATCAGAGGAAACATGCAGATTTACACAGAATAGCAACTAGCTGAGACTTGAATTTAGTTTTGTTAATATTAGCTAAGAATTTTGAAATATTACCAGAGCAGTGATAGAAGTGAATTGTAGTAGAGTTTTCCGACCCAGAGTGCATGTACATTACATGAGATGTTTTGGAGCAGGACAAGGCATAATCCTTTCACCCACACTTCTAGTCTTGATTCCATTGTGTAATGAGCTTCTCAGATTTCAGTTTCTGTCAATTCTCTATCATTTAATTGAGAAACACAACATATTGTGGGAAGTATGAATGTTACCATGGCTTTTCGAATCTGCTGCTGAGCCATTGTGTACATTTCACAGCTGGATTAATGATTGTTCTGCCCTAGTATAACCAGTTAAATGGTTCATTAGTTGCCTGAAAAGTGTTAAAAATAACCATTACAATGGCATCATGATAGGTTGCTTTCTCTAGTTGAACAGAATACAAGGCTTGCAACCATAAACTGCTATTTTATTTGTGAGTTATACATTAATATTAAATATTGATAATTAATTATTTTTTCAGCCAAAGTGAAAAGTAAAACCCTTTTCCTTGTAAACAGTTTTGGTTTGTTGAACTTCTCTTTTGGGGTAATTTATTTGTACTTTGTTTCTTTTGTCTTTAATTCACCCAAATTTGAACAGAGAGAAAGTAACGATGGTTGTCAGGATGCATTATTGAATTTGGTGATTGAACTATTTTCACAGAACATTTCCCTTGATCTCCAAAATCTGTATTATCTATAGTTTGAATCCTGTTCTGAACAACATCCAAATTGTTCATCTTATTATGTACATCACTTAACTGACTTAGTGTACTCCTCAGGATGCTTACCAAATTAGATTAGATGTGTTGATGTCTGCTTTATTTTCTTTGGATGCTTTCATTGAAAACATCTCATTATTTTGCTTTCCATCTTTGGACTTTGAAAATTACACCATTGGTGGCTTCAGAGGATTATGGGATAGACAAGAAAGTAGAGTTGAGCCCATAATCAGATAAATCATAATCCTCTTGTGATGGAGCAGGCTTGAGGGCTTGAATCTGGATTAGTGGTGCTGGAAGAGCACAGCAGTTCATTCCTGATGAAGGGCTTTTGCCCGAAACATCGATTTTGAAGCTCCTTGGATGCTGCCTGAACTGCTGTGCTCTTCCAGCACCACTATTCCAGAATCTGGTTTCCAGCGTCTGCAGTCATTGTTTTTACCTTGAGGGCTTGAATTACCTACTCCTAATTTCAGATGGTATATTTTTATTTCGTATGATATTTTTTAATTATGACCTCAACAGTAAGATCTGCACTTCTAATTTCAGCTGCACAATTTGTTAAATCACTGACTGTGTCAATCTCCTTTATAGTAATGATGTAGCTTCTTAAATGGTGTGCACAGATGTCTATGTGACTAATGCATCACCAGTAGCATTGCACCTTAGCTGCCGTGTCTTGGTTAGTTTGTGGGCTTCCTTGTCAAGGCATTCTGTCTTTTCACAGAGGTTTGTGAGAAACCCTCTCCTATGCCAGCAGTTTTATCATTGTTACTAACCTGAAGTTCAATATCATCTTGCTTGAAACCCATTGATTCTTTGTACTGTGGCTAGTAATTGCAGCTACCTCTTAGGTTTGCAAGCCAGTTAGTAAACTCGTGACCCTAAGAAAGCTTAGACTTTGGTTGTCCTTTGTCATGTGTATCTACATCAGAGGTGAAAAAAGACCTGAAACTAATTTAAATAGCTGAAATATGAGCTTGCACTGAACCAAGCTAATCAGCTGTCGGATGATGCTACATTTAACTGCCACAATCCAACAGCTAGTTGCTGTAAACACAATTTAATATTTTAGATAACGTTCTGTAAGTTCTCTGACATTCAGCAATAATACCTCTCTACAGAACTCCATCTAATCATTCCCCTTGCACCTATTCTTCTCCATTTATCAAATTTTTCAAAGATATATGATTATATGTTATAAATGCACTACATAAGCATACTTAAATGTAAGCTGTAATTTTATTCAAGTATTAACAGGGTTCGCTGCAAACTATGTTTAATAAACCTGACTCTGGACCAGATCCAGATTTTTAGTATCACTTTTAAACTGAGTGTATACCAAAATCTTTCCCTGTGCCCTAGTAAGATGATGAAAATTATAGTGGGATGGAAGTGAAATTAGGGTTGAAATGAGCAAACATTTTATTGAAGCAGAATCTTTGAAAGCCAAATTTTTAAAATTTTGGGCTGTTTTCAAATGAATGAAACTCAAAAATGTGATACTGTTCCATCAAAGCATTACTGGTTTCTATAGGTATTCACATTGATTAACTCATTCATTGATTAACATGGGCTATGTGCAAGATGTTCAGTTTTCAGCAATACCTGTTGTAGTTCAGCCATAACTTGATGCTCACTTTAAACTGATCTAGTTCAAGTGTCTATGTTTTGTAATCATTGTTTTAAAAATCGTTTACATCTTAAATCAGTATTACAGCAAATGGTATCTTTGAAGGAAATTGTAGCAGTATTTTAAAGGACATGAACAAACTTTATAATAGTGTCATGATTTTGAGGTGCCGGTGTTGGACTGGGTGTACAAAGTTAAAAATCACAACACCAGGTTATAGTCCAACAGGTTTAGTTGGAAGCACACTAGCCTTACAATTGTGTCCTCCACAACCACCTGATGAAGGAGCGGCGCTCTGAAAGCTAGTGCTTCCAATTAAACCTGTTGGACTATAACCTGGTGGTGTGTGATTTTTAACTTTATAATAGTGTCATTTCGTCTTGGTGCTGATTTCTAAAGTTTTTTAACTGAGCACAATATCAGACTAAACACTACTGCTGAAGTCTGGTTTCTAATGGATAAAATCAGTTTAGGAGTATGGATTGAATTGACAGAAACATCGCAATTTCTGTAATTTCATTTTCCCAGCTTGGTAATAACTACAGTATATTAAGGGAACAGGATTCGAGTGCACCCCTGCTCTCAGATAAATATAGTAGAATGTAAGGGATAAGACCTTGGCCTTGGTTAAGTTCTTACCACTCCTGGTTTGGAATCAGCAGGTCATGGGTTCAAACCCCACTTCAGAGACTAGAGCACATAATCATTGCTGAAACTTCAATGTGCTGGGGATGGTACTGTTGAAAATACCTGTACCTTCTTTCAGGTTAACTTTAAATTGGAGATCTCCTCTGTCAAGTTCAAGTTTCCATGGCCCAATTTAAAGGAAGGATAGGTAATTCTTCATGTGTCCTGGCCAATATTTGTCCCTTGACCAGTACAGACAAAAAACATATAATCTGATCATTTATCTCTCTTTTTTTTGGGGGGGGGAGGCCTTTTTTTTTGGCACAACTTAGCTGTCACATTTCTGAAGTAACCCATTGGTTCGGATGTCCGGAGATGCATATCAATTTCTTTCTTTCATCTTTGCCCAGAAATACGTTTGGTGCCCTTTCTCCAATAACTACTCAAAGCCACATTAGACAGGATTAATTATTAGCTACTTTCAAGGCCAGTGTTCATTTTTCAGGAAACATTCCACTGTCACAACTTCTATTTTTGTTGGAAAAGGAAGTTTTGAGCAGAGCAATTGACTGTTAGTGATTCCATTACAGAAATGTAAGATGAAGGGTGACATCTTTAATATAGTTTGCAGAACCTGGGGTGAAACTTGCAGCAAATGTAGCATATTCCTTCTCCATTTTGATAATAAGACTTTCGGTAGTTTGAAAAATCAGTCTGCCCTGATAATGTTAGCACTATTTAAACATTGCAATTTGGCTTGATAGCCATTTTTACCTCAATGAATGCATACTTGCCCATTGCATCCAAAATTAATTCCAATATTGTGCTTTTGGAGAGCATTGAAGCCTGTCCACTGATAGAATAATTTCATTTGAAAATATTATCTGCAAGAATCTTTTGAATAAATTGAGGTCATAACAAATCATTACACTTCAAGGTGGTTTAGTCATTTTAGGATGTTCCTGAGATATAGGGCATAACGTAAGTGCAGACCTTTTTTCCAAATGATCCTTAAGAATACTCAGCATTTTGCCTTTTTGTTATTAACTCATATTTATCAAAATTTTCGATATCCATAGAGTAATGTGCCTTCAAATTTCAAGTTGCAAACTCCGGTTTACCTTGGTTTTCCAAATGTTAGGAGGAGTTGAGGAATACATATTGTCTACTTGATATTGCCCTGTCAGCCTGCTGTTTTGATTAACTTCCTAACCAACTGCTATCCATTTCAAAAGGAGAAAGCTTGTTTCCTGAAACCTTGACTTGCAGTTCCAACCACCCACTTTCAATGCTTTGTTGGGGAATTTACCATGATACAAACCTTATTTCTTCTCCCAATCTATCCATATATAGAATCATAGAGTTATACTGCATGAAATAGACCCTTTGGTCCAACTCTTTTGTGCCGACCTAAACTGATCTGGTCCCACTTGCCAGCATCTGGCCCATATCCTTCTAAGCCCTTAAGTATTCATGTACTTGTCCAGATGCCTTTTAAATGTTGTAATTGTACCAGCCTCCACCACCTTTTGACAGTTCATTCCATACATGCACAACCCTCTGCTTGAAAATGTTGCCCCTCAGGTCCCTTTTAAATTTTTTTCCCCCTCCCCTTAAACCTATGGCCTCTAGTTTTGGACTCCGCTACCTTGGGAGAAGTACCTTGGCTATTCACCTTATTGATGCCCCTCATGATCTTATTAACCTCTATAAGGTCACCCCTTAGCATCTACTGCTCCAGGGAAAGATGTCCCAGCTCATTCAAGTCTCGCCTCATAATTCAAACCATCCAATCACAGCAATGTCCTTAACTCTTCTCAGAACCTTTCCATCATCTTTCTATACCAGTAGTTCCTGTAACCTTTCCTACTGTTGACCATGCATAAAAAACATGGTTATGCAAGTACCATTGCATTCCCAAATCAAAGGAACCCACATCATTTGTATTATTAAAGTTTGTCAGAGCTGAACATTCCCACTAAAGTATTTTAAACAATGCCAAAACTAGTGACACCAGTTCTATCCCACCAGTGAAGGATTTGTAGTAAAGCAAATCTTGTTTTGAAATTGTAGTTAGCTTTGTAGAGTTTGTTCATACTCTATTAACATAGTGCTCTCAAGAAAAATGAAGAAATGAATTCTAAAACTTGGTTAAACCAAAATACATTGTCTGCAAATGTTTGCAATGAAGAGTATTGAAGTTTAGTAGAACAGAAAATGAAGTGTTTTTGCACAGTTATTTACCAGTGCTGCCTTTAAAAAAATTTAATGGAGGAGATGGTGTAAAGTGATGTCGCTAAATTAGTAATACAGAGGTCCAGGCTCTTAATGTGGCAGCAGAGGAAATTTAAATTCAGTTAACAATTGAAAATTAGTCTTGAAAGATCCATCTAGTTTTTTTACGGAGGTAAATTTGCCATCAGGCCTCTGTGACTCCAGGCCTACAGCAATGTGCTTGCCAATTAACTGCTCTCTGAAATTGTCTAGCAAGCCACACGGTTCAAGGACAGTGAGGGATGGGCAACAACCTTACTAGCAATGCCCATATCCCATAAAAGAATACAACATTTTAAAAAGTGATATTTAAGCATTGATTGCAGAAAATGTATTTTTCCATCACATGTTAATATGTTTGCTTTCAGTTAAAGGAGAAGGAACAATGGTGAGTGGGAGGGAGAATTTAAAACATCTTTTAGAATTTGTCTTAAAGGTCCTCTTGTTTTTTGGTGGAGTACTTTAATAAAGTAAATTTTCCTTCTCCTTTTGTGGATTAAAATTTGTACTGCAACAGTGAGAGTAAATAGTTATATTGTGTAAGTATTTGATGCTGGGAGTCTTTTTTAAAAACTTGTATAAATATAACAACATAAATGCAAGATCTAATAATTTTCTGGACTGAGGCTTTGGTTTAAATGAGCAATGTGTATTTTCTTTCTTCAGTAATAGCATTGCTCTATATTTTTTGCAACATGTTAAAAAGAATGAAGCCATGTCTACAATATGACAATCATTTAAGTGTATAAAGTAAACTGAAATTTATTATTTTAATAATCCTTGAGATTAAAAATATTCAATGAAGTGTTTAATTCGTGGTCTGGAGCTGAAATATTTATAGTGTATAAGCTATTTAAAATTTTTGAAGGATTTTGTTATACAACTTTATAGAGAAAATGCCATATGAAAGTATTAATGCATGAAAACTAATAGATACTTCTCAAATTAAACTGAAGTCCATTTTT
Source organism: Chiloscyllium punctatum (assembly GCF_047496795.1). Classification (NCBI taxonomy): domain Eukaryota; kingdom Metazoa; phylum Chordata; class Chondrichthyes; order Orectolobiformes; family Hemiscylliidae; genus Chiloscyllium; species Chiloscyllium punctatum. Next base: position 118,092,875 of record NC_092743.1, on the reverse strand, counting down.
AGAATGTATGACAGTGTACTATTGAGCTGAATGCTGTGTGCCATTTTAGCTCTACTTTTGTTCTTTATTTTTGTACTTTGTGCACACAAGGCCTATCTTTTATATGAAGTTATTTGTATATCTTCAGTATTACGTTGTAGGTGCCTTCATGAGATCTTTTTTAAAAAATGGAATACAATTTTAGATTTTGTAAACGTTTAGGCACTTATTGTAGACCTCAATTTATCATAGTACAAGGATGTGTTCTCCTTGGAAAAATATTAGTATTTATGTTACACATTTAAATCCGATTAAAGGAATATTTTAAAAGAATTGAGTGCTTCTGTCACATTGATTTGCATTCTTAATTTTCATAAATAAAAAATGGTTTATATAGAATACTTAATAGCCAGCAGTGTGTCGTAGATATAATTATTTTATTTGTCGTATACAGTAAGATAGGTATTTCACTTTCCAGCACTTCTTTTCCGATTAGTTTATTGTTAAATTGCAGGCTACCTTATTATGTTTGTCTAGGGCTCAGCAATGATTCAATTTCTTCCCACCAAGACATATTACACCTGAGGGCTGTAGTTTTAAAATTCCTTGCATCTTGGTCCTGACACTAACCATGAAGAGGGAATCCATTGTGAGAGTCTATTTGCAGGTTTAAAATGGCAGCACTGCATGATGTGCAAACCTGGCCAATTGGTACCACATCTACTCCCTCCACGACCAACACTCAGCAGTGATGTGCACAATTTACAAGATGCAGTGTAGAAATTCACCAAGATTCCTTAGACAGCATCTTCCAAACCTACAGCCACTTGTATCTAGAAGGTCAAGGGCAGCAGATACATGGAAACACCACCATTTGTTCCAATCTAAACCACTCATGATCCTGAACTGGAAATATATTATCGTTCCATCACTCTGGCTGGGTCAAAATCTTGGAATGTTATCATTAATGGCATTGTGGATCTAACTGCAGTATATGGACTGTAGCAGTTCAAGAGACCAGCTCACCGCCACCTTCTTAGAGGCAAGTAGGGACAGGCAATGAATGCTGGCCCAGCCAACGACATCCATATCTCTCAAGTAAATAAAAAACAGAGCCAAGTACAATTTAATAAATTTAATGGGGTTCTTGATGCAATCATGTGTTTGTGGATGTACTGTGTGCACACATGATGCAATAGCTGGTATTTAAAGGAATCATTCAGTTCTACAAAGGATGATGAAGGATATGGCTGAGAAAAGTATGAAGAAGAGTCACTGCTATGAGAGGGGTGGTTTCCTGGACATACAAACTGTACACTGTCAGTACGCACATTCAGATTATGCACTGTCAAGATGTATACACACTGTCGGACTGTACACTAAGACTACATATAAACTGCCAGACTGTGCACATTCACAGACAGTACTCATTCACTATCATTCACTATCAAGAGTGTGTACACTACAGATTCACTGTCAGACTACACACTGATTGGATACATTCACCTTCAGTCTGCACAGATTCACAGACTGTACACTTTCACTGTCAGATTACACACAGACTATACACATTTGCTCTCAGACTGTAGACATTCACAGATGACACACATTGTCAGAATGTACACACTAACTGTCAGAATGTATGCATTCACTGTCAGTACAAATTCATATACTGTACACAGTCACTGTCAGACTGTGCATTCTTGCTGTACACACAGACTGCACATTGTCAGACTGTACATACTGTCAGACTGTAATACACCCACATACTGCAGTCAGACTGTACATACTGTCAGACTGTACACACCCATAGAGTGCACACTGTCAAACTACACATTCACTGTCAAACGGTATACACCCACAGACTGCACATTGTCACACTGTATGTACTCACTAGGTAAAAACATGAATGCAGATGTTTGAAACCAGAGTCCAGTTTAGAGTGGTGCTGGAAAAGCACAGCAGTTAAGGCAGCATCCGAGGGGCAGTAAAATCGACGTTTCGGGCAAAAGCCCTTCATCAGGCTTTTGCCCGAAACGTCGATTTTACTGCTCCTCTGATGCTGCCTGAACTGCTGTGCTTTTCGAGCACCACTCTAACCTAGACTGGATGTACTCACTGTCAGACTGCACATCGTCAGACTGTACACATCCACAGACTGCACATTGTCAGACTATACACACTCTCTGTCAGACTGTACGCACCGCCACACTACACATTGTGCAGTCTGTGGGTGTGTACAGTCTGAAACACACTGCACATTGTCAGATTGTACACACCCACACACTGCACATTGTTTCAGACTGTACACACCCACACACTATACAATGTGCAGTCTGTAGGCGTGTACAGTCTGAAACAATGTACAGTGTGTGGTTGTGTGCAGTCTGTAGGTGTATACAATCTGACAATGTGCAGTCTGTGGGTGTGTACAGTCTGAAACAATGAGCAGTCTGTGGGTGTGTACAGTCTGAAACAATGAGCAGTGTGTGGGTGTGTACAGTCTGGAACAATGCACAATGTGCAGTCTGTTGGTGTGTACAGTCTGACAATGTGCAGTATGTGGGTGTTTACAGTCTGACAATGTGCAGTCTGGAACAATATGCAGTTTGTGGGTGTGTACAGTCTGACAATGTGCAGTATGTGGGTGTGTACAGTCTGAAACATTGTTTCAGACTATACACACCCACAGACTGCACATTGTCAGACTGTATACACCCACACACTCTACATTGCTTCAGACTGTACACACCCACAAACTGCACATTGTTTCAGACTGTACACACCCAAAGACTGCCCATTGTCAGACTGTACACACCCACAAACTGCACATTGTTTCAGACTGTATACACCCACAGACTCTACATTGTTTCAGACTGTACACACCCACAGCATGCACATTGTTTCAGACAGTGCACAGTGAGTTGTGTCTAGCCGGCGCGCGGTGCGTTGCGCGCTGACGTCATGCCGCAGTGTCGGGCCCGAGCCTCACCCTGAGGAGCCGGGAGCTGCAGGCCCAGGAGCGGGGGCTTTCTCAGCCCGAGCCGTGCGGATCCCAGCAGGAGGCCCGGCACCAGCACCGGAACCGGGGGGGAGGGGTAAGAGCAGAAACACACCGTTCGTAGAGATTAGAGGGACAGACTGGGGGGGGGGGGGAGAAGAGAGAGAGGGAGAGACGGGGGAGAGGGAGAGAGAGACGGGGGGGGGGGAGAGAGAGAGACGGGGGGGGAGAGGGAGAGACGGGGGGGAGAGAGAGAGGGAGAGACGGGGGGGAGAGAGAGGGAGAGACGGGGGGGAGAGAGAGGGAGAGACGGGGGGGAGAGAGAGAGAGACGGGGGGGGGGAGAGAGAGAGAGACGGGGGGGGGGAGAGAGAGAGAGACGGGGGGAGAGAGAGAGAGACGGGGGGGGAGAGGGAGAGATGGGGGGGAGAGAGAGAGAGACGGGGGGGCAGAGAGAGAGACGGGGGGGGGAGAGAGAGAGAGACGGGGGGGGAGAGGGAGAGACGGGGGGGGAGAGAGAGAGAGAGACGGGGGGGGAGAGACAGAGAGAGAGACGGGGGGGGAGAGAGAGAGAGGGAGAGACGGGGGGGGAGAGAGAGAGAGGGAGAGACGGGGGGGGGAGAGATAGAGAGAGACGGGGGGGGGGAGAGAGAGAGAGACGGGGGGGGGGAGAGAGAGAGAGACGGGGGGGGGGAGAGAGAGAGAGACGGGGGGGGGGAGAGAGAGAGAGACGGGGGGGAGAGAGAGAGAGACGGGGGGGGGAGAGAGAGAGAGACGGGGGGGGAGAGGGAGAGACGGGGGGAGAGAGAGAGAGAGAGACGGGGGGGGAGAGACAGAGAGAGAGACGGGGGGGGAGAGAGAGAGAGGGAGAGACGGGGGGGGAGAGAGAGAGAGACGGGGGGGAGAGAGAGAGAGACGGGGGGGAGAGAGAGAGAGACGGGGGGGAGAGAGAGAGAGACGGGGGGGAGAGAGGGAGAGACGGGGGGGGAGAGGGAGAGACGGTGGGGGAGAGGGAGAGACGGGGGGGGAGAGGGAGAGACGGGGGGGAGAGAGAGAGGGGGGGGAGAGAGGGAGAGACGGGGGGGAGAGAGAGAGGGGGGGGGAGAGTGGGAGAGACGGGGGGGAGAGAGGGAGAGACGGGGGGGGAGGGAGAGAGAGACGGGGGGGAGAGAGAGAGAGAGAGACGGGGGGGAGAGAGAGAGAGAGAGAGACGGGGGAGAGAGAGAGAGAGAGAGAGGGAGAGACGGGGGGGGAGAGAGAGAGAGGGAGAGACGGGGGGGGAGAGAGGGAGAGACGGGGGGGGAGAGAGAGAGAGACGGGGGGGAGAGAGGGAGAGACGGGGGGGGAGAGAGAGAGAGAGAGAGGGAGAGACGGGGGGGGGAGAGAGAGAGAGGGAGAGACGGGGGGGAGAGAGAGAGAGAGACGGGGGGAGAGAGAGAGGGAGAGACGGGGGGGAGAGAGAGGGAGAGACGTGGGGGGGAGAGAGGGAGAGACGGGGGTGGGGGGGGGAAAGAGAGGGCGAGACGGGGGGGGAGAGAGGGAGGGAGAGACGGGGGGGAGAGAGGGAGAGACGGGGGGGGAGAGAGAGAGGGAGAGACGGGGGGTGGGGGGGGAAGAGAGGGCGAGACGGGGGGGGAGAGAGAGAGGGAGAGACGGGGGGGGAGAGAGGGAGAGACGGGGGGGAGAGAGAGAGGGAGAGACGGGGGGTGGGGGGGGGAAGAGAGGGCGAGACGGGGGGGGAGAGAGGGAGGGAGAGACGGGGGTGGGGGGGGAAGGGAGGGAGAGACGGGGGTGGGGGGGGGAAGGGAGGGAGAGACGGGGGTGGGGGGGGAAGGGAGGGAGAGACGGGGGTGGGGGGGGAAGGGAGGGAGAGACGGGGGTGGGGGGGAAAGAGAGGGAGAGACGGGGGGGAGAGAGAGGGAGAGACGGGGGGGAGAGAGAGGGAGAGACGGGGGGGAGAGAGAGAGGGAGAGACGGGGGGGGAGAGAGAGAGAGAGGGAGAGACGGGGGGGGAGAGAGAGAGGGAGAGACGGGGGGTGGGGGGGGGAAGAGAGGGCGAGACGGGGGGGAGAGAGGGAGGGAGAGACGGGGGTGGGGGGGGGAAGGGAGGGAGAGACGGGGGTGGGGGGGAGAGAGAGGGAGAGACGGGGGGGAGAGACGAGGGGGAGAGAGAGGGAGAGACGGGGAGAGAGAGAGGGAGAGACGGGGGGGGGAGAGAGAGAGAGAGGGAGAGACGGGGGGGAGAGAGAGAGGGAGAGACGGGGGGGGAGAGAGAGAGAGAGGGAGAGACGGTGGGGGGAGAGAGAGGGAGAGACGGGGGGGGGGAAGAGAGAGAGAGAGAGGGAGAGACGGGGGGGGGAGAGAGAGAGGGAGAGACGGGGGGGGGGAGAGAGAGAGGGAGAGACCCGGGGGGGAGAGAGAGAGGGAGAGACGGGGGGGGGAGAGAGAGAGGGAGAGACGGGGGGGGAGAGAGAGAGGGAGAGACGGGGGGGGAGAGAGAGAGGGAGAGACGGGGGGGGAGAGAGAGAGGGAGAGACGGGGGGGGAGAGAGAGAGGGAGAGACGGGGGGGGAGAGAGAGAGGGAGAGACGGGGGGGAGAGAGAGAGGGAGAGACGGGGGGAGAGAGAGAGGGAGAGACGGGGGGAGGGAGAGACGGGGGGAGGGAGAGACGGGGGGGTGGAGAGAGAGAGAGAGGGAGAGACGGGGGGAGAGAGAGAGGGAGAGACGGGGCGGGAGAGAGAGAGAGAGAGAGAGGGAGAGACGGGGGGGGGAGAGAGAGAGGGAGAGACGGGGGGGGGAGAGAGAGAGGGAGAGACGGGGGGGGGAGAGAGAGAGGGAGAGACGGGGGGGGAGAGAGGGAGAGACGGGGGGGGAGAGAGGGAGAGACGGGGGGGGAGAGAGGGAGAGACGTGGGGGGGAGAGAGGGAGGGAGAGATGGGGGTGGGGGGGGGAAAGAGAGGGAGAGACGGGGGGGAGAGAGGGAGGGAGAGACGGGGGGGGGTGGAGAGAGAGGGAGAGACGGTGGGGGGGGAGAGAGAGAGGGAGAGACGGTGGGGGGGGAGAGAGAGAGGGAGAGACGGGGGGGAGAGAGAGAGGGAGAGACGGGGGGAGAGAGGGAGAGGGAGAGACGGTGGGGGGGGAGAGAGAGAGGGAGAGACGGTGGGGGGGGAGAGAGAGAGGGAGAGACGGTGGGGAGGGGGAGAGAGAGGGAGAGACGGTGGGGAGGGGGAGAGAGAGGGAGAGACGGTGGGGAGGGGGAGAGAGAGGGAGAGACGGTGGGGAGGGGGAGAGAGAGGGAGAGACGGTGGGGAGGGGGAGAGAGAGGGAGAGACGGTGGGGAGGGGGAGAGAGAGGGAGAGACGGTGGGGAGGGGGAGAGAGAGGGAGAGACGGTGGGGAGGGGGAGAGAGAGGGAGAGACGGTGGGGGGGGAGAGAGAGGGAGAGACGGTGGGGGGGGAGAGAGGTAGTGACGGTGGGAGGGGAGAGAGAGGGAGAGACGTGGGGGGAAGAGAGAGGTAGTGACGGGTGGGGAGGGAGAGACGGCGGGGGAGGAGAGAGAGAGAGAGAGAAGGATAGACTGTTGGGAAAGAGGGGGAGAAAGACGGTGGGAGGGAAGGGGAGAGACTTGGAGGGAGAGAGAGGGAGAGACTGTGGGGGGGAGAGGGGGCGGAGAGGGAGAAACGGAGTGGGGGGCGCAGAGGAAGGTGGAGAGACAGAGGGGGGTGAAGAGGGAATGACGGGGCGGTGGAGAGGAAGAGGGAGAGGAAGAGGGTGAGACAGAGAGGGGGTGGAGAGGAAGAGGGAGAAACGGAGGGGGGGTGAAGAACGAGAGACAGTGGGTGGAGAGGAAGAGGGAGAGACGGGGGGGTGAAGAACGAGAGACAGGGGGTGGAGAGGAAGAGGGAGAGACGGGGGGGGTGGAGAGGAAGAGGGAGAGACGAGGGGGGTGGAGAGGAAGAGGGAGAGACGGGGGGAGTGGAGAGGAAGAGGGAGAGACGGGGCTGTGGAGAGGAAGAGAGTGAGACGGAGAGGGAGAGGGAGAGATGGAGGGGGAGAGGGAGGAGAGATGGAGGGAGAGAGAGACCAGGGAGGGGGTAGAGAGGGAGACTGTGGGGTGGGAGGTAAGACCGGAGTGGGGGGAGCGAGAGCGGGGCAGGGGTGTCGTAGAGAGGGAGATTGTGCGGTGGGGAGATGGGGGAGAGCAAGAGACCGGTGGGTGGGTCGTATGGACTGTGGAGGGGGTGTGGGAAAGAGAGAGATCGGGGAGGGGTTGGAGAGAGGTAGCCAGGGGTGTGAGAGACCGGGGAGGGGGGCAGAGGTGAGGTTGTGGGGGGGTGGGCGAGTGTGAGAGAGACCGGGGCGGGGGGAGAGAGGGAAACTGTGGGGTGGGCAGGTTTGACTGGAGGTGAGAAAGAGACCGGGGTGGGGGGATAGAGAAGGTGGGGGGGTGTGGGGGAAGACTGTTGGTGTGAGTAGATGGGGGTAGAGGGGGAGACTGTGAGGGGGCTTGGTGAGATGGTGGGGGGCAGGGGGGAGAGAGAGACTTTGGTGGGTGGGGGAGGGAGAGACTGAGAGGGCGTTGGGGGGTTAGTGTGAGCTCGAGGGGACGGATGCGATAGATGGAGCCCGAGGGTGCCGTTGTGGGGGGGTTTGTTGAGTGAGCTCGAGAGTGCCGTGGTGGGGGGGGGTCTGTTGAGTGAGCCCGAGGGTGAGCCAGTGGAATGAAGCCAGTGTTGGGGTGGACAGAGACAGGCGGTGTTCAGGTTAATATGTTATTGAGAAGATGCTTGCCTTTATCAGTTGTGTATAGATTTCTCCCTATTCCTCTCACCTCAAATGATTTTTTCCTTCCTTGGCTGTTGATGGGAAATGTTCATCATGGAGGGATATGGGCCAGGCGCTGGCAGGTGGGACTAGATTGGGTAGGTATATCTGGTCGGCATGGATGGGTTGGACCGAAGGGTCTGTTTCCATGCTGTACATCTCTATGACTCTCCTAGTGGTGTACTTCAAGGATCTGTTTTGGGGCCACTGCTATTTGTCATTTTTATAAATGCCATGAATGAGGGCATAGAAAGATGGCTTAGTAGATTTGCAAATGACACTAAGGTCGGTAGAGTTGTGAATAGTGATGTTGGTTACAAAGGGACATGGGTAAGCTACAGAGCTGGGCTGAGAGATGGCAAATGGAGTTTAAGGCGGAAATGTGTGAGGTGATTCACTTTAGAAGGAATAACAGGAATACTGAGTACTGGGCTAATAGTAAGATTCTTGGTAGTGTGGATGAGCAGAGAGATCTCTGTGTCCATGTACATAGATCCCTGAAAGTTGTCACCCAGGTGGCATTAAGAAGGTGTGCAGTGTGCTAGCTTTTATTATTAGAGGGATTGAGTTTCGGAGCCATGAGGTCATGCTGAGCTGTGCAAAACTCTGGTGCAGCCACATTTGGAGTATTTTGTACAGTTTTGGTCATCGCGTTATGGGCCAGCACAATGGCTCAGTGGTTAGAATTGCTGCCTCATAGCATCAGCAACCCGACTTCGATTCAGCCTCGATGACTGTGTGTGTGGAGTTTGCACATTCTCCCTGTGTTGGCATGGGTTTCCTCCGGGTGCTTCAGTTCCCTCCCACAATTCAAAGATGTGCAGGTCAGGTGACATGGTCATGCTAAATTGCTCATAGTGTTCAGAGATGTATAGGTTAGGTGCATGAGTCTGAACTAAATAGGTCTGTGTGGACTTGTTGGGCAGAAGGGCCTGTTTCCACACAGGGATTCTAATTCAATAGGGATTCTATTTGTAGGAAGGATGTGGAAGCATTACAAAGGGTGCAGAGGAGATTTACTAGGTTGTCAGTTATGGAGGGAAGGTCTTATGAAGAAAGGCTGAGGGACTTGAGGCTGTTTTGATTAGAGAGAAGAAGGTTGAGAGGTCACGTAATAGAGACATATGAGATAATTAAAAGTTTAGATAGGGTGGACAGCGAGAGCCTTTTTCCTCGGATGGTGATGGCTGATATGAGGGGACGTAGCTTTAAATTGAGGGGTGATAGATACTGGACAGATATCAGAGTAAGTTCTTTACTCCGAGTAAGCCTGCAACTTTAGTAGAGAATCTGTGTGGGGTGGGGGCGGAGGATGGGGGGGAATAGAGATAGATCAGTTAGTCACTGCAGAACTCCTCGCCTTTGACCTTCTGTAGCCATAGTATTTACATGGCTGGTCCAATTCAATTTCTGGTCAGTAATAACCCCTGGGATTGTTAATTTTGGAATATTCTGTAATAGTAATGCCATTTTGTATCAAAGGGTAATGGTTGGATTCTGTCTTGTTGGAGATGGTCATTACCTGGCACCTGTGTGGCACAGATGTAGTTATGCATGGAAAATGTTTCTGCATATGGACTGCTTCAGTAATCTGTGGAGTTGCAAGTTATGTTGAACATTGTGCATTTATCAATTAACATCCCTACTGCTAGCCATGAGATGGCAGGGATGTAATTGAAACAGCTATAGATGTTAGGGCCTAGGACATGATCCTGAGGAATTTCTTCAGTGATGCTCTGGAGCTGTGGAGATTAACTTTCAACAACCAGAATCACCACCTTTGTGCCAGGTATGACTCTAGCCACTGGAGAGTTTCCTAATTGCCTTTGACTCCAGTTCTATTAAGGTTCCTTGATACACTTAGTCAAATGATGCCTTAATATCAAGGGAATGCATTTTCACCTCACTTCTGGATTTCATCTCCTTTGTCCATCTTTGAATCAAGGCTGTAACGTGGTCAGGAGCTGGCAAAACCCAGACTGAGCATCAGTGAGCAGTTTTTTCTTTTCCTTCTAAGTCATTGGTGCTTGTTAAATCAGCATGTTCTTCCTCACATCTGCTCAGTTTCTCTTACACAATGCTTAAGATCTATATTTCCTAATTCTTGTACCATCAGCTAACAGGAGCAGCTATTTTGCTAACATTATGTAAATGTTCATCTTATCCACCTCTATCAAATCTCTGCTCAATCTCCTTGGACACTAGCTTCTCCGACCTCACAGTGGAGCTAAATTCCCTCATCCCTGGTATCTCTTCTGCAGCTTCTTGAGGACTTCCACATCCTTCCTAAAGTTCTGTTCCCAGAACTGGAAACAGTTGTGACCTTAACCTGAGGTGCATAGTTTTTTAGCATAACATTCCTGTTTCTGTACTTCATGCCTTTATTTGGAAAGCCTTGTGATCTCCTCCTGTGTTGATAACCACACTCTTGTAACCTGCCACCTTCCGAGATCTGTGTACATAAATCCCCATGTCCCTCTTTTCCTAAACACTCTTTTGGAGTGTACTATTAAGTATATAATGCCTTTTCACATTTTTTTGTGTCAAAATGCATCATGTCTCACTTCTGAATGTTCACCTAGATTTTCTGCTCGACTTAGTCCCCGGCTTTCTCTTAGGTAGGCATGCCACTACTGACACTTCAGGTTGAAAAAAATTGGAAATGTGCATGTCAGTTTTCTGGGAGAATAGGCAATCATTGAAAGGTGCCTCGAAAACAAAATGCAGCCCTCCCCAATGCTGCAGTGAAGTAGATAACCTCACATTATTCCACATTATATTCCATCTGCCATGTACTTGCCTATCACTAAGCCTGACCAAATCTTGCAGAAACTGTTTAACATTTTCATCACACCATACGTTTCCACTTGGCTTTGTACCATTTGCAAGTTTGAAAGTATTACATTTGTTCCTCTCATCCAGTTTATTAATATGCATTGTAAGCAACTGGGTGCCAAGTACTGATCCTTGTGGTACCCGACTGTTCACAGGCTGCTATCTTGAGAATGACCCATTTATTCCAACTGTTTTCTGCCTGTAAGCCAATCTTTAAGCTGTGTCAGTGTATTATCTTCTATGTCGTGCTTTGATTTTATGCACCAACCTCTGGTGGGAGGGACCATATCAAAAGCTTTCTGAAAATTCAAGTGTACTTCATCCATTGACATCCCTTTCTGAATTCTGTTAGTAACATCCTCAAAAAACTTCAACATGATTGTCAAATGCAATTTTCCATTCACAAATCGACATTAACTATGCTCAATCTGATCACTCTTCTTCAGATCACCCATTTACACTATCCTTTATTCTGCATGTTCGAACTTTCCCTACTACTGATGTTCCTTGCTCCTTCTTAAATAATGTTGTGACATGATTCTAACCTGGAGGAATACTTCTTGAATCGATAACATTTTGAAAGATGATTAATATATTGATTATTTTTCCAACCAGCACCATCATCATTCTGAGATGTAGAATATTGGGTCCTGGGGGTTTATGAACCTTCAGCCTTATTAGTTTGTGTAATTATGCTGAGCCATGCATGTACACACTAATATTCTTCTGCTAATGAAAGATTAGATCATGTAATGGGCCGTTTAACAAGAACATTGCGATGAGGTTTCTCTGTGTGAACACTACACCCACACGATCTCTGTAGAATACTGTTTCATAGAGTCATACAGCACGGAAAGAGATGCGAAAGTGAGTGGAGTGCGAAGTGTTTTGATAGGAAGTAAAGAATGATAGTAGCCATTGATCAAAACATGTAAAATTATTGGGTGTCCTTATTTGCTGATACTCTGGGCTGTCTTAGCAAATCTACAGTGCATTTCTTTCAAATATATTGAGGATTCTAAATTGGTAAGTGAACTATAATTATACAATTACTAAAGTCATAAACCCTTAATCAGTTACATACTGTTGAATAGTGGATAAACATTTTACAGTTAATGTTGCAATTGCACCTCTAACTTTAAAAAAATTTAAATGTCGATGTTACCTGAATCAGAAATGGTTACCGAATGCAGCACAGAAGGAGGTCACTTGTCCCGTCATGCTGATGCCAACTTTTTGAAGGAGTTACTAATTTGGTTCCAGTGTCTTGCTCTGTCCCTATTGCTGTACATTTGTCCTTTGTAAATTGTACAACTGCATTTTCAAAGTCTTATCTACCCTTGCTCCTCACCTTCTGCCACAATATTTCAGCAGTTATTGAGTTACCCATCTCCACCTTTGATGACCCGTGTTGTGCTGGCACTCTTCCAACTGTAAGAGGGGATAAGCACACATGGCAATAATCCATTTAGATGAGGTGTCTTCATTTCGCACTGATTTGCTGTAAAAGGCCAATCTTTGGGAGACATGTTCTGCCAAAAGTGACGGTTGAAGCTGCCAAATAATGTAGGCTAAATTAGAGTGGTGCTGGAAAAGCACAGCAGTTCAGGCAGCATCCGAGGAGCAGTAAAATCAACGTTTCGGGCAAAAGCCCTTCATCAGGAATAAAGGCAGAGAGTCTGAAGACTGGAGAGATAAGTGAGAGGAGGGTGGGGGTGGGGAGAAAGTAGCATAGAGTACAATAGGTGAGTGGGGGAGGGGATGATGGCGATAGGTCAGGGAGGAGAGGGTGGAGTGGATAGGTGGAAAAGAAGATAGGCAGGTAGGACAAGTCATGGGGACAGTGCTGAGCTGAAAGTTTGGAACTGGGGTGAGGTGGGGGAAGGGGAAATGAGGAAACTGGTGAAGTCCAGGGCATTGATGCCCTGGGGTTGAAGTGTTCTGAGGCGGAAGATGAGGCGTTCTTCCTCCAGGTGAGGGAGCGGCGGTGAAGGAGGCCCAGGACCTCCATGTACTCGGCAGAGTGGGAGGGGGAGTTGAAATGTTGGGCCACAGGGCGGTGTGGTTGATTGGTGCAGGTGTCCCAGAGATGTTCCCTAAAGCGCTCTGCTAGGAGGCGTCCAGTCTCCCCAATGTAGAGGAGACCGCATTGGGAGCAACAGATACAATAAATGATATTAGTGGATGTGCAGGTAAAACTTTGATGGATGTGGGAGGCTCCTTTCGGGCCTTGGATGGAGGTGTGGGCGCAGGTTTTGCAATTCCTGCGGTGGCAGGGGAAGGTGTCAGGATGGGAGGGTGGGTTGTAGGGGGCGTGAACTTGACCAGGTAGTCACGGAGGGAACGGTCTTTGCGGAAGGCGGAAAGGGGTGGGGAGGGAAATATATCCCTGGTAATGGGGTCCATTTGGAGGTGGCGGAAATGTCGGCGGATGATTTGGTTTATGCGAAGGTTGGTAGGGTGGAAGGTGAGCACCAGGGGCGTTCTGTCCTTGTTACGGTTGGAGGGGTGAGGTCTGAGGGCGGAAGTGTGGACAAGATGCGTTAGAGGGCAACTTTAACCACGTGGGAAAGGAAATTGCAGTCTCTAAAGAAGCAGGCCATCTGGTGTGTTCTGTGGTGGAACTGGTCCTCCTGGGAGCAGATACGGCGGAGGCAGAGGAATTGGGAATACGGGATGGCATTCTTGCAGGAGGTAGAGTGGGAAGAGGTGTAATCCAGGTAGTTGTGGGAGTTGGTGGGTTTGTAAAAAATGTCGGTGTCAAGTCAGTCGTCATTAATGGAGATGGAGAGGTCCAGGAAGGGGGGGGGAGGGAGGGAGGGGTGAGGCGGAGGTGTCACAGATGGTCCAGGTAAACTTAAGGTCAGGATGGAATGTGTTGGTGAAGTTGATGAATTGCTCAACCTCCTCATGGGAGCACGAGGTGGTGCCAATGCAGTCATCAATGTAGCGGAGGAAGAGGTGGGGAGTGATTCTGGTGTAACTACGAAAGATGGACTGTTCTACGTAGCCAACAAAGAGACAGGCACAGCTGGGGCCCATACGGGTGCCCATGGCTACGCCTTTGGTCTGGAGGAAGTGGGAGGATTCAAAGGAGAAATTGTTAAGGATGAGGACTAGTTCAGCCAAACGAATGTGTGTCGGTGGAAGGGTACTGTTGGGGACGTCGGGAGAGAAAGAAACGGAGGGCTTGGAGGCCCTGATCATGGCGGATGGAGGTGTAAAGGGACTGGATATCGATGGTGAAGATGAGGCGTTGGGGGCTAGGGAAACAGAAGTCTTGGAGGAGGTGGAGGGCATGGGTGGTGTCTCGAACGTATGTGGAGAGTTCCTGGACTAGGGGGGATAGGACAGTGTCAAGGTAGGTCGAGATGAGTTCAGTGGAGCAGGAGCATGCTGAGATAATGGGTCGGCCAGGGTGGTCAGGCTTGTGGATCTTGGGAAGGAGGTAGAACCGGGCAGTGCAGGGTTCACGGACTATAAGGTTGGAAGCTGTGGGTGGGAGATCTCCTGAGGTGATGAGGTACTGTATGGTCTGGGAGATGATGGTTTGGTGATGGGGGGTGGGGTCATGGTCGAGGGGGCTGTAGGAAGAGGTGTCCTCGAGTTGGCGTTTGGCTTCAGCGGTGTAGAGGTCAGTGCGCCAGACTACCACTGCGCCCCCTTTATCCGCTGGCTTGATGGTGAGGTCGGGATTGGAGCAGAGGGATTGGAGGGCTGCACGTTCTGAGGGTGAGAGGTTGGAGTGGGGGAGGGAGGTAGACAGGTTGAGGCGGTTAATGTCCCGGCGGCAGTTGGAAATGGAGAGGTCGAGGGCAGGTAATAGGCCAGCACGGGGTGTCCAGGTGGATGCAGTGTGTTGGAGGTGGGCGAAGGGGTCCTCAGAAGATGGGCGGGAGTCCTGATTGTAAAAGTAAGCTCAGAGGCGGCGGAAGAAGTGTTCAACGACACGGCGTGTATTAAATTCATTGATGCGTGGGCGGAGGGGGATGAAGGTGAGTCCTTTGCTGAGGACTAATCATTCATCCTCATTAAGGAGTGGTCGAGGAATGGTGAAAACTTGGCAGGGTTGGGAGCTGGGATCTGGTATAGGTATGGAGCTGGGAGTGGGGGCAGAGCCTGTAACTGGAGTGGGCCTGGTGGTAGGGGGAATGGGGGTGGAGTCATGTCAAGGGTGGTGTTCCCCTCAGGGTTCTGGGGGACAGGGATGGTGGCAGTGGGATCTGTGGGGGGCATGTCAGCAGAATGCAGGTGAGTGGCGTTGGTGGGGGTTGAAGTGGTGGCAAACACAGCAGTGGGGGGGCGGAAGTCACTGAGAGTGTGACATCAGCGATGAAGTGAGGGGTGGAAGTGATGTCACGTGTGGTGCATGAGGAATTGAGGGGCGGAAGTGGCTGTGGAAGCGGCCATGTTGGGGGCAGAAGTGACATCATCAATCACCGTGGGGGTGGTAGCTGCATGGCTAATGGCATCCGAGCAGTTTGTAGGCTGTTTATTCCTGTTTTGCTGTTGTCAGTCTTCAGTAGCAACTGGTCATGGTAATGTGTCTATCTCCCTCTTTCGCCAGCTAGTAACTCCCAGGTGCAGTTGCCGATGTTTGGGCCTTCATGTCATGTTTCCAAGCATCCTTGAATCAGAGACTTGGGAGTTCCACTGGTCATCTAGCTCCAGCTACCTCACCAAGAGGTTCTTTGTTTTCAACTATTATCCATCCTGTAGATGTACCCAGTACTTGAGCCACTGAAGCTACTTCTGTTTGGTTACCTCTAATACACCTGGGAGCTCTGCCTTCAAAAAGACTGCTAACTTCACGATTCTGTCCTGCCAGGAAATACCCATAGTGTGACACAAATAAGATGCAAGTTACTTCAAAAGTTGGTAGTTGCAAGCCCCTCATGTTTCAAAGCCACACAACAGTGTTAAATATGTTAAAAGTCTGAGGCTTCTAAACCATCTGTTTAGGCTGAAGGTTCATTTTGATGTTAGCCCATGCATGTTTCACAAGCTGATCCATCAGTGGTAGCTACTTCCTCTGTGTATGTAGTGAGCTCTGCATCAAGTGACAGATTGCCCATCAGAGAGGTGCTAAGGTAAAAGGATTTACTAATTACTTAGACTGGTATGTTATTTAGTATGATCAGACACACCTTGTCCCATCACCACAGTTTTCTTGATACATATTATTAAAAACAAATTACAGACTTTGAGAGACAGTCCATGAATCTTTGTAATAAGTTGCTGTGAGGATGATTAGCGCAGCATGATCAGGATGTAATTATTTTCTTTTATTCCTGTCTCCATTTATCTGTAATCTCTACAGCCATATAAGGCTCGAAGGTATCTGCTGTCTTCGTTTTCAGGCCTCTTATGCATTCCAATTTTGATAGTGCCACCTGGGGTCTTTGGTTACCCAGGCCCAGCTGTGGAATTCCCTCCATAGACCCCTCTGAATTGCTGTCTCGTTTTTCTATTTTAAGGCGCTCCTTAAAACCTAGCTGTTGGTCCAAGCTTTTGGCCATCTGATCTAATCCTCCTTGTGAGACTTGTGTCATCTTTGTTTTGTAACACACCTTTTGAAGGGCCTTAAGACATTTTTGCTGTATAAATATAAAATATATCAGTGTGTTCACTTTCTACAAAGATCTGAACATTTCAAGCAATATAATCTCTGCATCTATTCCAGATATGTAGACATGAATAGTTACTCATTCATAAACAGATAACTTTCATGTCAGGACACCAACTTTGTGCTATGAAGAACCCATCTGTGATCCTATCCCATGACTGCTATATTCAGCAAGGGAGGAAACTTCTGATCACAAGTTCTTGTTAGAAATTGACTCGCTTGCCTGGAGCAACTCTGTATCCCTGTGTAATTAGCAAAAGCATAGAAACAGCAACTGGATGATACAGGGTGGCTGAAGGTTTGCTCCCATGTTATGACTCACTAGGATCGTGTGCTGAAAATCAAGTCATGCTATTCCTGAGTCATTGCAAAAGATGAAGGTTTTGAAAGAAGACAAAATTTCTCAATTTAACTGTCTTGTAGACCCAGGGTGACAAAGCATGGGCTAAGTTTCTGTACTTGATGAGAATGACTATTTATTGTATATAATTAAGCTCTAGCTGCAGTTGAGTCAGCATATGAACTCTACTAATTAAGATTCTAATTCCCTTATAAACTCTTCTTGCACAAATATGTGCACATACACGTGAGAAAGTCATGGGTTATGAATGGTGTGAAGAACTAGCAAAGCAGTTCAGTTAGTTTGAGCGTTGCTGAGATGATACTTGTCCTGGTCAGAATGTTGCTTCTCAGTCATCTGTCTCTTGATGTTTTCACTGGGTTGGAAGAGACAGGATGGTTAGTTCACTTAATAAGCCAGAGACCTTTGTTAAAAGTTGTAGCTCACATCAACTATTGAAGGAAAGATAAATGGGTTTTCTTCAGGCTTAAAGTGGCTTGCTGCAGGGAAAAGAGAGAGAGCTCCTAAACAGGTGGTGCTTCAAAGGCCTCTCTGTATCTTGTTGAAATCACCAAGCTGCTTAGCTATTGGAAAACAAATCCCACAATTATTGACAGGCAAATCTTTGTAATTAGTAACTGATTCCTGAAGAAGGGCTTATGCCTGAAATGTCGATTCTCCTGCTCCTTGGATGCTGCCTGACCTGCTGTGCTTTTCCAGCAACACATTTTTCAGCACTGATCGCTAGTAATAAACTAATCCACTACTCGTTGCCAACCGAAGTTCTGTTTATACACAGCACATTGACTCCAGTTCACTTGCTACCACTGATGTCCCTACAGCTGGACATCACAGTGGATATCATGTAAAGAACATAAGAACTGGGAGCAGGAGTAGGAATTCAGCTTTCTCGTCTACTCAGCCTGATCTTATCTTGGCCTCAACTCCACTTTCCCTCCCAGTCTCCATAACCCCTCAATACATTACTAATTTAAAATCTCTCAGTCTATCTCCTTAATGTCCTTACTCAATGTCCGAGCATCCACCCTACTCTGGGATGGTGAATTCCACAGATTCATTTCTCTTTGAGATTTTCCTCATCTCCGTTTTAAATCTGCTGCCCCAATCCTAAAACTATGATCTCTAGTTCCATATTTCTGCACATGAGAAGTGTACGGCCCTAAACTGTTCAAACTCTGTTTATAAGAAAAGCAACTCATCTCTGGGATCAACTTAGCAAACCTTCAATGCACCTACACCCCTCCTCAAATAAGGGGACCAAAATTGAATGCAGTACTCTAGATGTGGTCTCACTTATGCTTTTTCCAGTTGTAGGAACATTCCTCTACTTTTACACAGTTCCTTTAGCAGTAAATGCCAAAATTCTATTTACCTTCCTTATTACCTGCATACTAGTTTTCTGTGATTTAAGCATGATGAAACCCAGATTTCTCCACACCAAATTACTGAGGTTTCTTTCCGTTTAGATAAGTTTTTTTATTTCTCTGGCCAAAATGGATAACCTCACATTTAGCCACATTAACCTTTGTTTGTTAAATTTTCACCTAACCTATCCATATCCGTATGTAAATTTCTTGATTCTTCAGTACAACTTACCTTTCCACCTATTTTGATGTCACCTGCAAATATAACTAGTACTTTCTATGTCTTTTTGCATCCACGTCATTAATGTACACTAAATATTTGAGGCTTGAGAACTGAACCCTGTGGTACCAACTTGTTACATCTTGCCAACCAGAGGGAGACCTATTTATCTGTCTGTTGGTTAGCCAGTCCTCTATCCAAGCTAATAAATTTCCCTAACCCCTAATAGCTTCTGTACTAATTTTTTTGTACAGCACACCATCAAATAAAAGTTACTTGCTTTCAAACCGTGCAAGCAATTCTAGCAGTTTCTCGTTTTAAAACAATTCTTCACATTTCAGTCCAAAATAATTTAAAAAACATGGAATCTTCAAGTGAATAGTAATAATCAACTAAAATGGGGGGAGGGAAATAAATGGTGATGTCTTGAAATGAGTTCATGTTGTAGAAGAGGTGGTGCTGTATTTCCTTAAAACGCATGAAGGTAGCTCAATCATCAGGTCCTGATCCAGAGATTTCCACAACTTTACTGGAAGCTATGGAAGAGATTACTGGGCCTCTTGCTGAGGTGTTTGTATCATTAACAGCCATGGGGGAAGTGCTGGAAGTAATGTAGAGCCATTACTTAAGACTGAAAGGAAAAGACAGGGAACTCAACATCGATGAGCCTTACATCATTGATGAGTAAGCTGTTGAAGGGGATTCTGAGGTACAGGATTTAAATACATTTGGAAAGGCAAAGACTGATTCAGGTTAGTCAACATGGCTTTGAGAGTGGGAAATTGGTTTTCACAAACTTGGTTGAGTTTTTTAAATAGATAACTAAGATTAGTCAAGGCAGAGCAATAGACATTATCTCTATGAACTTCAGCAAGGTGTTCAACAAGGTTCTGCGTGCTGGACTGGTTAATAAGGTTAGATCACATGGAATCCAGGGGAAGTTAGCTAATTGGATACAAAATTGGTTTGGAGGTAGGAGACAGGGTGATGCTGGAGTTGTTTTTCAGTTTGAAGGCCAGTGATCAGCGGTGTACCGCAAGGATCAGTGCTGGGTCTGCTGCTTTTCATCATTTAAACAAATGATTTGGATGTGAATGTAAATGGATGGTGTCGTGAACAGTGAAGAGGATTATCTCAGATAACAATGACCTTGATCAGATAGGCCAATAGGCTGAGGAGTGGCAGGTGGAGTTTAATTTAGAGAAATGTGAGGTTTTACATTTTCCTAAGACAAACCAGCGCACGGCTTCTACAGTTAATGATAAAGCCCTGGTCGGTGTTGCTGAACTAAGAGACCTATGGATGCAAGGGCATAGTTCCTTGAAAGTTGAGTTGCAGGTAGACAGAGTGGCGTAGAAGGCACACTTACCTTCATTGGTCAGGACATTGAGTATAGGAGCTTGGATGTCATGTTGTGGCCGTACAGGACATTCAGAATATTGCATGCAATTCTAGTTGCCCTTCCACAGGAAAGATGTTGTTAGACCTGAAATGGTGCAGAAAAGATTTACAAGGATGTTGTCAGGACTGGAGGGTTTGAAATATAGGGAGAGGCTGAATAGGCTGGGGCTATTTACCCTGGAGCATTGGAGGTTGAGGGGCAACCTTATAAAGTTTAATAAAATCATGAGCATGGGTAGGGTGAATAGCCAAGGTTTTTTCCGAGGGTGGGGGAGTCCAAAACTAAAGGGCTAGTTTCAAGATGAGAGGAGAAAAATTTAGAAAGGGCCAGCAGGGTAACTATTTCACACTGGGGGTGTTGTGTATGGAACAAGCTGCCAAAGGAAGTGATGAAGACAGGTGCAATTACAACATTTAAAAGGTGTGGGGATGGGTATATGAATAGGAAGGGCTTAGAGGAATATGGGCCAAATGCTGGCAAATGGGACTTGGTCAGATTGGGATGTTTGGTTAGCACAGACAAGTTAGATTGAAGGGTCTGTTTGGGTGCTGTATAATTGGAGCCCCAGATCTGAAAAAAATGTCTGCCCTTGTTTTGCAGTAATATTTTCCTGATGGCCCAATGGAGCATCCTTGCACTCCTGCTTTTGGTCCCAAAGGTCTTCCATTGTGGAGCTGAAGGTAAGTTAGCTTTCTGTAAATCAGCTAGCTGCTTATGCTGCCTGAACTGCTGTGCTCTTCCAGCACCACTAATCCAGTAGCTGTTTCCTGAACCCTTGTTCCAACCATTCTTGCTGTGCATTTAGGATTGGGTACAGTTATTTTTCTTTTATTTCATTGCTGTTTAAAAATTGGATGATTCAGCTGCCTTTTATTGAATGGACTAGACACATCTTGATTGTTTGTATGTTAATTTTAAAATTAGCTCTTTCAATTCCAAGAGCTCTGAGGTATGTTTGGAACTAGCAGATATATGTTCAAGTACCAGTACAATTTGCCTGTGATACAAACGAGTTGACCAAGTAGCAAGGTTTATTTTATGTTTTAGTAAGTTGCATACAAACGAGTATTTCAGTCATGAGGAGGTGTAGGCCAGTCAATCCTTCAAGCTTCCTCTGCTATTCAGTAAGACCATGGCTGATCTGAATGTAATCTCAAGTCTATATTCCTGCCAACCAATAATCTTTCAATCCCTTAACAAGAATCAATCTACCTCAGTCTCAACAATATTCAAGGGGCCAAGGAGTGGCAGATGGAATAATAAACTATTTGGATGTAAGCATAGGAGGTGCAGTTAGTAGGTTTACAGATGACACCAAAATTGGAGGTGGGAGGTGTAGAAGTCAGCAAAGAAAGTTACCTCAGAGTGCAACAGGATCTTGATCAGATGGGCCCATGGGCTGAGGAATGACAGATGGAGTTTAATTTAGATAAATGCGAGGTGCTGCATTTTGGAAAAGCGAGGTAGGGTAGGACTTATACACTTAATGGTAAGGTCCTAGGGAGTGTTGCTGAACATAGAGACCTTGGATTGCTGGTTCATTGTTGCTTTAAAGTGGAGTCTCAGGTAGATCGGATAGTGAAGAGTGTGTTTAATATGCTTTCCTTTCTTAGTCAGAGCATTGAGTATAGGAGTTGGGAGGTTATGTTGCAGCTGTACTGGACATTGGTTAGGCCACTTTTGGAATATTGAGTGCAGTTCTGGTCTCCCTCTTATTGAAATGATGTTGTGAAACTTGAAAGGGTTCAGAACAGATTTACAAGGATGTTGTCAGGGTTTGAGAGTTGGAGTGGTAGGGAGAGGCTGAATAGGCTAGGGCTGTTTTCCCTGGAACATCAGAGGCTGAGGGGTGACCTTAACAGATGTGTATAAAATCATGAGAGGCACGGATAGGGTAAATAGACACGGTCTTTTCCCTGGGTTGGGGGAGCCTAGAACTGGAGGGCAAAAGTTTAGGGTGAGAGGAGAATGATTTAAAAGGGACCTAAGGGGCAATTATTTTCACGCAGATGGTGGTATGTGTATGGAATAAGTTGCCAGAGAAAGTGTTGGAGGCTGGTACAATTGCAACATTTAAAAGGTATCTGGATGGATACATGAATAGCAAAGGTTTAGGAGGATATGGGACAAGTGCTGGCAAATAGGACTAGATTAGTTTCAGACATGTGACTGGCATAGACAAGTTAAATCAAAGGGTCTGTTTTTGTGCTTAACATCTCGATGACTCTTCCTGATATTGTGATGGAAGCAGGTTTTCAAATGGGCAGCGCCTTATTCTAGGTCTAGAATCTCCCATAACAGGAACCAAGGAGGGGAGGCTCTTGTGGCATAGTGGTAGTGTCCCTGGCCCTGGACCAGAGAAGACTGGATTCAAGTCCCACCAGCTCCAGAGGTGTGTAACAACATCTCTGAACAGGTTGATTAGAAAATAGGTTAAAAATTGAACTAACCTCTGCTTCTGGATTTGATGTGCTTCAGTAAAAGTGCCTCTTATCCTTATAAATGGCAATGGATATAAGCCCAGCCTGTCCAATCTTTTCTCATAAGACAAACCTGCTCATTCCAGATATTGGTCAAGTAAACATCCTCTGAGTTGCCTCCAGTGTACTTGCATCCCCTTTAAATAAGGTTACCAATATTGTGCACAGTAATCCAGAGGCAGTCTCAGCCGTGCCCTGTGTAATTGAATAGTTTTGTACTCAATGACTCTATAATTGCATACAGTTCTGGTCACCACACTACTAGAAGGATGTGAATGCTTTGGAGAAGATAGAGAAAAGGTTTATTAGGATGTTGCCTGGTATGGCGGTATTAGCTATGAAGAAAGGTTGGATAGCCTTGGTTTTCACTGGAACGCAGGAGATTTGGGGCAACATAATAGAAGTTCATTAAGGATAGTGTGGAAAGTATGAGACTTTTTCTCAGGGTGAAGAGGTCAGTTACTAAGAGACGCAGGTTCAAGGTGCAGGGGCCGGGGAGGGCAGTTCAAAAGAGATGTTCAAGGCAAGTTTTTCACACAAAGGGTGGTGAGTGTCTGGAATGCGCTGCCAGAGAAGGTGGGGAAAGCAGACACAGTAGCAGCATCCAAGAAGCACCTGGACAAATAAGTGTATATGAAGGGAATAGAGGGATATGGATCCTATAAGTGAAGACAGTTTTAGTGTGGAATTGCAAAATGTGGTGGCACATGCTTGGAGGGCCAAAGGGCCTGTCCCTGTGCTGTACTGTTCTTTGTTCTTTCTTAATTCCCCTCACAATAAATGGTAACAATCTGTTGGCTTTCTGAATTACTTGCTAAAACTGTATACTTTTGCAATCGATGCACAAGAACATCAAGATCAATGTGTATCTCAGAGCTGTACAATGTCTTGCCATTTAGATAAAATGCATTTTTATTCTTGTGCCAGTATAAACAAATTCTCATCTGAGTTATATTCCATATTTGCGACATCTTTGTCCACTCACTTAACCCATCAAATCTTTTTGTAAACTCAATTTTTCCTCAACATAACTTATGTTCTCACCTATCTCTGACTTGTCAACAGATTTGACAGCCAAGTCATTAATATAAGTTATAAACAGTTGAGGTCCCAGCATCGATCCGTATGGCATGCTCATTTTTACATCTCACTAACCTGAAAAAGATCTTGCTTTCTGCTGACCAGCCATCTTCCCTCCTTGTCAGTGTGCTACCTCCTACACCAAGTTTTTTTAATTTCACACAATAACCATTGATGTGTAGTCTTATCAAATGTCATCTGTAATCTGCGTGCAGCACATTCACTGTTCCTTTGTAGTTTATTCTTTATCCTTTATGCATTAAAACTCAAAGAATTGAAAGAGATTACTCAAATATGATTATATTTCACAAAGCCATGTTGATTTTGCCTGATTACTTTAACTTACCAAAGTGCCCTGCTTTAACTTAGTGTCGTAGAATCTTGGAGATGTACAGCCTGGAAACAGATCTTTTGGTTCAACTCATCCATACCAACCGGATATCCTAAACTAATCTAGTCCTATTTGTCAGCATTTGGCCCATATCCCTTGGAACCCTTCCTATTCATATACCCAACCAGATGCCTTTTAAATGTTGTAATTGTACCAGCCTCCAGCAATTCATTCAATGCACACCAGTCTTTGTGTGAAAAAGTTGTCCATTAGGTCCCTTTTTAAATCCTACCCCTCTCACCTTAAGCCTTTGCCCTCTATTCTTAGACTCCTCCCCTATTCTGCTTATTAAATAGCTTCTAAAATTTCCCTACTCGAATTGTTTCCAGATCTTGATGACCTAAACTTAGGTTATCTCTCTGTATTGGGTTAATATAATCATTAACTAAAAGCGCAATCACTTCAGCTTTTCCAACTTTCTTCTCATTCCTCGGTGTTCTGAACCTTTCAATTAGGTCCGAATCCATGTCACTGGGCAGCCATGTCTCTGTAATAGTGGCCAGGATGATACTTATTTAAGCTTCAATCTGCAATTTGAGAGGGAGAGGGTACAATCGGAAGTGATAATATTTCTGTTGAATAAAGGGAACTATGGAGCTATGAGGGAGGAGCTGGCCAAAGTTCAATGGTGCAATACCTTAGCAGGGATGACAGTGGAGGGACAATGGCGGATATTTCTGTGTGTAATGCAGAAGTCGCAGGATCAGTTCATTCCAAAAAGGAAGAAAGATCCTAGTAGGAGGCATGGGTGGCCGTGGCTGACGAGGGAAGTTAAGAAACATATAAAGTTAAAAGAGAAAAAGTATAACAGAGCAAAGATAAGTGGGAAAACGGAGGACTGGGAAGCTTTTAAAGAACAACAGAGGATTACTAAGAAGGAAATACGCAGAGAAAAAATGAGGTATGAAGGTAAACTGGCCAAAAATATAAAGGAGGATAGTAAAAGTTCTTTTAGGTATGTGAAAGGCAAAAAAATGGTTAAGACTAATATTGGGCCCTTGAGGACAGAAACAGGGGAATATATTACAGGGAACAAAGAAATGGCAGAAGAATTGAATTGGTACTTCAGATCTGTGTTCACTGGGGAAGACGCAAGCAATCTCCCTGAGGTAACAGTGGCTGAAGGACCTGAACTTAGGGGAATTTATATTTACCAGGAATTGGTGTTGGAGAGACTGTTACATCTGAAGGTTGATAAGTCCCTGGGGCCTGATGATCTACATCCCGGGGTACTGAAGGAGGTGGCTCGAGAAATCGTGGATGCAGTGGTGATTATTTTCCAGAGTTCGATAGATTCGGGATCAGTTCCTGCGGATTGGAGGGTGGCTAATGTTGTACTGCTTTTTAAGAAAGGTGGGAGAGAGAAAGCAGGAAATTGTAGACCAGTTAGTCTGACCTCACTGGTGGGAAAGATGCTGGAGTCTATTATAAAGGATGAAATTAGGACACATCTGGATAGTAGTAACAGGATAGGTCAGAGTCAGCATGGATTTATGAGGGGAAAATCATGCTTGACTAATCTTCTAGAATCTTTTGAGGATGGACGAGGGAGATCCAGTAGATGTAGTGTACCTGGACATTCAGAAAGCTTTTGATAAAGTCCCACATAGGAGGTTAGTGAGCAAAATTAGGGCGCATGGTATTGGGGGCAAAGTACTAACTTGGATTGAAAGTTGGTTGGCTGATAGGAAACAAAGAGTAGTGATAAACGGCTCCATTTTGGAATGGCAGGCAGTGACCAGTGGGCTACCGCAGGGATCAGTACTGGGACCGCAGCTTTTTACAATATATGTTAATGATATAGAAGATGGTATTAGTAATAACATTAGCAAATTTGCTGATGATACTAAGCTGGGTGGCAGGGTGAAATGTGATGAGGATGTTCGGAGAGGTGAGTGGTCAAATGCATGGCAGATGCAGTTTAATGTGGATAAATGTATGGTTATCCACTTTGGTGGCAAGAACAAGAAGGCAGATTACTACCTAAATGGAATCAATTTAGGTAGAGGGGCGGTACAGAGAGATCTGGGTGTTCTTGTACACCAGTCAATGAAGGTAAGCATGCAGATACAGCAGGTAGTGAAGAAAGCTAATAGCATGCTGGCCTTCATAACAAGAGGAATTGAGTATAGAAGCAAAGAGCTTCTTCTGCAGCTGTACAGGGCCCTGGTGAGACCACACCTGTGTGCAGTTCTGGTCTCCAAATTTGAGGAAAGACATTCTGGCTATTGAGGGAGTGCAGCGTAGGTTCACGAGGTCAATTCCTGGAATGGCGGGATTACCTTACATTGAAAGACTGGAGCGACTGGGCTTGTATACCCTTGAGTTTAGAAGATTGAGAGGGGATCTGATTGAGACATATAAGATTATTAAAGGATTGGACACTTTGGAGGCAGGAAACATATTTCCGCTGATGGGTGAGTGCCGAACCAAAGGACACAGCACGGTGGCACAGTGGTTAGCACTGCTGCCTCACAGCGCCAGAGATCCGGGTTCAATTCCCGCCTCGGGCGACTAACTGTGTGGAGTTTGCACGTTCTCCCCGTGTCTGTGTGGGTTTCCTCCGGGTGCTCCGGTTTCCTCCCACAATCCAAAGATGTGCAGGTCAGGTGAATTGGCCATGCTAAATTACCCGTAGTGTTAGGGAAGGGGTAAATGTAGGGGTATGGGTGGGTTGCGCTTCGGCGGGGCGGTGTGGACTTGTTGGGCCGAAGGGCCTGTTTCCACACTGTAAGTAATCTAATCTAAAAATACGGGGTCGACCATTTAGGACAGAGATGAGGAGAAACTTCTTCACCCAGAGAGTGGTGGCTGTGTGGAATGCTCTGCCCCAGAGGGCAGTGGAGGCCCAGTCTCTGGATTCATTTAAGAAAGAGTTGGATAGAGCTCTCAAGGATTGTGGAATCAAGGGTTACAGAGATAAGGCAGGAACAGGATACTGATTAAGGATGATCAGCCATGATCATATTGAATGGTGGTGCAGGCTTGAAGGGCAGAATGGCCTACTCCTGCACCTATTGTCTATTATCTTATTTTTATTTGCAGAAACAGTTCCTCTGTGTTGTTTCGAATGCTATGTATATTCAGATACTGAGCCTTAGTAAACCATTTACTCTTTGTAGATTGTAATTTTATCTGTTGATTGACTTATAAATTGATACTCTCTATCTTGTCCTGTCTTGGTTTATTTATTATTTCCTGTATTAATTCCTTTCTCTTTGGCCTTGACTCTGCTCTTTAATTTACCACTGTTTCCAAAATTTGATCCATTGCCCTACTACTCACTTTAAAATCCTCTTTAGTTCCTTGTTATGCAGTTGGCAAGAACACCAGAGTAAGTTGCTAGTCCATGGTCTCCGCTGTGCTCACGAGCAGTCTCCCACTACAAAACTTTGGTTAACAGTTTCCATGATCTTTTGTTTTGTGTACTATTAAATGACTCTAAACAGACAGGCGCTGAACTCCAGAGGTAAGTTGAGTATAACTTTTGACATCAGTGCAACTTTTGATCCAGGTTGGTGTCAAAGAGCCCCGGAAAAAAACTGGAATCAGTGAGTATTCAGGAATGTTTTGCTGGTTGGAATCATACCTAGCATGTGGGAAGATGGTAATCATAATTGCTGATAAGTGACAATACGCAATACTATCATGTCAGCTCAGACACTGAAGCGATACATCTCAATAAATAGCAAGACCTAGACAACAGCCAGGCTTGGGCTGACAAATGATAGATAGCACTCATGCTACACATGTGCCAGGCAATGACCACCTCCAGTGAGGGAGAACCTAACCATGTCCCTTCATATTAAATTGCTGCCATCGCTGAATCCTTCACTGTTAACTTCCTGGGAGTTACCATTTACCAAAATTGAACTGGACCAGATATATAAATACAGTGGCTACAAGAGCTGGGCAAAAGCTAGGAATTTTGTGACAAAGAACTGGCCACCTATCTCCCAAAAGCTTATCCATCACTTCAAAGACAATTCAGGAGTGTGATGGAATGCTTTCATTGAAATGAGTATAGTTCTAGCAACGTAGGAAGCTTGACACCGTCCAGCATAAAATTTGATTGACAACCCAGCTAACACATTCAGTTTTCACTCCCTTCCTCAGTGAGACATAATGACACAATTTGTAAGGTGCATTGCAACAACTCACTAAAGCTCCTTGAGGCAGCACCTTCTAAATTCATGGCCTGAATGTTTACAGGGGCAGCAGCTGCATGGGAATACTATATCTTCAAATTTCTTCTCCACACTACATACCATCCTGACTTAAATCTACATCACTTTCCCATCACTGCTATTGGGTCAAAATCCTGGAGCTCCATCTGGAATAGTATATGGTTTTACCCATGTTTTCATTGATTGCAGCATTTTAAGAAAGCTACTCACTGCCACTTTGAGGGCAGTTAAGGGTAGGCAATAAATCCTGACTGAATTAGTGAAATTCGCATCCTGTGAATAAATGATAAAATAAATTCGGGACCACAGTGCACCCAGTAGTCTTACACCTTTTGCTGGCACCCTGTCTTCCCAATTAAGCTATGGAATCCTTTTCAAATAGCAATTAGTTGCTATTAATGTTGATTTAGTGCATTTGTATACCAGCTTGTTAAATTTCCTTGCTTGTCACTGATTTGTGATGTTCTTTCGAGCAATACAGATATGTTCACAGGCCAGGTCTATTGGGTTTGATTGATTGTTTGATGACCTGTTGGTCCATGAGGAATGTTTACATTCACACCTGCGGGTTTCCCTCAGATTGTTCACGCTGTTGCAGATTGAGCTTTCGTAGCTTTCTGAGCTTGAATTGAATTGAATTTATTGTCACGTGTACCGAGACACAGTGAAAAGCTTTGTCTTCCAAGCAATACAGATAGATCATATAGTTAAGTAGCATACATAAGTGAATCGTAGGTAAACAGTGGCAAAAATAAAAACAGGCAAATGTTAAGTGTTTGTGAATCCATTCAGTAATCTAACAATAGGGTAGAAACTGTTGTCAAACCAGCTGGTGCGTGTGTTTAGGCTTCTGTACCTTCTCCCCGATGGTAGAGTTGTAGAAAAACATTGCCAAGGTGGGGTGGATCTTTAAGAATGCTGGCGGCCTTTCCTTGACAGCGGGCCTGGTAGATGGATTCTATAGATGGGAATTTGGCCTTTGTGATTGTGGGGCCAAGTTCACCACTCTCTGTAACCGTCTCCAATCTTGAATGGTACAGTTGCCATACCAGTTAGTGATACAGCCAGTCAGAATGCTCTAGATGGCGCATCTATAAATGTTGGCAAGGGTATTTGCTGTCATGCCAAATTTCCTCAGCTGCCTGACGAAGAAGAGACGTTGTTGGGCCTTTGTAACCAGTGCGTCCACATGAAGAGTCCAAGAATGCTTGTTGTGGATGCCCACTCTCCACTTGTCCCAGCTCTGTGCTGTTAATGTGTAGGGGTGTATGAGTAACATCCCACCTATCACGATGTAGAAGCAGAAGCTGGCCATTCAGCCCATTGAATCTGCTCTGCGATTCATTAAGATCATCGCTGATTTGACAATCCTCACCTCCACTTTCCTGCCTGTTCCCCATAATTCTTGATTCCTTTACTGATTAAAAATTTATCCATCTCAGCCTTGAATCTACTTAATGATTGAGGCTGTATAGACCTGTAAGAATTCTGTGGATTGACTAGTATCTGAGAGAATGAATTTTTCTTCATCTCTGATTTAAAAGGGTGACTCCTAGAATATACCCACTTGTCCAAGCCTCCTCCACAAAGAGAAACAATCTTTCCACATCTAATGAGTCAAATTCCCTGAGAATCTTGTATATTCAACAAGGTCACCTCTCATTCTTGAAACTCCAATGAGTATGAGCCCAAACTTAGCCTCTCCTCAGTGTTGATGCATACGTGGTATCAGCCTAGTGAACCTTCTCTGAATTGCTCCAGTGCCAGTGTATCTTTCCTTAAAATGTTCAAAATGTTCATAATTTTCTAATATCTTGTATAGTTTTAGCAAAATGTTCATTTTCATAAATCATTCTGTTTCCTATTGAGAAATTTGACTTGAGAGGCCAATTTTGAATGTTAGTTGCCTTGACTTTCATTGGACAAACATTGGTACCTATGAACTCGATATGGCTTGGTCACTGGCAGTAATGAGGGAAAATTTCTTGTGGAAAAGCTGGTTGAAGATATAAATACTATGTTAAATTGTCCTGATAAAAAATGCAAAAATGCTCCACCTAAGTGAAACCAATGAACGATTTTGTTGAAGACTTTGGTACTGGTCCAGAATTGTAAAATATGATTATTAAATACATCAGTTTTAGATGATGGCATTTCAGCCCATAAATGTGGAGTATCTTTAGGGCATCATTCATATTTTGTTAGAATAGAGATGTTTAGGTACACCTGCATGGTCAAGGAGGTGTGTTTCAATTCATGCTTAAACTATTTTCCTTGTAGGTAAGTTTGATGACTTTAATTGAGTGTGATAAAAGTAGATTTTACATTTTTTACTTTTAAGATTGCTTAATCATAAAAACTTTTGAAACACTCAGTTTAACGAAGTGCCTGAAAAGTTTGTCTCTGGTCATTCTAACATTATGCAAAATTTGCCCATCTATTTTTCTGTGAATGTGTAGATGAAGGAAGCTCAAGTCTTCAATGCATATGTGAGGGCAGTACCTGTGGAATAAAGACTGAATGCAGCGGTCTACGGTGTTTTGCTTCAGTGACTCAAAATGGAGATATTTCGGTGTACCAGAAAGGTTGTTTTGATTCACTTGAAAAAGTTGAAATGTTATGCAAGATCTTACCCTCGGAACGTTCTGTTGTGCGGTGCTGCAATGAAAGCCTGTGTAACAGGAATATTACAGCAATGCCCCTTCTTTCTCAAGGTAAGGATTAGGATCTCTTGGGTTTTTTTTTAAACAAGAAACATGGGACAAATGTATATGTTATTGTTTGCTTGAGCACTTTAGCATATTCCACTGGCACGTTTGCCAAATAGCACGCAGATCCTATTAACATCCATGGGTCTTATCCGGTGTGTTTTTGACTTTGACATTGCCAGTAGTCCTCTGCCATTCATTTATTGTTAACTTTGCAGAACCTATTTCTTTTATTCTTTTATCAATTTTGATTTGGAGCTGGGAACTGAGAGCTAAAGATGACTTTTGGACTATGGGTAACAGCTTGTGTTAAAAGGAAAACAGACTAAACAATCTATGTTCATGAGACTAGGCCTGGAAGTAATTGCAGGTTGGTTCCGGATTGAAAGGTTCTACAGAAAATTAACCAAGAAGCCAGCATCCATCTCTGTGGAACAACTCATTATGAAAACCACTTAAATACTCTAGCTAGTTTGTTATTTTCTTTTGTTTATCCGTTAACTGTTTGTTTGTCTATCTCTTCTGTGAATAGGGCTGAAAACAAAGACTTTTGGGCTTAAGGCATAGATCATTTAGATTATTTTGTTGTTTAATTTTGCTCCATTAAAGTTGCCACATTGTTAATGAATTAAGTTTTTGTTTTAAGATAGAAACCTGTGTCTGGAATTATTTACTGGTTAGGAAACATTGGGTCAATTTTGAGAGTTTTTGAAGGCTTTAATTTTACCATGTTGTGAACACAGAGATAGAAAGACTGATTTGATTCAGCTCTGTTGCTTTGTCCTAACCATAATGTTATGTAATGTTACTATATTTACAAGCATCATAGCCTGCAAAATTTGAAGAAGGGGTTTGCACTTCAAAACAGCCTGAACTGCTAGAAGAAGAAATTTGTGTTATTCACAGTGGTTGTGCCCAAGATTATTGAATTTACACATTGGCAAGCTTGACTGTCTGGTTTTACAGCCGTTTTTATTCTTTAAGGGTTTTCCTTTACGTGAACAATGTTAAATATGCAAGTAAAGCAAGAATATACGAATGTGCAATCTGTTGCAGTCAGTTCGTACACCCTTTCAAAGCTCTTGGAATGTTGCACAGATGGTAACAGAATGCCATTCTGACAGTAGTTTGAAGGCAATCAGTGAGATAATTTATTTAGTGTCGTGTTTCAAAGACTGGATACTCCGTAGGTATGTAGTGTGAGCAGAGCAGGCAAGTAATTATCCTGACCTCCAATAACAATTTTTTAATACTCTTTCTTAGATGCATTGCCTGTGAAGCACGACACACAACCCTTACTGTGACTGATCTCAGAATGTGATTTTATTTTGTTTCTAATAGCTGATTCTTTTCCTACGTCTCTAATTAACACAACATAACAGGAAGCAATGTGCAGCTTCGCAGTCTCAAAAATGTGTCAAATCAAATAATTAGTGGTCTTTATATGTTCCCTGCCTACATTACTAAGGTTAATTGAAATCTATACAGGTTCTAAAATCATTTGACTGTCTCTGATTTGAGCTGCAAAATTACAGAAATGCCTTACTACTTAGCAAGAGTACATTTTATTGTACAGTAAGACCCCACTTCAAATAAAAGGTGTTGGCGAAATTCAGCAGGTCGAGCTCTATCTGCAAAGTTAATGTTTTAAGTCCAGTAATGAATTTCCAAAACTAAAGAATTGGAAATGTGATGGTTTCAAGTTGTTGCTAAAATTGGATGGAGGTCAAGTTGAACAGAATGGGAAGGACAAGAACAGGCAAGAAAAATTAGCAGTCAGAACTATTGTGGAACAAAGGCATGGTGAGTGGATGTTTAGTAACAACGCATTAGTCCAGAGTAGGTGTTACTAGCAGAATAAAGATCAGGCCTGTCTGAAAGCAAAAACATGCAAAACAAGATACAAACACTGAAAAGAAAACTATCAATCAGATAAGAGTTTATGGTCTGAACCTGTTGAACTTGATATTAAATGCATAAAGTAACAAATTCCCAAATTTGGTCAATGAGATATCGTTCCTTGAGCTTGCGTGAAATGGTGTAGCAGGCCTGAGATGTAAACGTGAGCTTGAGAGTAAGTTGGTATGTGGAACTAGCAACAGCCTAGAAAGTCATAGTCATGCTTGTGGACTGAATGGAGGTGTTCCTCATTTAACTTGCCTCAAGGAAATGCAGGATTACAAGGATAGGGTGGGGAGGGTGGTGTCTGGATGGAATGCTCTTCAGAGGAGCAGTGTGGACTCAATGGGCCAAATGGCATGCTTCCATACTGCAGAAATTCTCTAATTCCAAATAGTATTCTTTCACTCTCATGATCATTCTACCCAGTTTTTTCATTTGCCATCATGACCTTCATTTTACAGTAGTTTCCTGCTAGTCAGACATAAGACTGCATGACCTGAATGGCAGATTTTGAAGCTGCCTTTCCCACTCGGTGTTCCCTTGATGCCAATTCTCCAGCTTGAGATCTTCCCCTCTTCCAAACCCACCGTCTTGCTGCCATCTGACTTTTTCCCCTCCCAACCCACCTTTGAAGGAAAGCAGCAAGCAACAGAGTTGGGAGTGAAAGATTCAGTGAGAGTCCAGAGGCTGCACATTGAAAGGCTGTAGTAAGAAGGTGGCTTAAGGATTGGCAGAGATTGCGAGTAACGGGGTAAACAACAAGAAAGTGAGTTCAAATGCAGGTGAAACTGCAAGTCGACAGATTAGTGAGAAGAAAGGTCTGCATGTAGCTATGTTAGTAGATATCTGTTGAAGACCATATAGATTCTTGAGGGATAATGTTGAAAAGATGTAGAGAAAAAGAAAATGTTAAATAGTTCTTAGTAATTTTACTGTGTTTAGATTTCAGAATCTGTAAACCCAAAGCAACATCAATAAAGTTTGTGAGAGAAAGAATCTTTAAAAGAAACTGCAAATTTCTGTCAAACCATGCTTGAGTAAAATCCCCAGTGTCCACATTTGAAATATGCAAATCAACTACATTAGTCAGAATACAATGCCAATTATCCATTTATGTTCACATTCATTTCAAAGCTGCGATGTATAGCAACCTTAGTACTGTTTATTTCTCGTGAAATCAGCTTTCTTGCTCACCTGTGATATTTTAGGAGTGGCGTACTCATGAAAATCAGTTGTATTTTTTAAACGTATTTAACAGTATTTTGTGTTTGTAAAGAATAGATTGTACTAGATGAATCTAATTTTTGAAACCGCGCATAAAGTAGTGGACAGGAGAATTGACAGCCAATTATTGACCTGGTTTGGAAACTGGCTAAGCTGCTGCAGATAGTAGGGACAATAGGCAGGTTGATCTTGGATGAACTCTGAAGTATTCCTTATTCACTAGGGTTCACAGTAATATGGTTGCCTCTTAGTAATGTCACTGGGTTAGTAATCCAAAGGCTCAGGCAAACGCTTTGGGAACTTGGCTCAATTAGCACCATGACAGTTGGTGCAATTTAAATTGAATCTTATGAATCTGGAATTGAAAGCTAATGTCAGTAATGGTGATCCTGAAAGTATCATTTGTTGTAAAATCCTAACTAGTTCACTGTATCCTGATGTAGTGTAGAAAGGAAATCTGCGAATTTTAAATACACTGTCCTAAATGTGACGCCAAACCCAATGCACTGTAGCTGATCCTTAATTCCCCTCTGAAATGATGATCAGAGATGGGCAGCAATTGCCAGCCTTGCCTGCAGTACCCACATTTCATTTTAAAATTAAAAAGTAAGTGATTCCAAGCCACCAGCCCAGATCTCAATCCTTCATTGTTGCTTTCCATTTTCAAATGCTTTGATTGCAGTTAACGCTTTTCTCAATTGGGAGATGCCAGTGTTGTACAAAGTTAAAAATCACACATCAGGTTCTAGTCCAATAGGTTTATTTGGAAGCACTGTAAATCTGTTTTTTGGATTAGAATCAGTCTGACCGTTGTGACACAGACAGTCTCTCACAGAGCAGCTCACACCTTCAATGCATTGTCTGGGCCGACATGCCACTAATTGTTAAAGTTCACTTGAGAATGTAACTTTTTAAAAGGTTTTGCAATTTACAGGTGAAAGAACTGAACAACGTGGTCATTCTAAAAGATGAGAGACTTAACAAACAAACCGGGTCTTTTTCAATATATAATTTCAGTTACGTCACACTGTAAACTTTTGCTATAAATTCTATGTATTACGATCTTATACTCCACAACCACCTGATGGAGGAGCAGCACTCCTAAAGCTAGTGCTTCCAATTAAACCTGTTGGACTATAACCTGGTGTTGTGTGATTTTTAACTTTGAACACTTTTCTCTTTTGCTATGCATCCCAAGGAATCCTTTTTCCCAAGGAACTTCTCCTAAAACATAATTGAAAAATAACACTGTCCTAGCATCTCCTTTGGTAAGTCTGTGGGATTGTACATACTCTATGAGAGAAATGTTATTTCTTTTAAGAAAACCATTAAAACCATCAACATTAACAGAATGAAAATGGATTATTTTATTAATTTTTGTTTCCTTTTGTTTCAGCACCAAAGGAAGAACCAATCGACTACAGTGTGGAGACATTAATCATTTTTGTAGTTAGTCCGGTTATAGTGCTGGTAGTTTTGTCTGTGGTTGCTGTCTTGATTTGCCGCAAAATTCACCAGAATAGGATGCAACGGTTACATGCCCATGATGCTGAAAATGGAGCAATTGATGGCCTTATAGCTTCCAATGTGGGAGATAGTACACTTGCGGTAATCAGTTCCTTTTTGTTGTTAAACTTTTGTGAACCAAATAGGTGTTTCAATATGAAAAGGATGTAGACTGCAGCTACACTATAAGATGTTAGTCACTACTTTGGTATATGATTAGTTCATTCATTCGTCAAAGTACAGTTTGTAGCCTTGAGTGAATGGGGTTCAGTGTCAAATGCCATAAAAATAAGTTTTAAAGACCATAGCAAGCTTAATTTTCTCTGTTTTTAAAATGAAATTCTTAGGTTTAATTATGCACAAGGGACACATAAATCTAGAAATGGTGGTAAGCGGGAGTGA
Source organism: Chiloscyllium punctatum (assembly GCF_047496795.1). Classification (NCBI taxonomy): domain Eukaryota; kingdom Metazoa; phylum Chordata; class Chondrichthyes; order Orectolobiformes; family Hemiscylliidae; genus Chiloscyllium; species Chiloscyllium punctatum. The sequence continues at coordinate 118,057,384 of NC_092743.1, read as the reverse complement.
GCCTGAATAGGGACCAAAAAGGGGATTTGGGCAAAGGCATGACTGGTGTCCTAAATGAATATCTGAACATCTATTTTTGCTAAAGATGGAGATACCGTCAAATAAATGCTTGGAGACAAGGTGATTCAGGCATGTGAAGGGTTTAAAATTGATACGTGATGGTACTGAATAGGCTGTCAACTTAAATTTTGATGAGACACTAGGACCAAATGAGATGGTTCCAATAATAGTGAGGGAAGTGACTGGAAAATGCAGAGGCACTGTTCAAAATTATCCAAGCTTCCTTAGATGCAGGCTTGGTGCTAGGGGTATGGAGAATTGCAGATGTTGCACCTTCTCATAAAAATAAGTTCGCCAACTATGGTTAAATTTTCCTTGAGTTTTTTGAGCTAGCAGACAGGGAGAAGGGTGTAATGGTGTTCATGTACTACATATGGACTTTCAAAACGTATTTGATAAGGGTTTTTCACAACAGATTTAGTTCATAAGTCATGGTTCATGGGATAAAAGGAACTGTAACAAATTTTGCTCTTTTCCAGATTGAGGGAAGATTTATAATGGAGTTGCACAAGGATTGGTGTTAGAACCTAGTTGTTCCTCTTATATTAATGATCTGTATGTTTGCGAACATGTCAAAAGTTTGTGAATGATATAAAACTTGTAAATATTGTGAAACGTAGTGGATAGTATAGAGCTTCAAAAGGAAATCTAAACTTCAAAAGACAAGTTGAAGTTTAGATTTAATGCAGAGAAGTGATTCTTTTTAGTAGGAAGAACAGGGAAAGGTATCAGGGTACACTTCTGAAGGTGTGCAGGAGCCACACAACCCAAATGTAAATGTACATCATTAAAGAGAGTGAGAGAGACTTGAGAACATTTAATAAGGCAAACAGTATCCAAGGCTTTATTAAGATGAGCATAGCATGGAAAAACAAGGAACTTGTGTTAAACTTGCACTCAGCTGGATCATTATGTGCACTTTTGAACACCGCAGCCTTAGAGGGACTGCAGAAAAGATTAACCAAATTGGTTCCAAGGATGAAAAAACTTAAGTATTGAAAAAGGTTGGAGAAGTTGGCTTTCATTGCCATTGACCTTCTAGATGGTCGTGATTGTGAGTTTCCTAGGTGAAACCGAAGGAGCCCTGCTTATTGTTGATGGTACGCACTGCTTCTACTGGGCGTTGGTGGTGAAAGGATTGAATGTTTGAGGATTTAATGCCAATCAAATGTTTTGTCCTGGATGGTGGGAAGCTTCTTGAGTGTTGTTAGAACTATACTCCTACAGGCAAGTGGAGAGCAACATATCACATTGCTAACTTGTGCTTTGTAGATGGTAGGCAGGCTTTAGGGTTGTCATGAAGTCAGTTTCTTGCTGCAGGATTCCTAGCCTGTGACTTGCTCTTGGAGCCACAGTGTTTATGTGGCAAGTCTGGTTCAGTTTCCAGTCAATGGTAACTCTAAGAATGATGTGAGCAGGGGATTGAACAATGGTAATGCCATTGAATGTCAACAGATGGTGGTTATGTTCTCTCATTGGATAGTCATAGCCTGGCACTTTTCTGGTGTGAGTATTATTTGCCACCTTTGAAAAAGAGCCTTCTGTCACCTTGCATGCTTGCTTTCAAAACTGTGTTCAAATTTCTTGCAAAATCAGTTAAATTAATTGTACCATTTAATTCTCACTTCAGTTTTAGTGAAGATGAGTTCCGGAGAGTGGAGAATCAGCAAGGAATAAGTTTTTAAGATATCAGACTCTCTATTCAGTTACCTCTTGGTAACTAATGTTGCCTTTTTAAAAATCAGCTTGTGACATGCTACGTTAATCTTTGTTTTGATGTCCCAATGTGTTCTCAGCCTCTGACTCAGCATAAACTAAATCCCAAGAGAACAGTTGTGAAAATATTATTTAGGCCAGACTTCAAATATGACTAAAGTATTGTAACCAGATATTACTGATTTCCACTTCTATATTGTTTTTTATTCTTTATTCTTAGGATTTGCTTGATCACTCTCGTACATCAGGCAGTGGATCGGGTTTGCCGTTTTTAGTACAACGCACAGTTGCCAGACAAATTACTTTGATGGAATGTGTAGGTGAGTAAAGCAAGATGAAGCTTAGATTTGTAAGACCAAAAGAAATAGGAGCATTCGGCCCCTGCTGTGTCATTCAGTAACATTATGGCTGATCCAACATTCTTTGGCTCCACTTTCCTTCGTTTTCCCTGTAGTCCTTTATTCTTCCACTGAACAAGAAACTGTTTAACTTGAGTAATGTTTACAAGAAATAGACTTTTTGGCTATGTCACTGGGCAAACAAGAATATGGACATTTCAGTTAGTTTGCTGGAATTAGCAAACTATATTGTTCTTTTAGAGATTGTTGATGACAGACTTGTTTGTCACTGTCACTTATTGCATTGTGGCCCATTGACTGTTAAACAGCAGCCCTTGTAACTATTCAAATGTCCATAGAAGGTGTCGTTTTCAAAATGGATTGAGAGCAGAAAAATGGATAAACAATTTTAAATTTAATGAAGTACAAATTAATAAAAGAATAAAAACTAGGTTTTTTGGTATTTGAGTTGGAAAATATTGCAGTCACTCTACTGTAAAAATGATCGACCCAGTTAGACAGGAATTTGCCGAAACCAGTTTCCAAAGCTTTTACTGTTCCTTACAAAATGGCCAAATGTTTGCAGAAGTGTAAGGTTTTGGTTTAACATGCCAAACACCTAGAAAAGTTTTATCTGCATAAATAAAAAGTTGTCATATTAAGAGGGCAAATATGTTTACACGCATTAACCAGCTTTTAACATATTAACTATTAAGAAGTCAAATTTTATAATCCAGACAGTAAAGCAAAACATCCAGTACACACACATTTACACTGTTTCCTTGCTCTCCTAATAAAGAATCTTGTGGGTAGAGTAACTGAGCAAACAAAATTTCAAGGTTTGCTCAAATATTAAATGTTGATATTTTGTAACAATTCGTGATATGCTAAAACAAATTCTGAATTTTTTTTTCCCTGTGTATCCCCAAATCATGAATTATGGAATGGGCTTATCAATAGAAATCACAACCACAGAGATTTAAAAAAACAGTTGTATTGTGAAAACTCTAATTGTAATATATCATCAAAGCTAAAGATGATAGCAGATACCAAATGCCAAACTTTATAAAGGTGGCAGTTTCAAATTGTTCCTCAAAGTAATAAATATAAGGGATAAAAAGCCACCTGAATGTCCCAACTAAATCTATGGGGGAATGAACAGTTAGTGACACTGAACAAAAACAATACTCGAGAGTAACATGCTCTAAAACTGTTAGAAACTCAACTGATGTTTACAGGGAAAAATATAAAATAGTTGTGGCAACTGGCTTATGTATTAAATTACTTGTGTAATAGGTCTAGTTATGATAAAATATCAATATGCATTATAGATATGATATATCTGTGCCAAATTTGGGAAATTGCTAGAATTCAGGTTACTCTGTTTACCAGTTGGCTTATTTATTTTAGATCTCCACTGCCTTGTATTCATTTTGCTTTTGCCCCACTGTATCTAAACATGCTATTTGTTGCCCCATATCTGTTAATCTGATCATTTGCTTGATGCTTTTCTGGAATTCAGCTTTATTTCCAACATTATTGCGTACAACTGAGAACTAGAAAATGTAAGATAAATTGACAACCCCACAATGTTTCTATAGAAAAGTGGTTATAAATTTCTGTTGCAAGTGGTTATAAGTTTTTGATCAACATCTTGATCTTAAATTGTTGGTTCAGGCTAAAGAGCTCAGAAAAGGAAGTATGATTCCTTTACCAATGCACAATAAATGTCTGCATCACAAAATATAGCCAAACAACTACTAAAACAAGCTTCCTTTTCTCCCCACCTCAAATAGGAAAGGGTCGCTATGGAGAAGTTTGGAGAGGCCAGTGGCAAGGAGAAAATGTTGCGGTGAAAATCTTCTCATCTAGAGATGAGAAATCTTGGTTTAGAGAGACTGAAATTTATAATACTGTTCTTCTTCGCCATGAGAATATATTAGGTGAGAAATAGTTTATATATACCCTTGCTTTTGATGCACATTGTGAAATTCAAACTGATTTTCATGATAGACAATATAAAATTCAGTAAAGCAAGTAAGACATCAAGTAAAAGGAGAGGAAGATGCCTGTTGCTTGAGATGAATATTCATGCAGTAATAACAGCTACCTTGCCACCAACATGTGAGAATACCAGCAAAGTAGCTAACTTCATTTATAAAAATGAAAACAAAATGCTGTAAACGCAGCAAGCCAGACAGCATCTGTGAAAAGAACTGGAGGCACATTTGCACGTGTGGCAGCTGAAGTAATTGAAATCTAAGCCATAATGCTAGCATTATTAACAATATAAACCAAAAGGTGTTAAAATCACAACATGAGTGCACTTCCAAACATGGCAACCCTGCATACTGTGAAACAACAATTAAAACAACACATCAGTAGCTGTTGCCCACAACAAATGACTAGTCAGGACGTAATGGTTTTAAGTGCAGGCCTCTTTCATCGGTCCCATCTTCATCCAATTAGATTTACTCCATGTGATACAAAAAAATGGCTGAACACTGTGGATGCTACGTAGGCTTTAGGCCCAGATAACATTTTGTCAAGATTCCTGAAGATACTGTGTATCTACCACACAGTTAGCCAAGATGATGTGGGAAAACTCTCCACTGGATGGAGTCATAACTAGCACAAAGGAAGATAGTTGCGGTTTTTGGAACTCAGGCATCTCTGCAGGAGTTCTTCAGGGTATTGTTCTCGGCCCAACCATTTTCTGCTGAATCATCAGTGACCTCCCCTCGATCATAATGTCAGAAGTGGGAGTGCTTGCTGCCGATTGCACAATGTTCATACCATTTTTGTATCTCCTTAAATACTGAAACAGTCTATATCTCCAAGTGCTCCAATCATGGACAATATCCAGGTGTGGGCTGACAAGTGGCAATATTTACACCACATGAAAGCCGGTCAATGACCATCTCCAGCATGAGAGGATCTAACCAAACCCTTAACACTCATTATCATTGCTAAATGCCCTCACAGTTAACATCCTGAGATTGCCATTAATCAAAAATTGGATTGGCATAAGCATATAAATATTGTGGCTACAAGAGCTGGTCAGATCCTAGGAATTCTACACTGATTCTCACTGCCTGACTCCCCAGAGCCTGGCCAACATCTATATGGCACAAGACAGAAGTATGATGACGCACTACCCACTTGCCCAGTTGAGTGCCACTCCAGCAACACTTAGGAAGCTTAGAACACTACACCCAGGATATAGTAGCTCACGTAACTGGCTCTGCAAGCAATCACTCCCTTCACTACCTACATCCAGTAGTAGCAGTGTGAACCATCTACAAGATGCACTGCAGAAATTCAAAGGTTCTTCAGAGTATTTTTGAAGCCTATGACCACTACCATCTGGAAAGACAATGGCAACATAAACATGGGAATGCATCCACCTGCGAGTTCACCTCCAAACCACTCATCATCCTGAATGGGAAATATATTGCTTCAATATCACTGGGTCAAAACTCTGGAACTCCCTCCAGAATAGCATCACAGCAACGTTTACACCAAATGGACTGCAGCAGTTCTAGGAAGCAACTCACCACCACCTTCTGAAGTGTAACTAGTGTTGAGCGATAAATGCTGGCCTGCCAGAGTGCTGATATTGGAACAATGATTTTTTTTTAAAGAAAACTGTAGTAGAGGGGAGATCCTCAAGCGACTGTAACTTTTCAGCTGCTCGCAGTATGCAGCTGGAGATATCCATGCAATCCACCTCTTGGGAGTTTAGTATTCTGTGCACAAAACATGAATACTTTGACCTACACCTTTTAATCATCTACTGAAATGAAGAATCCCTACCAAAAATGAAACATAACAGTAAGTGTGTTTTTTCTGCAAATACCTCCTCAAAAGGTACTGTATTATATCTGTGCAATACTATTATAATTAGTACCTAAAAATAGTTCTCAGCTGGATCTATATCATTTCAAAGTAAAATTTTGACTACCAGGTCGCCTTATTTGTGTCCCTTCACATTTATACTAAGTATGAAAGATGTGAGCAAAGGATGCAGCCATCAACATGTGAGCAGAGAAGAGGATTGAGAGAGCTGCCTTCAGGTTGCCTTGTTTAGAACCTACCGTGGACCTGCATAATCTTCAGGGATAGAAAGTGCAGGTGCTGACATTCCATGTTCCTCTGCCTGATAACAGTGTAAAGTGAGGAAACAAACGTGCAACACATAACATATAGCAGAAGTTCATTAAAATAGGAATCAATATCCTGAATATCCGCTTCTGGGGGAGCTTCTAAATGATACCAGAAGGTTCTCCAAATCATGTTTTTGGCCTTTCCTTTATGTCAGAAAGTTCTTAGTATTAGATGTCATGTTTCAGCTGAAGAGTCATTGGAAGTGTCATTTTCTGATCATGTATGTGACTCAGTATAAATATTGCTTGTAACCGAATGCTCAGGTCTTGAGCTGAAATGTAAATAAGCTTCAAGCATCTCAACATTGAAATGGCACCTTACAACTTATAGAAAAAGATTTAGTTTTATTGATGGATGGTAAAATGATTGAGAAGGATTTCAGTGAAATTTGTGTGAAAGTGGCACGGACAAAGAGAAATAATGAAGAGAACAGAGTCTTCAGTTAACATTGTGATCTTTATATTTCATATCAAGATGGAATCTTCATAAGGTACTTGTAGTCATGCAAGTTGGTCTGTTGTTGAAGTATTACTGTTTTCAACGTCAAGTTTCGTGATTGCAAGCAAGCTGATTGGGAGTTTAAAAAGATGTCAAGATCCGAAATGAAGTACAGATACAATAAGAAATCATATAAAAAGTAAATTTAATATTTTCCTCATGTCAGAAAGGGTCAACTAAATGAAGAAAGTAAGAAAAAACTTTGTATTTTGTGAACTTTATCATCTATTAGCAGCAAAACAGTGCTGTTAATATAGGGATATATTAAGGTATTCTGCAGTAGTTTGTTTATTTTTAAATAGCTTGCATCTTAATTGCATTCATATTGTTTTGTTTCTTGCACATTTTCCAAGAATTAAAAGCAATCATTATCCTTCATTTTTACTTTTTTAGGTTTCATTGCTTCTGACATGACATCAAGGAATTCTAGCACCCAGCTTTGGCTAATCACACATTATCATGAGAACGGTTCCCTGTATGATTATTTACAGCGAAATGCAGTGGACACTGTAGTTTGCCTGAATTTTGCCTTATCTATAGCCAATGGTCTGGTGCATATCCACAATGAAATTTTTGGAACTGAGGGAAAGCCTGCAATTGCTCACAGAGACCTGAAAAGCAAAAATATCTTAGTCAAAAAGAACTTGCATTGTTGCATTGCTGATCTTGGTGAGTACGAGCCCTTTAACCTCTTTGTTTTCAAAGAAAAGATTGATTTGGCATGCGTGCTGTATTAATTGACATATCTTTTTATAGGGTTAGCAGTGATGCATTCTCAAACCAACAATCAGTTAGATGTTGGGAATAATCCTAAAGTTGGTACCAAACGGTATATGGCTCCAGAAGTACTTGAAGAATCTATTCAAGTTGACTGTTTTGATGCATACAAACGCGTGGATATCTGGGCATTTGGACTTGTATTGTGGGAAGTAACTAGGAGGACATTCAGTAATGGTGAGCGTAACCAAACTATTATTTTGCAAGTGTTTCTTCAATTAAAAGGCCGGACTACTAATCCATGTTGAGTTCAAGTAAAGTGAACCAGTTTAAATTTTTTTGCTTTATGTACACCAAATAGTCCAGTGTTCAAACATATTTAATTTTTACATAGTTCCCAGAGTTGTAGTGCAAATTTTAAAACGTCAGACAAGTTTGTTTCTTCCCAGTGTTTATAATTGGGGATGAATTCTCAAAGATCATCATCTTGAAGGATTCTCTGGTTGTAAACAGTAATTGTCTCTAAAGTCTCTTCCACCACCATCACTGAAAATATGCCAGTTCCTCCTTAGCTGTGCCTCATAATGCAGAACATGAGATGCAGACCTGGACTGGGGGTGACCCTCAAAAGTGCAGATAGCCACCACCTGAAATCTCAAATGATCTTATTTTTCTAAGTTCAGGAATATGTCATCTACAAATGCAAAGCAAGGACAACACAGTGGATATTTCTACATTCAGATATATAAGTATTTAATTAAAGACTGGATGCAGAAAAGGAGACTCCTATTTGTACAGCTCTTTTCATGCCCCCATGATATCCCCAAGTGCTGATGAGCTTATTGAATTACATTTCAGTGATTGTTTTTTATTCTTGTGGGGGTTGTGGGCATTGCTGCCTAGGTTAGCATTTAGGCGACTGACTGTGTGGAGTTTGCACATTCTCCCCGTGTCTGCGTGGGTTTCCTCCGGGTGCTCCGGTTTCCTCCCACAGTCCAAAGATGTGCAGGTCAGGTGAATTGGCCATGCTAAATTGCCCGTAGTGTTAGGTAAGGGGTAGATGTAGATGTGGGGGTATGCGTGGGTTACGCTTCGGCGGGGCGGTGTGGACTTGTTGGGCCGAAGGGCCTGTTTCCACACTGTAAGTAATCTAATCTAATCTAATCTAATTGCCACAGAGAAGGTAGTGGTGACCTGCCGACTTGAACCTCTGCCTTCTCGGGGAGTAGATACATTCACAGTGCTATTTAGAGGGGAGAATTGTGACATTGAACAAATCAGCTTGCCTTGCACATAGTAAGGTCCAATAGAGAATAATTTTATGATCCGATAAACTGTTAGCGATGATGATTGAGTGTTAAATATTGGTCAGAGCAAAGGGGAACCAACAATATTGCATCATGATCAATTTTGAGAATCCTGGAACCTAATCTTTATACAACCGCGTTTGTGCAGTTCTGGTTAGTGTTAGCAATTGAAATTCTGGCCTAATTTTCTTCCGATTCAAGTTCGATTTTAATATTTCTAGTGTAATCTTGGTGCAATTAACAAAGGCAGCATAAAATTCAAATCAGATTTGTGTTTGTATAATTAATAGATCAGCCACTTAATGATTAAACCCACTTTATCATTGAGGTGAAGGTGCCAGTGTTGGACTGGGGTGGACAAAGTTAATGCAACACCAGGTTATAGTCCAACAGGTTTATTTGGAAGTGTTGGCTTTCAGAGCGCTGCTCCTTCATCAGGTAGCTGTGGAGCAGGAGCATAAGACACAGAATTTATAGCAAAAGGTCTCAGTGTCATGCAACTGAAACAATGCACAATAAAACATTACAGCGTAGTCCAGGCCCTTCGGCTCACGATATTGAACCCCCCTGTGAAACCAGTCTAAAGCCCACCTAACCTACATCATTCTATTCTCGTCCGTATGCCTATCCAATGACTATATATACCCGTAAAGTTGGCATGTCTATAACTGTTTCGGGCAGTGTGTTCCACGCCCCCACTACTCTGAGTAAAGAAACTACCTCTGACATCTGTCCTATATCGATCTCCCCTCAATTTGAAGCTATACCCCCACGTGCTAGTCATTATCATCCTAGGAAAAAAGGCTCTCACTGTCCACCCAATCTAACCCTCTGATTATCTCAATTAAGTCACCTTTCAACCTCCTCCTCTCTAATAAAAACAGCCTCAAGTCCCTCAACCTTTCCTCATAAGACTTTCCCTCCATACGAAGCAACATCCTCGTAAATCTCCTCTGAGCCCTTTCCAAACCTTCCACATCCTTCCTATAAAGCAGTGACCAGAACTGTACGCAATACTCCAAGTGCAGCCTCACCAGTGATTTGTACAGCTGCAGCATTACCTAATGGTTCTGAAACTCAATTCCTCTATTAATAAAAGCTAACACACTATATACCTTCTTAACAGCCCTATCAACCTGGGTGACAACTTTGAGGGATCTATGTACATGGACACCGAGATCTCTCTACTCATCTATAATATCAAGAATCTACCATTCGCCCAGTACTCTGCATTCTTGTTACTCCTTCCTTTTACTTGATCCTTGGGTTCCAACTATTTACTATTTTTCAACAGTCAAGATTAATGGCTTGGACGCAGGGAAAAATGTACTATAACCAAATTTGAGATACGTTGAACAAACCTAGATTGCTGTTAAGTTTTGCATCTTTTAGAATGGGTTGCAAGTTTTGGTTCATTAATATATAAATCCCAGAACTACTTTCCAGTCACATTCTCAAGATAACTTAAGGTTTTATAAAATAGAAATGGCATCTCAGTTCAGATAAAGCATTAAAGGAGTGAGGTTAGAGTCTGTTGGTATCCCAGTCTTGAGCCAGACTGGTTATATTTCCTGCAGATGGTGCGCTTTTTGAACAAAATAGAATGTATCTGCAAATATAATTCTGCAAATGCAAATTCACCCCATAGATTTATATATATGTATATTTGTTTGTATGCTCGCGAGGGAGAATGTGTGTATGTGTGTGTGCATGAGTGTGACAGAGTATAAGCCTGTGAGAGGGTGTGTGTATGAGAAAGAGTCTGCATGAGTATGTAGAAGTGTGTGTGCATGCGCATGTGTATAGTGTAGTGGGGTCACCTGTAGTGTGACATGAACCTAAGGTCCTGGTTGAGGCCATCCTTATAGGTACTGAACTTGGCTACCAGCCTCTGTTCTCCCACCCTGCGTTGTTGCGTATCCTGAAGTCCACCTTGGAAGATGGTCACCTGAAGATCCGAGGCTGAATGCCCCTGACCACTGAAGTGTTCCACTCGGAGGTAACACTCCTGTCTGGCCATTGTTGTGCGGTGTCCATTCATTCATTGTTGTAGCATCTGCTTGGTCTATCCATTGTACCATGCTTGGGGATATCCTTGCCTGCAGCGTACATGGTGGGTGGCATCCCCATGTGTAATGTCGACACCCTGACATGTCTTGCAGTGTTTGCTGTGACAATATTGTATGGTGATGTGATCGATGTTGCCCTGAAGGCTGGGCAGTTTGCGAGAAATGGTCTGTTTAAGGTTCAGCAGTTATTTAAAGGTGAGAAGTGGAGATGTAGGGAAGGTCCTGACGAGATGTTCATCCTCATCAATAATGTGTTGCAGGCTGCAAAGAACATGGCATAGTTTCTCCATTCCCGGTAAGTACTGGACAGCGAAGGGTATCCTATGAGTCGCATCCCGTGTCTGCCTCTTGAGGAGGTCATTACGCTTTCTTGCTAAGGCACGTCCGAACTAATGATCAACAAGTTGAGTGTCTGTTTCTTATGAGGGCATCCTTCAGCACCTTCAGGTTTCCATCACATTCCTTCTCATCTGAGCCGATCCTGTGTTGGCGTAGGGGATGGCTGTTTTAATATGTTTCGGGTGGAAGCCACAGAAATGTAGCATTGTGAGGTTATCCACAGGTTTGCGGTAGAGTGAGGTACTGAGGTGCCCATCCTTGATGGAGATATGTGTGCTCAAGAATGAGACAGGTACTAAAGTTTGTCCATGGTAAGTTTGATGATGAGAAGAAACTTGTTGGTGTCACTGTATAGTTGTTTTGGTGACTCCTCGCCATGGATACAGAGGAAGAAAATGTCATCAATATATCTGGTGTATAGTGTTGGTTGGAGGTCCTGTGCAGCAAAGAACTTGTGCATGAAAATGTTGGCATGCCGGGATGCAGATTTGGCCCCCATGGCTGTTCTGTGTATCTGAATGAAGAATTGAATGTCAAGGGTGAAAATGTTGTGGTCGATGTTGAAGCGAATGAATCGTAGGACAGTGCTCGAAGATCGGCAGTTGTTACTGTTGAGTACCGAGGCTGTTGCAGCGATGCTGTCATTGTGGGGAATGCTAGTGTAGAGTGCTGAAACTACCACTGTGACGAGGAATGCACCCGGTAGGACGGGTCCATGGGTGCTGAGTTTCTGTAAGAAATCTATCGTGTCATGACAGAAGCTGGGGGTCCCCTGTTCAGTGGGTTTCAAGGTGCCCTCGACATAGCCAGAAAGGTTCTCACACAAAGTTCTACTGCCTGACACGATGAGACGTCCTGGTGCGTTGGCTTTGCTTATCTTTGGAAGGCAATAGAAGTCCCCTACACGAGAAGTGCGTGGGATGAGAGTGGTAGGGAACTCCGAAGGACTGGGTCAAAAGTCTTGATCAATCTGTTTAGTTCACAGGTGTCTTCTTTGGTTGGATTGATCGGTAGTTTTCTATAGTGTTCCTCGTTCAGTTGTTGGTAAGGTTCCTTGCACTAGTCCATTCTATTCTGAATAACGATGGCTCCTCCTTTATCTGCTGGTTTGATGACACTCCTAGCCAAATTCTGTACCATGAGAATGGCCTCAACTGGGACCTTTGTTCATGTCACCGATGCATTTCCATCAAGGACGGGCACCTCAGTATCTGACTCTACTGCAACCCATGGGTAACCTCACGATGCTACATTTCTCTAGCTTCCACCCTAAGCATATTAAAACACCCATCCCCTTCAGACAGGCCCTACGCGCACACAGGATCTGTTCAGATAAGGAGGAACGCGACAGACACCTGAAGCTGCTGAAGGACACGCTCATAGGAACAGGGTATGATGATCAATTCATCAATCACCAGTTCAGATGTGCGACAGCGAGAAACTGTAATGACCTCCTCAGGAGACAGACACGGGATGCGATCAATAGGGTACCCTTCATTGTCCAGTACTTCCCGGGAGTGGAGAAACTATGCCATGTTCTTCGCAGACTGCAGCACATTATCAATAAGGATGAGCACCTCGCCAAGACCTTCTCCACACCTTCACTACAAACACCAAACCTTAGACAGACTGTTGTTCGCAGCAAACTGCCCAGCCTTCAGGACAACATGGGCCACATTACCTTACAACCCTGTCATGGCAACCATTGCAAGACGTGTCAGAGTTTTGATATGGATACCACCATGTACGCTGCAGGTACTCGTGACTTGTCCAACATTGCAGACAAGGATGCCCCGAGGCATGGTATATTGGGGAGACCAAGCAGACGCTGCAACAACGGATGAATGAACACCACGAAGCATTCGCCAGACAGGGGTGTTCCTTCCCAGTTGGGGAATACTTCAGTGGTCGGGGCATTCAGCCTCTGATCCTTGGGTGACCGTCCCCAAGGTGGACATCGGGATACGCAACAAGGCAGAGTGGCCTAGCAGAGGCTGATAACCAACTTTGGTACCCACGAGGATGCCCTCAAACGGGACCTTGGGTTCATGTTACGCTGCAGGTGACCCCACTGCACTATGCGCGCACACACTCACATGCGCACACACACACCCTCGCACGTGCACACCCTCTCACAGACTTCTATTCCATCGCACTCCCGCATACTCTACCATGCACACAAATACACTCACTCTCACATACACTCACACTTTTACTCACTCACTCACTCTCTCTCTCACTCACTCACTCACTCACTCACTCACTCACTCACTCACTCACTCACTCACTCACTCACTCACTCTCTCACTCTCTCACTCTCTCACTCTCTCACTCTCACACTCTCACACTCTCACACTCTCACACTCTCACACTCTCACACTCTCACACTCACTCTCTCACTCTCTCACTCACACACGCACTCTCTCACTCTCTCACTCTCTCACTCACTCTCTCACTCTCTCACTCTCTCACTCTCTCACTCTCTCACTCTCTCACTCTCTCACTCTCTCACTCTCTCTCTCTCTCTCTCTCTCTCTCACTCTCTCACTCTCTCACTCTCTCACTCTCTCACTCTCTCACTCTCTCACTCTCTCTCTCTCTCACTCTCTCTCTCACTCACTCACTCACTCACTCATTCACTCACACACACACACTCTCTCTCCCTCACATGCCCACACGCGTGCACACAAGTCTATGTGGTGAATTTGCATTTGCAGAATTCTCTTTGCAGGTACATTCTATTTTGTTCAAAAAGCACACCATCTGCTTTTACATGTTCCTACTTTGGAAATGGAACCAGTCTGACTCAAGATTGGGATACAGATGAACTATAATGTCTCGCCTTTAATGCTGAGATGTCACTTTTATATATAAAAGCCCTCAAGTTATCTCAGGTACGTGACTGGAAAGAAGTTCTGGGATTTATGTATTAATGAACCAAAACCTGTAACCCATTCTAAAAGATGAAAAACTTAACAGTAATCTAGGTTTGTTCAATATATTGTTTCAGCTGCATGACTCAAATGATCTTTTGCTATAAATTCTGTGCCTTATGATCCTGCTATGCAGCTACCTGATGAAGAAGCTGCCCTCTGAAAGCTTGTACTTCTAAATAAACCTGGTGGTATGTGATTTTTAACTCTATCATTGAGAACTGTGTGGGAGTATCTGTTCTGTCCTTGACAGCTGTCCATTATTTAAAGAAGGGGCATATCAGTGGCACTTTGATGCAATATCTTTCAGCCTTTTGGCTCGGACCAAATGCTAGCTCTGAGTTGTGAGTCACCGTAGGATTTAAAGATCATCGTTGTTTTGTGATTGGATATTGGAGGATCATCACTTGAGTTGGTAGATCCTTATGCTGGCTTCAGCCTAATGCCATTTCAGTGTCCAAGCCAACTGGACCTCTGACCACTGCAAGCCCTCAGGCCCTAGGCCAGGCTGTCTAGAATGACTGTGAAAAAGGTAGATGAAGGAACACAAGTCAATTGGACCTCCTTTGTGAAGAGGTCTCTCCCAGGTTGCTACAGGTTCCAAGGAGCAGATATTTTCTGACTGTAGCCGGGTATGTTTCAACTCGACCTCCAAAGCATGAAATAATGTCAACATCACCTGAAGGTATTTGAGGAGAAAGAAGGTGAGAGCCCTATTTCTATCCTGTCTGAGGCACCATTGTGCATCCAAGGAGATAGTGAGGACTGCAGATGCTGAAAAGTCAGAGTCAATAAAGTGCGGAGCTGGAAAAAGCACAGTGTATTAAGCAGCATCAGACGAGCAGGAGAGTTGATATTTCAACTTGGGACCTTTCATCAGGACTCATTCGCATACTTGCACTCTTTGATGTCTGATAGGATGGAGAAAAAAACATTGGTTGAGGGTGTGGATTCTTCTGAGGATGAAAAACAGTTGAGGTCTTTGCCGGTCTGAGAAAGAGAGGCCCTAAGCTGGGGCAGGGTAGACTGGAGTGAGAGAAGATAGTGGCACATGGTTGCAAGCATGGAACTGAGGATCCGCAGGGAGAATAGTTTCTGGAAGCTATGGGTGCGCTGTAAATAGCAATGTCACAGTTTGGTCCAAGTTGAGATGGTCTGAATGTTGTTTGCAGTCCTGGAGGATAAGCCGGCTATGTAAGCAGCTGCTGAGGAAGGAGACGTTGCTGTAGTACCAGGATTGTTTGAGGTTGTGGCCAAAGAGCCTGGAGGAGTTGACCAGGAGGTTACATTGGGACAGAGACCTACTGAGATCTTTGTGGAGGGAAGAGGAAAACAACTTCAAGGTGGGCATCTTTACAGAGGCTTCACAGTATGGTTTACAGCAGCTAGGCCATAGTGAGGACAGCAGATGCTCACCATCGTTCTTCCTCCCAGCCCAGAGGAGCTGGATTGTTACAATCCAGATGTAGAACTCTATGTCCCACCAGCAGATGTCCTGACCTTCTTAGGAAAATGCACAAAGCTTGAGGGAGGCAGCATGTATGTGGTGGACCTTTTTGGAATCTGAACCTGAAAAATGTCCATATTATAGCTGATGAAGTGCTGGATGTCTTGAAATGCATTAAGATGGATAAATCCCCAGGACCTGATCAAGGTGTACCCTAGAACTCTGTGGGAAGCTAGGGAAGTGTTTGCTGGGCCCCTTGCTGAGATATTTGTATCATCAATAGTCACAGGTGAAGACTGGAGATTGGCTAACGTGGTACTTCTAATTAGAACGGTGGTAAGGACAAGCCAGGGAACGATAGACTGGTGAGCCTGCTGTCGGTGATGGAGGGAATCCTGAGGGAAGTGATTTACGCGTATTTAATTGATTAGGTATAGTCAACATGGCTTTGTGCGTGAGAAATCATGTCTCACGAACTTGAATGAGTTTTTTGAAAAAGTATCAAAGAGGATTGATGAGGGCAGAGCGGTGGACATGATCTATATGGACTTCAGTAAGGCATTCAACAAGGTTCTCCATGGGAGACTGGTTAGATCTCATGGAATACAGGAAAACTATCCATTTTGATACAGAACTGGCTTGAAGGTAGAAGACAGAAAGTGGTGGTGGAGGGTTGTTTTTCAGACTGGAGGCCTGTAACCAGTGGTGTGCCGCAAGGATCGGTGCTGGGTCCATTACTTTTCATCATTTATATGAATGATTTGGATAGGAACATAGGAGGTATAGTTAGTAAGTTTGCAGATGACACCAAAATTGAGGTGTAGTGCAAAGCGAAGAAGGTGACCTCAGATTACAACAGAATCTTGACCAGATGGTCCAGTGGGCAAATAGAGTTTAATTTAGATAAATGCGAGGTGCTGCATTTTGGGAAAGCAAATCTTGGCAGGACTTATACAGCTAATAGTAAGGTCCTAGGGAGTGTTGCTGAACAAAGAGACCTTGGAGTGCATATTCATAGTTCCTTGAAAGTGGAGTCGCAGGTAGATAGGATAGTGAAGAAGGCGTTTGGTATGCTTTCCTTTGGTCAGAGTATTGAGCACAGGGGTTGGGAGGTCATGTTGCGGTTGTACAGGACATTGCTTAGGCCATTTTTGGAATATTGTGTACAGTTCTGGTCTCCTTCCTATCGGAAAGATGTTGTGAAACTTGAAAGGGTTCAGAAAAGATTTACAAGGATGTTGCCAGGGTTGGAGGACTTGAGCTATAAGGAGAGGCTGAATAAGCTGAGGCTGTTTTCCCTGGAGCATCGGAGGCTGAGGGGTGACCTTATAGAGATTTATAACATCATGAGCACGGATAGGGTAAATAGGCAAAGTCTTTTCCCTGGTTGGGGGAATCCAGAACTAGAGGGCATAGGTTTAAGGTGAGACGGCAAAGATATAAAAGAGACCTAAGGGGCATTTTTTTCACACAGAGGGTGGTACGTGTATGGAATGAGCTGCCAGGGGAAGTGGTGGAGGCTGGTACAATTGCAACATTTAAGTGGCATTTGGATGGGTATATGAATAGGAAGGGTTTAGAGGGATAAGGGCCAAGTGCTGGAAATGGGACTAGATTAGATTAGATTAGGGTGTCTGATCTGCACAGCCAAGTTGGACTGAAGGGTCTGTTTCCATGCTGTACATGTTTATGACTCTGACAGTAAGTGGCAGGTCAAGGTGACCCTGAAGGCAGATGCCATAGGGAACATCCTCCAACTGCCCTCCAGCTTCGTGATTGGATGAAGCTGAGGCCACTCAGTCGTGGGGCAGCCTAGAGTGTGCCAAACCTCTGGGAGGTCAGGGCAAATGGCAACTGAACAACAAAGTGTCCATCTGCAGTATCTGTAAACAGGAGGGACACCAGACAAAGGACTGCAAAGGACCAAGAGCTTTAACCTCTGTCAGGAAAGCCTGCCCAAATTGAGGGGTGGGGTGGGGCGGTGCCTGAAGTAGCAAAACAAGCAGTGGACCCCAAAAGGACAGTAAGGCACCAGCCTCCAATAAGACAACTGAGAAAAGGGTCCGTCAGAAGGAGGGCAAGACTTGCAGGAACATAAAGGAAGATGCTCTGAAGAGTGATAAACTAACTGAACCTTTGCCTGAGAATAGAGAGTCAATGGAGGAGGAGACTGTGAACAAAGTGTGTGTGGCAGGTGGTGAGGAGAAAACCCTTTCCTCCCGCAGGCCCACCACAGGCCAGCAGCAGAGAAAGCTGCTTGAAGGACATGCCAACAATTCCAATGCATTTATTTTTTCCCTCTCTGCAAAGATTATGTAGAAATGACTTAGAACGTTATATATACTTATATGATTTTATTAATAAAATATATTTTTCAAATTAAAAATATCTTTTAGTTCTTTACAATGGTCTAGAAAGCACGTGATGTTGCTTTCCACTGTGACTTTCCGCAAAGCATGAGGGAACTAAACCCATGGTCCTTTTCACAATTGCTTTAGTGAGGTTTTACATCATCAAACAGCAAGATAATTTGGATGAATTGTCTCACTCATTCAAAGACATCACCCACTTGAAAACCCTCAGGACTACCCTGTTATGAGAACCCTGAGACCAGGGATGTGCAGCCAAGGTGCCTGGTGCATCACCTGCTTTAAGAACCCCTGTGGTTAGGACACTGGTCATGGAGAGAACCTCCCAACTTGAGAACATTGGAAACTTCAACTACCCTGAGAAGCCTATGATATCTCACAGCATTGGACATTGAGTTTGCCATGTGCCATTGAAACAAGAAGTGTTGAGAAGTTTAATTCCTTCTTGTTTTTGTAGGAATCGCTGAAGAGTATAAACCTCCATTCTATGATCTCGTACCGAATGACCCTAGTTTTGAAGATATGCGAAAAATTGTATGTGTGGAACAGCAAAGACCAAATATTCCCAACAGATGGTTTTCGGATCCTGTGAGTTTGACACCCTTTGTTTTATGTGATGTTATTTATTAATATCCCATTTCACTCTGGAGTTTGTGATCTTACTATAAGTCTGTTGTGTCTTCATAACTTCCACTATTCATGCATACTCTGGGGAATAGTCCATTTACTTCAACAGAGACAGGGATGTTTATGTAGATAGCCATTTCCTGTGCTTGAGTGACCTTACTAAGTCAACTGTTTCATTGTAATTTTGATAACCAGCTCAGCCATGACTGGCAATTTTTTTATAATGCCAAAGTGTTCTTCCTGGAAAACACTGAAGATAGTAGTCTGTCCGCCTCTCCAATAGTTTGCTACAGTTCGTGAAGATGTTTTGAGTCTTTCTGTTGAGTTAAGGTATTTTCTCTGCTCTGCTTATGGACTTGACCCCTTTTTGGTCACTTTGTACCTGCCTCTGATATTCCTTGTGCTGAAGGATGTCAGAGTACTGTGGCAGTACTCTTGAGTACTGAATACTTATTAGTGAATGGTGCACTGCCTAGCGGTTCATTGGACTTTACTTCAAGCAGCTGTTAGTACATGAGGGGCAGCATGGTGGCTCAGTGATTAGCACTGGTGCCTCACAGCGCCAGGGACCTGGATTCATTTCCACCTTTGGGCACCTGTCTGTATAGAGTTTGCACATTCTCTCTGGGTGTTCTGGTTTCATCACAAGAGTCTAAAATTGTCCAGGTTAGGTGGATTGGCCTTGCTAAATTGCCCATACTGTCCAAGGTTGTGTAGGTTAGCCATGGGAAGTGCAGGGATAGGGTAGGGGATGAGTCTGGGTGGGATAATCTTTGGAGAGTTGGCGTGATCATGTTGGGCTGAATGGCCTATTTGCACACTGGAGATTCTATTCTATATATTCTGTAATAGGTTTCTCGCTTGAATCTCTTTTATAACTGAAGCTAAGCAGTCTGCTGTCATTAATGACAGCTTGTACTCCAGTGCTGTTATCCTTAAAGTAGTAAGTAATGTTTCCCTCTTCCCACATGTTGAGAATGCAATGCTGTGTCTGGAAGTGGATTTTCACTTCTACACTGTTTGTGCCAAGGGTGGAGAGCGCCTGTTTGGTCCAGCTGAGGTTCTCTTGGTTTTTCACTGAGTAGACAGTATGGCTGAGATTGATAAGGGGAGGGCATTTGTCCTATGAATTATAACAATTTGTCACTCAACAATGTTCAAGTCTTAGTCAGTGATGTGTTAGCTGCATATGTTGAGAGTGCTATTCAGCGAGACATGTCTAGTGTTGGATAAATCCAGAGCAAGGGTTCTTGGGACACAGTGGCACTGTTCCTACCTCTGACACTTGTAACTGAGCTATGAAGATGGTTGACATTGACACTGACAACTGGAAGACGGTCACTGTCAGTCATGGCTTGTGGAGACTGATTAAAAAGGCTGAAGCGAGGCTCACCTAGCCAAGAAGCAGATCCAAAGAAAACAGAAGCCAAGAAATCTTGTACGTCTTGGTCCACTGTCTCCCTCTGAAATAAATGTGGCAGAGATTACTGGACTAAACTGTAGCTCTGGAGCCCAGTGGGCAAGGTTTATCACAGTGGTGGTGACTTTGGCACAAGCCCTTATTACATGATGGAAGGCTGCAATTAATCTGCTCCTGAAGCCCAGTGGTGTACCTTTCTACCTTCTGCCTTGTCATCTATGAAATAGTGCTGAAACCCTAGTTTATTCTATCAAAAACAGGACCAAGGTACTAAGTTGGATGATCAACTATGATCAGATGGAATGGTAGAGCAGGCTTGAGAGGGCCAAATGGCCTACTCAGTATTTTCTATGTTTCTCAACCGCCTCCCATGTATATATATTTTGAAGTCCCTACTCCTCAATTTTGTTTCCCCTGATTCTGCTACCTTTGACACACTGCAATGTCCCACATCAAAGTAATTACGCAAATAGACTTGCATTTATTTTCCGGTTCTTTTGCATGATCCAGGTGGAGCATGTGCCCGGAATGGCCGACTCATTTCCAGTGCAACAGCAAACCTTAATGGGACTGCTTGGAGCTGCTAAAGAAATTAATTTTTTTTAAATAATAGAAAATAGGGTCAGGCACTATCTGTGCAGTGAGAAACAATGTTAATGTTCCATGTTAATAACTTCTCATCAGAAAGTCTTTTTTAAAACCCTCCCTTTAAGGAGAACACAGAGGAGCAAAGTTGTTCCACTCTATTCCACATCACTTCTATAGGCTACTACTAGCTTTTCTCAGTTATCCTGCTTCTCTGTCATACATTGCAGGGTTCTCAGGAAGTATCATGAGCTTCAGACTCCATCCACTGGCATGACCTTAAAACTCAGGCTTGTTAACCTGCAGTCAACCAACAGTGCAATCATCCCCAAACACAAAACACCCACCCTCCCCAGAGTTTGTAGACCCTCAACACTCTGTTCAAGTGTGTGGACACCCCATCCTCCATGCTGTCCAGTCCGTTCCCCCATTTCCCTCACATTCTCTATCCAAGTGTGCATACAGTTTCCCAGGAAAAGGAGCAAACTGCAAATGTGTTCTTGGTGTGCATCAAATGTAAAGACTCTCAAACAGGAAGCAAATACAGAAAAGTGACACTTAGATGTAAAATAAAACAGATAAGAGAAAAAACTGAGAGTCTATTTATCTTACATGAAAAAAAATGAAGATTGATTCTGCGTGTTGTGCTACAATTTTCAAATACACCTTAGTGTTTTCTTAACATGGTTTGTATCTGAGTTTCCAGTAAACTGTAAATTGGTTTATATCATATTATTTGTTCTCATTTGTTTCAGACACTGTCTGCTCTTGCCAAGCTGATGAAGGAGTGTTGGTACCAAAATCCCTCTGCACGGCTCACTGCATTACGCATCAAAAAAACTTTAGGAAAAATAAGCAATTCACTAGAGAAAGTGAAAATGGACTGCTGAACGGAAAATGAGCACTTGTTTTACCACTGTTCAACAAGTATAACTGGATCTGCAGCAGAGCAGGAGATGCAGATTTCAAACTGCCCATTTTTCTGTTTTTGCAGTCGGCACTTGGACATTGTCGAGAAGTGGCAACAAGGATGCTATGGTTTGCAATGGCAGATGGATCATTGTCTTTAACCAAACCAATCACTCAACAATGGCTGCTGCTCTTGATGCAAATTAAATCAGGCTGCAGTTTCATGTTCACTAGGTGCTCACTAAATTTCAGTTCTATTTGGAAGGGGAAGTTTTGCACTAAATTTTGTGTTTTTTTTTATTTTTGCATTGCTGTATATTATCAAGTATGTTGCAATAGCCCTGACCTGTGTATTGATCTTCAGCCTGGAAAATAGCATGAGGTTTTTCATTCGATGAGGTAAAGTTTAGTTGTTTTGTTACAGGAGATACTTGAGCCATTCAATGGTTATTGTATTTGAATATAAAAGTGGTCCTATCTTTTATGTGAAAGGAGGACATATTCACCAACTGCTAATGGTGGTGCCTTTGCATTTATGGGCTACAGTTAACTTGCTTAAGATTCAGTTAAACAATTATTTTAAGTACTTTCCACAGTATGTGTATCTGTTAAAACTGTTTGTTCAGATTGTATGCCTTGACTTTATTGTTGTACCCAAGGTCTAAAGTTATTTTTTATACCATATTTTGTCATGTTAGGAAATAACATTCTTGTCATTTTGATTTGCTGTTTTGAACTTGAAGAGTTCCTAGGAGAAAGAAGCATAGGAAACAAAAGTCTTTGTTGTAGCTAACCACATTTGAAAAAATATACAGTTTCTCTAAACATGCAAATGCCCTGCTATTTAACTTCATCATGGGCAAAACACTATTCTGTGATCTTTTTATTTTCCTCGAAAGTTGATTGTGCTGAGTAGAGGAAATAACAAAGTTACTGATTTGTATCATGTGTAAAAAGTCAAAACACTAAAAACACTACAGGAATGAACAATAGAAACCAACATTAATTATTTGCCAATACACTCACTGAGAAATAAGGAAATTTGTCACAAAAGTGTTTAAAAAGAAAATTGTGATCTCCAATGCAGAGAACTGTTTCCCTGAAATACTGTAACACTAACTATATGTGAGTCTTTAATGTTCGTGTATGGAGCCTGCTTTGTTGCCTTTTGTTATTGTTTTAATTTGTGCAATAGGCGTAACAGAGCACTCGATTTATTATGTAGTTTTAAACAAAAGGGCTTATTGCATTATTTTATAAGTGAAAGTATGTTGCATTTGTAGACAAGATTTTAATTATTTCATTTGGGACATCTGATCAGCTTTACCATTTGGTGAATTATGCAATGAATAGCTATACCATTCTTACGCTGTAATACTTCCCAGTACTTCAGTGTAGTTCAGTTTCTGAAACAGCAATAATTGAATATTGAAACTTAGTATTCCTGCAATTGTTTACGCACAGCAAAAGCATTATGTTAACCTATGACTGCAGTGACACAATTAGTCTTTCACTACACTCAACTTGGTTGCAGTATCTATTTAACAGTAACTCCTTAAAGCAACAGATATTTATGAATGAGCAATATTAAAGCTACTATGTCACTTACATTTTTAGCAGTTTTGCATTATATGATGAAACAATTATGATTTAAATTTTCGTGTTCATCTATGGAGAATATTGTTTTAGCCTTAATCCTTAGAAGACTGGTGCAATTTTTCACTGTTTTAAAAATACATCAATTTCAAAGTTTTTCATTTAATTCAGAAAAAAAAAACTAATAAAGGAATGTCCTGTGTGTTCTTCACTTTCATCTTTGTTTCTATCATTCAGCATCAGATGCCTTGAAAGGTCACAATGTAATGGTGCAAATATATTTGTAGGAGTCAGTTTGAGACTGCCGAATTCGAGAAAACTACATCATGAACAGCCATTCTGGAAAACCTGTTGTGAAACAGAACACACACAAGTAATAAAAAAGCAAATGGTTTCTATCAATACAGGTAAAGTAAAATTGGTTAGCAGATGCAATGTTAGGTTATCATTCAAGTAAACTTAATCAATATTCTGTGTTCCCACAACGCTACCTGGGTCTCTGGATAAAGAGTTTAGTGACAATACCATTCGGCCATCACCTCACATTTTATAATTTATATTAATAACACATTTATATATTACTGTAATTTGTATTTCAAATACTGGGTAAATGTGAGACATAAGCCATTTTGGTAAGTAAACATATGTCCCATATTACTTCAAAATAAACAACTATATTATATGTATTGAGGAATGCAAATGTTTAATTTGTTAAAAATACCAAAACAGATTGATCGATCCATTTAAAATGCAGCACCAGCTATTGTTTTTCTTTTAAAGGGGCAGAATCAAGCAGTTGCAGTGAGAAGCGAAATTTTATTCTTGATGAAAGTATTCTTGGTGAAAGCAACAGTGCAGTGGAACATGTCACTAGTTCAAGTGCATGACTCAGGAGGATCAGGGGCTAGAGAGTTGGGAATTTGAAAGTGCAGACATAAATACATTGAGGGTGGTGTTTTCTGGGAAGGAACAGAATTAAGGTAGTGATGGAATATGGATGGGAGTTGTAGGTGAAGATTGATACAATGGGGTTAGCATGTCTCTGTGAGATGGCAAGGAAAAGGGGATTGCTTTGATTTTGTATTGGAGATTTTAAATGGTGGTGTGGCTATAGTAAGAGTGCAATGAATCCAGAGGGGAGAGTGCATTAAAAATAGAGGTTAAAATCACAATGGATGAGAAGCCATTTGTGTTACACAGACTGAGAGAAAAGCACTGAAGCTATCAGAGTTAAGTTCTTATGGTAGCTGGGAGTGTAGCAGAGAACAATAATTTTGAATTTAAGGTGAAGGATGCACAATATGGTGAACTCATCAAATGAAGAAGAAGTTTCAGAGAAATGTCCTGTCAGGCAAAGCTGTGACCAAGTATTTTTTCAGAACATTGGAGGCCATTTTGCTTAGCTCATTCTAGTTCTCAGAAAGGATGATTAATTTAGTCTCAATCCCCTGCATTTTAAGACTTTTCTTAAATGAATATACAAGCACCACTTCTTTATGATTTTGCAGGGAAACTCATCAAAATGAAAATGCTGTGGCAGGCACAATTTGCTTCCCATTGGAGTACTCAGCTTTATGTCTGTCATTTTCAACCTGAGAGAAAGGTTAGGTGCTATTAAATGTTTCATTTGTATGGAAGTCTATTACTGACTCATATGTTGTGATGTTTACAAGTCTTTGGTTTGTGATAGAACTCATCCAGGTCCAGTGTTTTGTACATTGTTAGTTAACCACGGTTCAATAGTTTCCAGCCTGTCTATGTATCATTGACTTTGATGAAGGGAATGTGGAGGCATGCGGTTAAATTCATAGTTAGCACTAAGATAGGTAGGAAAGTATTTTGTGAAGGAGGCCTAAGGACTTTACAGATGGATGTAGGTAGGTTGAGTTATTGGGTAAAAATATTGCAGATGGAATATGATGTGGAAAAACATGAAATTCTTCATTTTGGTAGAAGGAATAAAAAAAATGTTAAATAGAGAATGACTGCAGAATTCCAAAGTGGTAGAGGGTTTTAGTTTACTGGGGCACAAGGCTCAAAAATGTACATGTAACCAAAAAATGTAACAGCATGCTATTGTTTATTACAAAAATAATTGTACATAAAAGTAAAGATGTAATGCTTTAGTTACTGCAGGGCATCAATAAGACCACATCTCAAACTGTCTGGGGTTTTGGTCTCATTTAAATGTATTGGAGGTGATTCAGAGGAGGTTGAATAGATCCATGCCTACGGTAGGTCTCAACCCGTTTTCTTGGCCATTCATGGTGGGTCCTGGCCTGGTCTCTTGGCAACTCATGGCAGTGTCTCAGCCCCGGCATGTTCCCAAGGCACCGGGGGAGATCAGAGAGATGGCAGTTTCAGCAGCAGTGATGGAATCTGAGGTGCCGGCATCGAGAATAGTCAGCAGAGCAAGATAAGCAGAGGACTCAACAAAACCTGTTGAACTTCTAACATATTCTTTTATTTTCCTAGTTTAAACTATGAAAGTCTTTAATGATAACTATTATCTTATTTCTTTATTTTTCTACTACTCTATGGAGTGCTGCTTAATTTTTAAACTCTCGTTTCTCTTACCACTTTGTACCTATGTTTTTTTGTACCTAGGCACCTTGGTACCTAAGATGGTGCTACGTGTGGTAACATTATGCACTTTTCACCATACTCCTGTACTAATGTACTTGAGTACACGTGACTATAAAAATCTAAATCTAAATCTGCTACCTGGAAGTACAAGTTGTCCTATGATGATAAGTTGGACAGAACATGAACAAATGAGTTGAAATCAAGAGAGGATGTGAAGGTCAGTGCCCATGATATCAATGCAGTATTTTGAGGGTGGCATCAGTGAGTTAATGGGAATCCGAGGGAAACATCTCCACTGGTTGGAATTATACTTAGTACAAAGTAAGGTGTTTGTGGTTGCTGGAGGTCAATTATTTCAGCTATTGGACATAACCAGTGAGGAGAGATAGTAGAGACACTACACCACAAGAAGCCCACATTCCTTAGGGTAATGCCCTACGCCCTACCATCTTCAGCTGCTTTATCAATGGTCTTCCCTCCATCGTAAAATCAGAAGTATAGATATTCGCTGATGACTATACAATTTTCAGCACCATTGATTGCCATGTCCAAGTACAACAAGGCCTGGAAATACTCAGGTTTGATCTGACCGGCAAGTAACCAGCCAATGACCATCTCCAATAAGAAAGAACACAATGATTGCTCATAACCATGCAATGGCATTAGCACTGCTGAATACGTCAATCACCTGTGATGAATTTTATTTTCTTTGGGAATTCAGCAATGTCTGGTAAATATCAGTAAGTGCTGTATCATGTTGAAATAAATAATGAGCTAGATCCAGACTTAACAAGTCTATAAGATGGGTTAAGTGCTGAATATCCCACTTTCAACATTCTGGGCTTACCATTGACCAGAAACTGAACCAGACCAGCCATATAAATAAATGCAGAAAGTGTAGAGACTCAGCAGGTATGGCAGCATCTTTGGAGAGAGAAATGGAGTTTTGAACAGTGAGTGTTCCATCCCCTGCATCCTGAGTCCCTGTCTATCATTTACAAGGCTCAAGCCAGGAATACTCCCACTTACTGGATCAGCACAGCTCCAACAGCACTCAAGTAGTTCAATACCTTCCAAGGTTAAGCAGCTTGTTTGATTGGCACCGTATCTAACATATTCAACACTCACTCTGACGCACAGTGGCAGCAGTAATAAAACAGGAAATGCTGGAGTAACTCAGCAGTTCAGCAACATCTGTGGAGGGAGAAACTGAGTTTCTTTGTAACCCTGTGACAGCAGTATGTACAATCCAGAAGATGCACTGCAACAACTTAACGAGGTTCCTTTGACAGCACCTTCCAACTTGCGACCTAGAAGACCATGTTCACAGATACAATGGAGTATCATCTCCTGCAAAATACCTCTTCAAGCCATTCACCACCCTGATGTGGAACTACATTAATGTTCTTTCACATTCACTGGGAACCCCCTTCCTAACAGTGCAATGGGTTGACCTACACCACATCAATTGCAATCGATTAACAGGGCAGCTCAACAACACTTCCACGGCATTTAGGAAAAAACAATAAATGCTGGCCCAGCCAACAATGCCCACATCCCAGGAATGAATAATACATGCTAAAACATTCTCTATGCCCTGAATGGTTTCCTTTCCCACATTCTGACGTGAGCAATACATTTGTGGTCTTGATCTCTGTGTTTCCTTCCATGTAAGCAACACAACCCTCAATCTGACTCACACCCTCTACCACCCCTGCTGAATGACTGCGGTGTTCACCATCTATAAAATGCATATTTGTTCAACTCACTGCAACACCTAAGACAACAGCTTCCAAACTGTGACCTTCTTGAATGGAATAGCAGATGCATGGGAACATCACCACCTTCTAAGCCAGACATAATCCTAACTTGGAAATACAACACCATTCCTTCATTGTTGCTGTGTCAAAATCCTGGAATTTTCTTCCTAACAGCACATTGGCTGTATCTACAGCACAGGGTCTGCAACAATTCAACAATATAGCTCACCAGCAGTTTCGCAAGAGCACAAAGAATGGATATCAAATGATGACCTCGAAGGCCCATAGCCAGTGAATGAATAAGGAACACTGTAACACAGTGGCTGTAAAGTGTTTGAAATGGCTAGTAGTTGTGAAATGTACTATATAAATACCTGTTTTACAGAATATAAAAACCTTTATTAAATCTCTTCCTACATCTATCCTGCAGCAATAGAAATAATTACAAAACCTTATGTGCCTCCTCATAACCATAGTTTATGAATCACACATCTTGATACATCTACACAATATGCTATCAATGGCTTTAATCTCATTTCTAAAATGGCACACACAGATTGCTAACAACTGTTAACTATGGCCTAATCAATGTCTTTCAGACAGTCATCCCGACTTCTTCACATTGAGTTGGCCTCCACGCTAACCATTTAGTATATACTCTATTTGCTCCCGACACTGCACTGTGATATTTCTCCACACTGAACTGTGTCTGCCACCTATTGGCACACAGCACTAACCTATCAATGTCAATTGCAATTTCCTATTCTTTTTCTGTATTGTTCCTTAATTTGATTATCTACAAACTCTTGTCACGCCACAGACTTGTTTGGAGGTGCTGGGGATCTCAGCTGCTGGATG
Organism: Chiloscyllium punctatum; assembly: GCF_047496795.1. Classification (NCBI taxonomy): domain Eukaryota; kingdom Metazoa; phylum Chordata; class Chondrichthyes; order Orectolobiformes; family Hemiscylliidae; genus Chiloscyllium; species Chiloscyllium punctatum. The sequence goes on along the minus strand of NC_092743.1, from coordinate 118,029,083 downwards.
GAAAGCCATTAAGAAACCGCCATGTTACATGTTCTGAGGAAGGCCAGATGCATCTTGTTCCAATCAAACTTTAACAGGCTAGTGGCAGGTCTTCCCTCTGGGATCAAGGACCCCAGAATCAGAGATCCCAGCCACTGGCCAATGACAAATGAGGCAGTGACTGATGCCACTATGATGCCACAAGAGGCCTCTAAACTGATGATTCAGAGACAGGGATGTAATAGTGACAAGTGGGTTTACAGGGTGGGCTGTGTGGAGGAGGGGGTGGTTTTGGGGTGGCTAGATGATGGTGGCGTGGGGTTCAGCAGCAACAGCAGAGTGATCCCCTTCTGAAGCCAGGCCCCTTATTCAGGCAAGGATCACCTTCAAATGAAGGACTACAAGTCGCATGAGCTCTGATGCAAGCATGATTGATGAGGTGATGCTGACCTCAAAGGCAGAAGAGGTGGGTACTGCTGGTTTTCATACCTTCATAGCCAACAGCTGAGCATATTACAAGTCGCTACCATGTTAGTGATGTCACTGTGACAACAGATAACCAGGTCTTGGAGCAATCTTTATACAGCAAGACAACCAAATGTACTTGTAACCAGAGTGTGAATGCAGCTGGACAACATTACACAAAGATTGAGAAAGAATACTTGGCTACTTTTTTTTGCTTCTGGGTATTTCAACCAGTACCTGATTAGGGAACGAAATTGAAAGTAAAGTCAGACCACAAACCACTTCAATCTGCTCCAAGATGCTGTACAATGATGTTACTTCATTTGGAAGTGAAGTACAGGCAAGGAAGCAGATAGAAAACATTGACATGCTATCGAGAGCTGCTTTCCCTTTGAAGGAAGGTGATGCTACACGTACAGAATGTGATATCTTCCAGAGCCAACAAGAAGCAACAACATGATGTGCACTGCAAGTGATCAATTCAGCGGAGACATTGAATCTAACAATATCTTTGTCAGGTAAAAGAAACTACACAGACTTCAACTCTCCAAGTATTACACGAAGTTGTAATAGTTGGTCCTTTTTATGGATTACTTTAATTTTCATGTTATTAATTTTAGTTAAACCTGGCCTCAATTCCTTTAGTTCAACAAGTTGCATAGTTTCCACATCCTGGAGATCAGAGCTGAAAGGGCTCCTGAAGAAGGGCTCATGCCCGAAACGTCAATTCTCCTGCTCCTTGCATGCTGCCCTTCCTGCTGCGCTTTTCCAGCAACACATTTTCAACTCTGATCTCCAGCATCTGCAGTCCTCACTTTCTCCTAGTTTCCACAGATCTTAACTTTTTTCCTAAATTCATGATGACAAACCAGATCTTAGGCAGATGCTATAGGGTATCTTGCTGAACGGGAATTTAAAGCTCACTAGAAATTTGATACATTTTTAGAGAACCAACAAAAGGGGCTATTTGTGGACCCATACAAACAAGAAGTGTTGGAAACATACATCAGATCTAGCAGCATTTGTACTCAGAGAAAGAGAGGTCAAGACAAGCGCAAATCATGGACTTGAAGCATTAACTCTTGTTTCTCTTCCAACAGATTCTACCTGCGATATTTATATTTCAGGTTTTCAGTGTCTGCAGTACTTTGCTTTTCCAATATGTGCTCCACACTTGTAGTGTACATCATTTTGACTGAAAATAAGAAAGTATTTATCACTCAACAAAAAATATAATTTTTCTATGAACAAAATCTACTTGTATGATAGAAATAATACACTACTCCAGGTGTATTTGTTGCTGCAAACCTTGCCATAGAGTCATACAGCATGGAAACAGACACATCAGTCCAATCAGTCCATGCCAAACATAATCCCAAACTAAACTAGTCCCACCCACCTGCTCTTGGCCCATATCCCACCAAACCTATTCATGTACTTATCCAAATGTCTTTTAATTAAGCCCTCATCCACCACTTCCTCAGGAAGTTCATTCCACATGTAAACCACCCTCTGTGTAAAAGATTTGTCCCTCATGTCTTTCCTAAATCTCTCGCCTTTCATCTTAAAAATGTGCCCCCTAGTCTTGAGGTCCCCTATCCTAGGGAAAGGACTGCTACAATTAACCCTATATATGCCCCTTATGATTTAATAAACTTCTATAAAGTCGCCTCTCAACCTCCTGCACTCCAGTGGAAAACGTCCCAATTTTCAAACTTGCAAGTAAAACAAGAAATTTTGCACCAACAAAATAAATACTGTGCTGTACTTTGTGCAGCTTCACTCAGCAGATCGATATGGTCTGAAGGAGAATGGGCATATGACCTTCTCATTGTACACATGAGGCAGAGTGTACATGTGACCTTCTGATTGTACACATGAGGCAGAGTGGACATGTGACCTTCTTATTGTACACATGAGGGAGAGTGGACATGTGACCTTCTCATTGTACACCTGAACGATAGCACACTTCCTTGAAAAACTGATGGATAGAAAAATCCTCTGCCTCCAGGGATGTTGAGAATCATCACTGATTCCATACTCTCAGTCACAAAGTGGGTATAAGTGCGGATAATTTGTTCAGAGAAAATTTGGCAGGCATTGATGTCACAGTTCAGGCTCTGTTACCTGTGAAAGATGAGCAATGAGAGATAACCCATTAGAGTTTCTTTCATTCTCCGGATGTCTGAAGATAATGGTGTAGAATATATTATCATTTTGGAACTTAGATTTTAAGGTAGAGGTAAATTCTGTGAATCTGACTTTTTTTAAAGAGAGGTCAGTAAATCATTTTTGAATAATTAGTTCAATGATAATTTCCAAGAAAGCATGTTAATTTGGCTGAATGGCTAGATAGCCTACTTGGGGAGTTCAACCCAGGGCCAGAATCAAATTTTATTTGAGAGGAGCAACTTTATACCAAAAGAGTCATTTACTTTATGGTAGTTCAGACTTTCAGAGCTAGAAAGAAATATTAAACTCTTTTTGAAGTTTATGCAGACAATTCAGTGAGAAAAAAGTACCCGGTTTCTATGTCTCTTAGGGAGAGATGGTAATGGAGAGAATCACAGCAGGTGAATGAGTAGAAAATTGCAAAAGGAAATTCATGCAAGAGACTTGGGTAGGAAATTAAAGACTTAAGATCGATGTTATATTTCTTGAGATTTAGTGTCTTTAAAGGATATGGCAAAGAATAAGGTTGAGTTTTTCATTTTGCTGTTTATGTTAAGGTTTTTCTAAATTTCTCATATAAATGTATGTGTGTGTGGGGGGGGGGTTGTGTGTGTGTGTGTGTAGTGTGTGTGTGGAATGTATGTGTGTGGTTGTGTGTGTGTGTGTGTGTGTGTGTGTGGGGGGGGGGGGGTATATGTGTGTGTGTGGGGTGTGTGTGTATGTGGTGTGTGTGTATATATATAAGCTTTAATGTTTCTTTGTTTTGAAGAATGCACTTATGTTATTTTGTACAAAGAACCCAATCAGCCTCTTGTGAGTGTGTGAATCCCAGCACAATAACTAAACTGCAGTAAAATAAAACATATGATCTGACTGGTCCAATATTACCGAAATAACTCCACAGAATCTGGTATCCGGTCACCAAGTCACCTTTTACTTAAACATGCACTCAAAGCCTGTCCCTCGAATGAGGAGAAACCCTGAGACTACGGGTTTTTTTTCTTTTTTTTTCTTTTCTTATTTTTTGTTTTTTTCTTTTAATGCAGGTGTGAGACACAGTGAAAGACACAAGATGTACAAATCTTTATTCAATTTCCGCCAGCAGGAAGAAAGGAAACACCCGAGTGGTCAGTGACAAGCAGTGCCCTTCTCATCAAAGGCCAAACTGTGTGATCAAACAGCGAAGAGGAGGACAGGGATTAAATCGAAATAGAGTTGGAGGGGGAAATAATGCACTCCACTCCTTGTGGTGCCCACTTCTCCCTGAACAGCTGGAGGGTGTCACTGGACACCGTGTGCTCCTTTTCCAGAGACACCCGGGCTCTAGTGTAACCGCGGAAGAGGGGCAGGCAGTCGGCCTTAGTGACCCCCTCCACGGCCCACTGCCCACTGCCCACTGCCCGGACTTAATCATGGCCAAGTTGGCCAGGCCCAGGGGAGCAGACCCACAAGGAGGTCTTCAGACTTGCCCTCCCCACCGGGTGCAGACTACTGTTTTTTTTTCAAAACAGTGAAGGGGAGGAGATGCCCATTCTTTTTTTTAACCCCCACACTACCGCCTAACTGCGGAAGTCCTTATTTTTTCCCCAGCACCCATGGTATGTGTGTGCAGGTGTGAAACACAGTGAAAGACACAAAGTGCACAAATCTTTATTCAATTGCCACCACCAGGAAAAATAGGAAAACACCCAAGTGGCCAGTGACAAGCAGTGCCCTTCACATCAAAGGGCAATGCTGTGTGATCAAAACAGTGAAGAGGAGGGTAGGGATTAAATCAAAATAGAGTTGGAGGGGGAAATAATGCACTCCACTCCCTGCGGCACCCACCTGTCCCTGAACAACTCCAGGGTGTCGGTGGACACCGTGTGCTCCTTCTCCAAGGATACCCGGGGTCTAACGTAACCCCGGAAGAGGGGCAGGCAGTCGGCCTTAGTGACCCCCTCCACTGCCCACTGCCCACTGCCCACTGCCCACTGCCCACACCTAATCATGGCCAAGTTGGCCAGGCCCAGGGGAGCAGACCCACAAGGAGGTCTTCAGACATGCCCTCCCCACCGGGTGCAGACTACTGTTTATATCTGTCAGCAAGGTTCCCTGATTGGCCCGGGTTAACAGCCCCAATCAGGGAACTCACACTCAATGAGATCCACCTGGCTAATGTCATTCCAATCACTGCAATTATCATCAGCTGTGTAAATACTGTGTAAAGAACTTTGAAATCTGTGTTGAAATGAAATCCAAATAAATTACATCAACTGAACAACCCTCATTTACACATCAGGTATCCTTAGAATGTGACTCTTGGTTCCATGCATCTACCGATTTTAATGAAAAGGCTTTGTCACTCGCTGTCACACCTCAGATATTGACAATGTTCACAAATTGGGGTGCGATCTGCCTATGATGAGTCTCTGAGTAGAACTGTCTGACAGCCAGATGTTTGTGAGTTCTGCAGAGAGCCTGAATGAAGATAACAGAAGAAGGCAGTTGGATAGGCACAATGAAATAGCTCGGAGAAAGTGAGGACTGCAGATGCTGGAGATCAGAGTCAAGATTAGAGTGGTGCTGGAAAAGCGCAGCAGGTCAGGCAGCATCTGAGGAGCAGGAAAGTCGATGTTTCGGGCAAAACCCTTCATCAGAAATGAAAATGATGAAGGGCTTTTGCTGCTCCTCGGATGCTGCCTGACCTGCTGTGCTTTTCCAGCACCACACAAATCTGGTGCTATGACAGGTCAGCTAGTGGTCACTGTCAGGGAGAATGGAGGAGTTGAACATCAACTTAGTACAGGGATTTGTGCATTTTGTGCAGCCCATCTCCTTTCCAATGTGAAAGTAGTTGTGAATTATATCAGTACGTTTGTAACCTTGCCATGATGCAGCATCTGACAGCCAATCTCAGTGCTTTCATTGCACAAACAGAAGCCAGTTAGGGTCTGGGTGCAGCTATAAAAGATCAGACTGAAATCATGCAAGTCATGAACCTCAGACTACTATCGACATAGATGCAAGTAACTACTGTTCAAAGGGACTTGCAGGGTGTCACAGCAAACCAGCAATACATCCTTCAAAAGATGACTAGGATTTGTAATGCCTCCTTCGTGCAGCACAACCTGCTGTTTTCTCTCAGGAGGGAAGCATTTTTTCTGCTACCACTTCCACTCTGCTGTTATCAGATATCCAGTCAGCTTGGACTACTGAGGTGATGCAGTCCATAGTTAGGCCTTCTAGGGCCAAGGTTATTTGAGGTGGTCTTCCTATGAGGATATCTGCTGTCTACTTCACTTAATGCCAGTATTTTCTCCCCACCTCATGTTGCAGCCACTGGGGTAAAATTGCATTGGAGCAATGGCACCGGGAAGACAGACATCATTAAAGTTGATTCTGAATGCCATATGGCAAGATTTAAATGATGAGTATGATTTAGAATGTCTAAGTTCTGATGACTTATTTTTGCTTTGCAAGTGGTTACTAGATATAATTGCTGTATAACTGGTGGTCAGGATGGTGTCCTCACGATGGCTGTACGGTATGCAGCAGACCACCGTGAAACGTGACCCTCCAGGCACAAGTTAGCTTTCCTGAACTTGGCACAAAGGTGGGTGGCACTACAACCCTAGCCTGAATGGCTGGTCAACCACGATGAAACAAGGGTGACTGGCTGGTAAACTCAGCAGAGATGAAGAACCCTGCCAATTGTGCAGTAATTATTGCCAATGACTTCCTATCAGCTGACATGGTCAGAGGTTCAGGAGCCATTTTAAAGTGGCATCTGGACATGCCTCCAGATATAGCAGGAACCGAAGAGAATGAACCTGAACTCCAGGCCTTAGCTGGCTCTTATCTCAGAGTGGATAAAGGATGCCCTCATGTTTCAGTGATGCCTCCCTGTGATTCCCTTGCAGCTCCTTAAGGATGGCTCTTCTCACTGGGATGGTAGACCTCTAGTCTGACTGAGATAGCCTGTATAGAGACAACAAGGGCAGCAATTGGGTCCACAGGTATAACTGCATGCAATGCCAGGGTTCGTACTGTGGCATTCATCATTGTGGCAGCTAAGTCTCAGTGATGGTGGAGGGAGCAGATAGATAATGTCGGTGGTGGGCAAGTTGTCGGAGGGAATCCTGAGGGACAGGATGTACATGTATTTGGAAAGGCAAGGACTGATTAGGGATAGTCAACATGGCTTTGTGCGTGGGAAATCATGTCTCACAAACTTGATTGAGTTTTTTCTGTGGAAGTAACAAAGAGGATTGATGAGGGCAGAATGGTAGATGTGATCTATATGGATTTCAGTAAGGCATTCGACAAGGTTCCCCATGGGAGACTAGTTAGCAAGGTTAGATCTCACAGAATACAGGGAGAACTAGCCAATTGGATACAGAACTGGCTCAAAGGTAGAAGACAGAGGGTGGTGATGGAGGGTTGTTTTTCAGACTGGAGGCCTGTGACCACTGGAGTGCCACAAGGATCAGTGCTGGGTCCTCTACTTTTTGTCATTTACATAAATGATTTGGATGCGAGCTTAAGAGGTACAGTTAGTAAGTTTGCAGATTACACCAAAATTGGAAGTGTAGTGGACAGCAAAGAAACAGATTACAACAGGATCTTGACCAGATGGGCCAATAGGCTGAGAAGTGTCAGATGGAGTTTAATTCAGATAAATGCGAGGTGCTGCATTTTAGGAAAGCAAATCTTAGCAGGACTTATACACTTAATGGTAAGGTCCTAGGGAGTGTTGCTGAACAGAGAGACCTTGGAGTGCAGGTTCATAGCTCCTTGAAAGTGGAGTCGCAGGTAGATAGGATAGTGAAGAAGGTGTTTGGTATGCTTTCCTTTATTGGTCAGAGTATTGAGTACAGGAGTTGGGAGGTCATGTTGCGGCTGTACAGGACATTAGTTAGGCCACTGTTGGAATATTGCATGCAATTCTGATCTCCTTCCTATCGTAAAGATGTTGTGAAACTTGAAAGGGTTCAGGTAAGATTTACAAGGATGTTGCCAGTGTTGGAGGATTTGAGCTATAGGGAGAGATTGAACAGGTTAGGGCTGTTTTCCCTGGAGCGTCAGAGGCTGAGAGGTGACCTTATAGCGATTTACAAAATTGTGAGAGGCATGAATAGGGTAAATAGGCAAAGTCTAACCCTTTGTCAGTTAGACTCAAAACAACAGCTCTTTTCTCTCCTTACAAATGCTGCCAGACCTGCTGAGATTTTCTAGTATTTTTCTCTTTTGGTTTCAAAAAGGGAAGAAATTAGTAATAAGGCAAAACTATTGGCTCTTTACTCAAATGCATATAGTTTTTGCAACAAAATATAAGAATTATTGGCACAAATATGGGTTAATAAGAATGATTTCATAGACATTACAGAGAGAAGGTAACAAGGAGATCAAAGCTAGGAACGAAATATTTGGGGACATGTGACATTTCAGTCAGACAGGTAGGATGGAAAGTGTGGTGGAATAGCATTATTGCTTTGGGATGGAATAAGTACAATAACAGGAAATAATCTCAGATCAGCAGAAGGTAAGAAGGTAAGAGATAGAATGTTAAGGAAGACACTGGTAGCATTTGTCTATGGGCCCCCGAACAGTAAGAATATACTGGGACAGAGAATAAATCAGGAATTAATAAGGGCATGTATAAAAGGCAGTATGTTAATCATGGGGAACGTACATCTTCATGTAGATTGGGATAATCAGATTGATAGAGAAAACCATGAGGAAGAAACATTCAGGACAATTTCCTAGAACAATATATTGTAGATTCAACCAGGGATCAGGCTGTTTTGGGTCCAGTTATGTGTATTCAGCCAGGTTTAATTAATTATGTCAGAGCAAAAGATCCCTTATGAAATAGACATCATCACATTTAGCATTCAGTTTTAAGAATTTTGGAATTTAGCTCAGAACAACCGACCTAAGACTAAGTGAGGGTAATAACAAAGGAATTAGGGCAAAGCTGGCTGTAGTGGACTGCGAAAGGGCTTTAGCAAAAATGGTTGAGGACCTGTGACACATGTTTAAGAAAATAGTTCATGGCTCACAGCATAGATATGTTTCAATGAGGAAGAAGGATTCTAAGAAGGGGATAAGTCAATCATGGTTGACCAGGGAGGTTGAAAGGTACAGTTTGACAAAGATTAGCAGCAAGGCAGAAGATTGGGAATGTTTTAAAAACCAGCCAAAAATAAAGAGGGAGAAAATACATTTTGAGGTTAAACTTTCAAGTAATATCAAAATATAATATCAAAATAAGACAGCAATAGCATTTTAAAATATATAAAAAGGAAGAGAGAAGCAAAAGTTAACATCGGGCCCTGCCAGAATGAGGGTGGGAAATAATAATAAAGGGAGAAAATGAGGACAGCTGGAGGTCAGAATCGAGAGTGTGTGGTGCTGGAAAGCACAGTGGGTCAGGCAGTATCTGAGTAGCAGGAGAATCGACGTTTCAGACATAAACCCTTCATCAGGTGTAATGACGGGCCTCATGAAGGGCTTATGCCTGAAATTTCAATTCTCCTGCTCCTCAGATGCTGCCTGACCTGCTGTGTTTTTCCAGCACCACACACTCTCGACTGGGAAATAATGATGGGGAACCAGGAAGTAGCAAAGGAGTTGAATACGTATTATGCATTTGTCTTCACAGCAGGGAATACACTAAAAGCCTTCCAAAGCTATTGAACTTTCAAGTGGCAAAGGGAGAAGAGGAAATAAATACAATAACAACCACTTGAGAAAAAAACTGTCCGGGAAACTAATACGGCTAAAGACTGATAAGTCCCCGGACCTGATGGGAGGCATCTTAGGATATTAAAGAAAGTAGCTACTAAAGTAATAGATGTACTGACAGTAATCTTCCAGAAATTCTTTGATTCTGGAAAATTCCCAGAGGATTGGAAAATTGTCTAGGTAATTCCTTTACTTTGAAAGGGAAAGAGATAAAAAGAAGATAAGTATAGGCCAATTAGCTTAATATTGTTATTAAGAAGATCCTTGAAAGTGGAATCGCAGTGATAGATAGTGAAGAAGGCATTTGGTATGCTTTCCTTTATTGGTCAGAGTATTGAGTACAGGAGTTGGGAGGACATGTTGTGGTTGTACAGGACATTGGTTAGGGTACTATTGGAATATCGCATGCAATTCTGGTCTTCTTCCTATTGGAAAGATTTCGTGAAACTTGAAAGGGCTCAGAAAAGATTTACAAGGATGTTGCCAGGGTTGGAGGGTTTGAGCTATAAGGAGAGGCTGAACAGGCTGGGGCTGTTTTCTCTGGAGCGTCAGAGGCTGAGGGGAACCACATCGAGGTTTACAAAATTTGAGGAGCATGGATAGGATAAATAGACAAAGTCTTTTCCCTGGGGTGGGGGAGTCCAGACCTAGAGGGCATAGGTTAAGAGTGAGAGAGAAAAGATATAAGAGACCTATGGGGCAACTTTTTCACACAGAGGGCAGTACGTGTATGGAATGAGCTTCCAGAGGAAGTGGTGGAGGCTGATACAATTGCAACCTTTAAAAGGCATTTGGATGAGTATATGAATAGGAAGGGTTCGGAAGGATATAGCCGGGTGCTGGCAAGTGGGACTAGATTGGGTTGGGATATCTGGTTGGCATGGATGTGTTGGACTGAAGGGTATGTTTCTATGCTATACATCTCTATGACTATGGCTCAACGTTCAAGTTTATTACTATATGAAGTGTGAAATAGAAGAGCATATAGAGATAAATAATATAATCAAGCAGAGTCAATATAGCTTCATGACGCCTGCCTGTCAAATTCACTCGAATTTGTTGAGATAATGAATCAGTGAATTAATAAAAGTGGATATTCAGAAGGTACCACACACTAGGCTATTAAAAAAGATAAGAACCTATGGTGTTGAAGATAGTACATTAGCAAGGTTAGAGGATTGGCTTGCTAATAGAAAACAGAGAGCTGGGACAAGGAGGCATTAACTACTGGTGTGTATAGGGAACAATGCTGGGCCCACTGTTATTTACAATATATATTAATGAAGCAAGTATTATGAAGAATGTACTGTAGTCAAATTTGCAGAATATACAAAAATACGTGGGAAGGCAAGTGATGACGATGAAGCAGAGTCTAGAGAGGGACACAGATGAAACGAGTGGGCAAAACCTTGGCAGATGGAATATAATGTGGGGAAAGGTGAGGGCATGCACTTTGGCACTTTGCTATAAATCCTCACTGCAGAGAGTTGTTGAGGCTGGGTCATAATGCATATTCGCGACTGAGATAATCAGGAAAGGAATCAAGGATTGGGGGTAAAGATAGGGAAGTGGAGTTGAGGATTAACGTGATCTCATCAAATGGTGGAGTAGACATGATGAGCTGAATTACCTGTTTTGCTCCTACATCTCATTGTCTTATGGAGGGCATTAAATCCTCAGAGAGTGCAAAATCATATCTTTCTTCTGTACCCTCCATGGTTCCTCTCTGATTCATAATGCCTCTCCCCACTGTTGTGTGAGATTATGCAATGTGAAACAGACGACTATAACCCTGTGAGGCACATACTGGAGAGCACTGCCAGAGTGGTTGAAGCTTGGAACATCATTTTTATCATTCTGATTGCTTGCCTTACTGTAGCTCTTGTGGATTTATGGAAAGCACTGTACTATTCCTTGGCTGGGGTGAAGGGTTTCTAACTACTGTTATCTGCCATGATTTGGAGATGCCGGTGGTGGACTGAGGTGGACAAAGTCAGAAATCACACTACACCAGGTTATAGTCCAATAGGTTTATTTGGAAGAATTAGCTTTTGGAGTGCTTCCAAATAAATCAGTTGGACTATAACCTGGTGCTGTGTGCTTTTAAACGTTATCTACCATTGAAGGGATAGGCCGGGTCACCCATGTTTCAGGCACTTGGGAGTAACAAAGGATGTATGAATGATGAGAACTCCCCAGAAACTGAGCACAACACATGGAAGATGTGTTTCTGATGATTGCACACATTCCCCTTTTCTGTTGAGAAAGCATGCAGGCTGGTCCCAGGGAAAATGGATTACCATTCAGTCAGCAACCCCCAGAATATGAGGGAAGCCCAGGATGGCCCTGAAACCAGTGGATCTGGCCTGGCTCTCTGGATCTGTTCTGAACTGCACAAACTCTTAGGCCTTTTTAAAAATGGCTTTCATCACCTTTTTAATGCAGTAGTGTGCTGCTGCCTGTGATATACCACATGTGTCCCCTGTGGAGCCTGGAATGTGCGAGCTTTGGAAAGGTTTAATGCTGCAAAGACTTTTAAAGCCACAGGCATTGGATTCTTTCCCAGTTCAGGGACCACAGTCTTAATTGTACAGTATGTTAATTATATTGATAAAACATGCAGTGGAATGGCATTGTTTAATTGATTATTAAGTGCACTTATATTGTCTAATTAAGTCTAATTGATTGCATTTAAAAAAATATAAACATAGACTGCCATTATCAATCTCTGGACATACTGTGATGTTATCTCTCACTGTCTGAAAGCAAAAGGGGATGCTGTTGGGGGTCTCTCTAGGTGGGAGTCCTTCCCTTTATCATCAGGGATGTAGGTTGGAGGTACTGTGTGCAATAGTCATGTCCTAGATGCCTCTAGATTGATGGAGTTCACAGATTCCCAGGTTGCCTGTGATTTCTGCGATCTTGAAGAGTCCTGTGCCCTGTTTACGCAGAGTCTGAAAGGCTACGTACTGTCCTTTCACCATTCCCTCAGGCTGCACCTCAACCGAGCTTGTATCAGCCCCACATTCCCAATCCTTTGTCACACAGGTGAGTGGGGAAGTCAGAGGAACTCCCTGTGGGTCTGTTCCTGGGAATGGCCAATGTGGCAATGAATGGGATGATGCAGCGGCTATGGAAGAGATTGTTAGATTTAAATGTCTACCTCTCTTAGTAATTGCATCTGCACCCTGGTGTTCCTGCAGAAAGAACAGGAGGTATCCACTGCAAAGTTGCATCCCCAGTTGGTGATTGGGCTTTCACCTGGTAATTTAACTGGATCAGATCCATTCATCCCTCATTGAAGTTGGTTCTCTTCCAATTATTTCTGTTCTCGATTGTTCCTTATTTTTTCTGCACAGCCAATCTAAACCTTGTGATCATTGCTTCCTAAATGTCCCCTAAAGACATAGATTCAACATGAAAGGTTAAGGTGGAGGTGACAGTTACTTTTCACTGAGGTGTTATGGGCCTGAAATGCACTATCTGTAAGTGCAGTTGAGCCAGAACCTCTCCAATTATCTAAAAAAGGTGACTGGATGTGCACCTCAAGTGTTATAACCTGTAGACCAAACATTGGAAAGTGGGATTAGTTTGTGCATGTTGGGCCAAGTGGCCTTTTCTATAATTCTCATTGGACTGGAAACATAGTGATACTGTCATGAAGGCTTCATTTTTAATTTTTGAGAAATTTACATTTAAATGTTTGAGAAAAAAATAATTTAGTTCAAGTTATATGGATATACTTCTTTCAGGGTCATTGATTTCAGCCAATTGCTTAGGCTCACTTATTGCAAACATTCTGCTTAAATTCTATGGCTATTTAATTTTGCATAGATGTTGCTTAGATATTGTTTAGTTTTCCTTTGAAGAAACAAAACAAACCTGAGGAAAGGATGCCCAGCTCATCGCTCTCCTGTTTCTGAAATATGTTTATTGTGCAGCAAGTGTGAAACTGACTGTTGGTTAGAAGAGAAACTGGAAAACTTTACAACACTAATATAGTTAAATACATAGAAGGCATACAGTTGGCTATATCGAGAACTAAATAAAACAATTAATATATATAATGATTCAGAGAGAAAGATGATGTCCTGGTCCCATTTCAATCTTAACAATGTTAAACTTTAAAACATAACACAAGGACTTCTTGGCTATTTCCATCATTTACATTACTACAATTTCAAATTTTATTTAGTTAATGATACACATAATAGATACTCTAAAATTGATTCTATCGTAGAACTGAAAGTGAACTTTTGCTAATTTCTAACACATTTCTAAGCTGTTGTAGTTTATTCATTATGAAATTCGAAAGAATAACAATGTTTCTTGGGTGACAGGTGGACTGTTCTTTGGAGAGGCATTGTCTTTGAGAGTACACCAGTTAGTGATGACTCGAAAAGTGTGGCGCTGGAACAGCACAGCACGTCGGACAGCATCCGAAGAGTCGGCGAGTCGACGCTTCGGGCATAAGCCCTTTATCAGGAACACTTGAAACGTCGACTCTCCTGCTCCTCCAATGCTACCTGACCTGCTGTGCTTTACTCTCCAACTTTGATTCTCTAGCATCTGCAGTCCTCACTTTCTCCCAGTTAATGATGACTGACTGTTAAGTACCAAGCTTTGATTAAATTTTAAATCAGACAAGTTGACTCTAAATGAACAACAAAGCAGCGAATGGTATGCCAGAAACAAAAACAGAAGTTGCTGGAAAAGCTTAGCGTGTTCGTTAATATCTGTGCAGAGATATCAGAAGAATGAACAAAACGTTAAACTCTTGATTTCTCTGCAATAGATGCTGCCAGACCTGCTAAGCTTTTCCAGCAACTTATGTTTCTCTCATTTATTTACAGCATCTGCAGTTCTTTCGGTTTTTATTTAGTGAATGTGCTATATTTGACTATATATTAATATTGAAACGTTTTCCAGTTTCTCTTCAAAATGGTAGTCGGATTTCACACTGGCCACACAACAAATATATTTCCTCAGTGGCTTTTTTTTAAGCAGCACTCTATCATTGTTGCACCTTGCTATAATGTACTTGCAAATTTGTTCCTCTACATCTCTCCATCCAGTTGATGGCTTGGTACCAGGCAATTATACATTTTTTTTTCTTCCTTAGCTCCAGACATATAGATGGGACATGTATCTCCCGCAGTACAATATTTATCTTAATCGATACTGTTACCCTTCCCCTTCCCTTCCTCAACACCTTGTTTTCAGGATGCTCTGATTCCAACACCCGCAGTGTTTTGTTTAGGTTCCAGTCCTAAGAGTGGAGTGTGGTGGGTAGAAAGTTAGAAAACATCAAGTAACGGCCTTTAAAGCAAGTAAAGAAGGAGCAAAGGTAGGGAAGAGAAAGACAAAAGGAAAATTGGTGCAAGACACAAGGAGGTGAGAACAGAGAAACCAAAGATGGATATTCCATTGGCTCCTTGAGGATGACTTTGCAAACAAAAGGAGGCGGGGACTGAGGGTTGGGCCAATTAAAAGGCGCCTAACATAGAGGCCAGACCAGTTGTGATCGATCCTCCTATCACAGGCTACGTCTCATTCTGTGACGAAATGTGCAGACAGAGGCCAATGAATGAGGTTCGGAGCCGAGCCGGCACCTATCAGTGAGTCTCATCACGAGATGGGCACTAGTAACCAATCAAAAGGAACCGTTCCTACAGCCACCCAATGAAATATGGTGCGCCCCGAAGTGTGGGGGATTTATCTCCCAATAGGAGATCGTCCAGGCCCGACAGCCGGTTGGAGGGCGCGCTGGTGGGAACACGCTGTGATTGGATTAGACCTGACGAATGAGGGCGCGCGTCGCTCGGGTGCCGGCCAGGAGCCACTCACTGGGCTCGTCTCATGATGGCGGAGAATGAGGGGGTGGTGTCGCTGAAGCAGCCAATGGGGAGGCCCGTGTTATGGGGTAGTCGCGGCGGCGGCGGCGGCTCGGTTTACTCGGACTGGAAAGTAGCGGCTCTGGTGAGGGGGGGAGGACGGGGCGGCTTTGCGGCCATGGTTGGAGCCGGAGCCTCTCAGAGCGCGGCGCTTGGTTGCCTGCTGCTCATGATCGGTGCCTCCGGAGTGCTGGGTGAGTGATGGTCCGGGGCGGGGGGGGGAAGCTGGTTCGGCTGCTTTCCCAACATGGCGAGGGGCAGCGGGGGTATTGTTCACCAGGGGCCCGGGGATTGATGGGCTGGTGGGGGGGTGAACCTGGGGACTGGGGGCGGCCTAGTGGGAAGGACAGTGATGGATCCTGTCTCTTCACCCACCCCCTCCCCCCCACCCCACCCCCACCGCGGGGTGGCCCAGGGCCTTATCTCGCTGACCCTGAGGTGGGAGGGGAGCAGCGGCCGAGCTCGGTCTGGGGCCGGCCCCGGCCCCGGCCCCGGGTGGCGGGAGGGGGGGTGGGAGGGTCTCCCGCCCGGATGTGGTTGCTATGGTGGGTGTCCAGGGGCCCGCAGAGCTGACCACTCGCTCCAACAAAGGGAGGCTGAGAATCCAGACACTTCCCCCGGAGCAAAGAGGGACCCCCCCCCCCCCCCCCATCCCCTGCCCCATTCCTCCCCCTCCCCCATTCCACCCCTCCCCCATTCCTCCCCCTCCCCACTTCTTTCCCATCCCCTTCCCCCAACAACTCCTGGAGTTCTGGAGCGGGTGGGGAATTGCATTTCTTTTCCATCCTCATTCACTTGCCGTCCCCGGGTTTGAGTTTTTTTTTAAAAGAAAAGCCGCTTTAAAAATAACCAAAGGCTGCGAAGGCTGGGGATGTGCAGCGGTGAAGATAAGTTGGTTACGTCTGGCTTTGGACTTAAAAATCCTTTCCAGTAGTTGCACATGTTCCTGTAGTTTTGCGTAAACAACTTGACAAGAAGCCTTGTAAGTTGTACGTCGGCATCTTTGGAAGTGTGGAGCTAGTCTTGAGATTGTGTACATTTGATTTTAATTCAGCTTTAAGAGGTATTTTTAAAGGTGATAGTTTTTTTAATGGTCCATCTCGAGTGTTTAGGAGGCCAGTTTTTCATGAATTGGATCCGCTTCTGAAGTGTTGCTCACTGCACCGCTATTTTTTTTCTCCTGCCGCAAAATATTTCAACGTCTTGTAGTGATATTGTTTTGAACTTAGCGAAGTCCTGTTGTGCTTTGTGAATGGGTACAGTACCTGCGAAAATTGTAAAGTAGTTTTGGAATATTTAAACGTGATAAATCACAGTGCAAGTGTTTACAACGTTCATGTTTTTGTATTACCCTTCTACAAATTAGAGACTTCTAGAGATGTGTACAACACGGAAACAGATCCTTCAGTCCAACTCGTCCATGCCGACCAGATATCTTAACCTAATCTAGTCTCATTTGCCAGCCCATATCCCTCTAAGTCCTTCCTATTCATATACCCATCCAGATGTCTTTTAAATGTTGTAATTATACCACCACTTCCTCTGGCAGCTCATTCCCCACACACGCACACACCGCCCTCTGTGTAAAAAGGTTGCCCCTTAGATCCCTTTTAAATTTTTCCTTCTCACCTTAAACCTATACTGTCTAGTTCTGGACGTTCCCCACCCTAGGGAAAATACCTTGTCTATTTACTCTATCTATGCTCCTCATAATTTTATAAACTTCTGTAGGGTCACCCCTCTACCTCTGATGCTCCTGGGAAGCAGCCCCAGCTTGTTGAGCCTCTCTCTGCAGCTCAAACCCTCCAACCCTGGCAAAATCCTTGTAAATCTTTCTGAACCCTTTCAAGTTCCAGTAGCTTTATATTTGGGAGCCAGCTGTCAATGTTTACAATTGTTAGATGTAGTTTTGTGTGCTAGAGGGAGGATCTGTACCTCCAAGGTATGAACTAGATCCACAAGTGTGTTGTCAGTCTACAGAAGTCAGAACCAGAAATGTGGACGCTAAATCCCTCCGATCTGAATTTTCTAAAACCGGTCTAAAAATTTAGAGGGCAATTAAATATCATTAACTGTTATTTGACTGGGAGTGTTTGTGTTCCATCCGAGAACTGACATTCCTGCAAGTAAAATTTACTGGCATAAAAGCTCCTGATAATGCTTAGGAATATCTTTTTACTGTATCTTTATGTTCACTTGTATCTCTGTAGTGATTTTTGAGGAGGAGGGAGGAGGATTTTTAAATATAAAAAAGAAGTGACTAAAGGAGAAACCCCTCTCCTCCAGATTTTTTTTTGTTCCTGTAAAAACTACACAATAATCACACTTTGCTTCATTGGTTACAGCATTTTCCCCCATCAATTCTGAAACAGAGATGTAGACATGTTTGAGATATAAAGCAGAAGGATCACAAAATTGACTTGATGGAAATGAGTATAGGCTTATTAATATTTCAGGGTGTTTCCTTCACAATTTCACTTGTTTTAAACCAATAATCTGTGTCCTTTGGATTTCATTGAGTTTTTGAATTCATTGTCAAATTGAATTGAAACATTAGAGCAGTGCAAATAAATCCATTGCCATTTTTAAAGCAGTCTCCAGATTGTGTATTTTTCTAGAAAGTATGAATTGTTATGACACTTGTATGCTGAAGCATGCTGCATCTGAAGCAGAGGATGCTGCCGCAGGTATGTAATAAGAGAATTATGGAGAAACCCAGTAGGTATCGCAGCATCTGCGGCAAAACAGTTAATGCATTGAATCCAGTGTGACTGTTGAAAGCATTTCTGAGGAAGGGTCATACTGCACTCGAAATGTTAACTTCACAGATGCTACCAAACCTGGTGAGTTTCTTCAGCATTGCGTTTGTTTCGGATTTCGTGTATCCACTGTATTTTGTTTTTAATTTAGAATCAAAGATGACTTTATGTTGAAACCACAGTTGCATAATGCAATCTATATGTAGTGTCTACATAACATCAATGTTTTGCAGTCTAACATCATGCATCATGCTAGATGGAAGTGTGGATATGATGTCAAAATGAAGATGTTGTGTCTGGCCCTAGGTACAATCTGTCCAAGCTCAGTTTGAACATTGTGTAAGGAAAGAGAGATTATTTGGAGGTATGGAAAAATTGTGAACTTTGAAGGAAACTAGCTCGAATTGTAGGAGAAATATGATGTAGTTAGCTCTTACATTTTAAGTGGCAAAGAGATCTCAAAAAGTAGAAATTGTGAGACCTCCAAACTAAAAGTAGTCCACAGCTTAGGAAATGGACATAAACAAGTTGTGAGCAGACAGGGTGTGGTGAAATGTCAGACGGGTCACGTTTCTGGATTTTCTGCTTGATTAGATAAGTACTGTTTTCATCATATCCTCATATAGTACTTTTGACTTCAACATACACACATGTGGATCAATCTCTTTGCACTAACAGCTGTGAGATAATTCGTTTTGTTCATCTTCTGTAACTTAGTAGCAATGGAGAGTGAGAGTTGGTAACTAAGTGTCTTAAATGTTAAAATGGCTTTGCCTAAGAACAGGGATAGAACTCTGATTAGATGTTGTAACAAGTAACACAGATCTACTACTGTTAGCTGGCTCCATACAGTTTGGGTTCAGATAAATCCATCAACCTTTTGGGAGCTGGGAAGGTTGCTGTATCCATGCTGCGGGGAGTTGGTTTTTAGAAGCCTCGGGCAGTAATGAGCTTAGTGGAGTTGAAAAGAAGCTGTCTGCTGGAGAACTGTTTGCGCAAGTAAGCAGCCGTGGCCTGCTGATGAAACTAGCATTTGATGGAAAGGAAGGTATTTGGATTCTACTGGGAGGTGAGCTGTTGTCAAGGCAGTGGTAATTGAAAGTTGCTTCTGAGGAAAATCAGTGGCTCGATCTGAGAAAGAGAAGAACAGAAATCTCTTGAGGGGATAGAGTTTTAAAGATTGTGAATCTCAGTAGTTGTACTTGGTGGATGGATTGTTGAGTAATTTTTTAGGATCTGTTCTGCTTGCATCTGCCATTTAATGTACAAAGTGTGATGTGTTTGACTACAATTTGTTAACTTCATTAGATGTGGAATTAGAGTATTAGATCAATATTGTACATTGTATCCTTTGACTTTTCAATTAAATTTAGTTCAGCTTATTTGAAATTGTGGAAACTTGTGGCTTTAATCCCCAATAAATAACTGGAGATTCAAATTTTTTTTTAAACTTGGAAATTTTTGGAAATGGATCATAAGCAAAGGTGTAAACAGAGTTTAAAGTTGTCTGCAAACCAAAGTCAAATTTTAAAGTTTTCATATGCTTTATACGTTTAAAGTTAAAGATAATATGACTTTCTACCCAGGAATCATCTTGGGCATCATAACCTCTAGGATTGTTTGCAAACAGTCCGTTTGGATTGGCAACAAACTGATCCAGTTGGTTCTGAGAATATAAATGCTGAACATTTTCAAAGATACTTGGCCTACTGAAAGTGTTTCTGCTGTTCTCCTGGAAATTGCTGACCAGAACAGACTTCTCAGTAATGCAACTGGTTTGGGAATCTTGTGTTAGGCATTCTAACTGAACTGGCTTTAAGTGTTTCGTGTCTTGTCACTGGGCAAGTTGCTTGGGACAAGTCATTTTTTGAATGCCTCTCTTGTCACTGGATTTGGGGGAATCTTGCAAAGTGGTTGTTGATTATATTTCTCTAGTGCTTTGAGGTGCCTCCTGCAGGGTTGTCCAAGTCTATAGAGCGTTCAAGCTTCTCTGAATTATGGTTATCTGGTGAATGCTGACCTTAGTCTTGGGTTTGAGATCCTTGTGCTGAAATGCTATTTTATTCTGTCAAACAAAGACTGAGTAAGCGCAATGGAAGTAGTAATGAATTTCATTGTGCCTGATTTCATGGTGGCTCCTAAAATGTGGAAAATGATCTGTATTTTCCAGGATATTAATTGACAGGAAAGGGTGCCATCATATGGGAACTGAAATATTGGATGAGGACCTTGTTTTTGAGTATTTAGTGAAAGGCCAGTTCTTATCATAGAAATTGAGCTCCTGGCTATTGTTGAGTCTGAGTGATTTCACACATGAACCAGAATGAACAACTTCCTATGTATTTTGTAGATTATCTCTATGTCAGTGGGGAATTTGTTGGAGCTGAGGTGCAGTACTAAAGTGAGGAAAATGGAGAGAAGGTTGATACAATTAAAGTCTTGACATCTGTCTTCACTGATAGGACTCATCTGGGAATATTAACAAACATGCTTTTGTTATCATGAAGATGAGTGTGGGCTTAAAAAGTCAATCTACCTCACAGACTCCGTCCCTCTTCCCATGTAGTTATGAGGCAGAACCATATCCCTGCAATCTTTGTGATATACTTGATTCTGAGATAAGCTTCTATCTACACAACTATAACAGTCTATTTCAACTGCCTCAACATAGACCACCTCGACTGCCTCAGCTAGTCTGTTACAGATGCCTCCATTAGGTCTAGATTTGACTACTCCAACACAGCATCCTGTCTTCCACTCCCCATGCGCATAAAGGTCATATAAATTACGACTGCCTTGTGCTAACTCGTGTTAAGTCTTATGAGCCCATCACTCCCTGCTGACTAACTACATTGGCTTATGCTTGTGTCATGCCTTGGTTTTAAATTATAACTTTTCATCCCTCAAAGACACCTGCACTCATTCAATTCTGGACTCTTCCGCATCCCAGATAATGTTCTATGTTACCACTCAGGCTGTCCACCTCCAAAACCATAAGCTGAGGAATTTGGTTTCCTTTCTATCTCTTATTCTTTGTTGTTAAGCATTTAATTCTCTTACTGGCCGTTTGATCATAGAGTTATAGAGATGAATACCCTTCGGTCCAACCCGTCCATGCCGACCAGATATCCCAACCCAATCTAGTCCCACCTGCCAGCACCTGGCCCATATCCCTCCAAACCCTTCCTATTCATATACCCATCCAAATGCCTCTTAAATGGTGCAATTGTACCAGCCTCCACTGCATCCTCTGGCAGCTCATTCCATACATCTTGCCTGCTATCTCATTATTTGTATTGGTGTCTACTTTTGTTTAACATTCTTGCAACATTACAAGATCTGGTGTTATACAACTTGAAAGACAGTATAGACATAAATTATTTTAAGTCTCAAATGGTGATCTTGTGGATTTATCTGGATTGCATAAAAATCTCTCTGTTAGTAATATTATTGATAAGATAGTGGAAGTGGGACACTTTTAGCAGTTCTGCATTAAGGGAATTAGTTTCCCTTGTCTAAATTTTAGTTTTAAAGAAAATGGAACAATATTTTAAGCCAGCAGCATCTGCCAGGCTTTGCATTTAAAAAAAAAAATTATTGTGCCAGTGATATCACAGTTTTAGGGCTTGGATCTATGGTGTAGAAATGCAGACAAAACTTGGCCTAATGTCAATATAACTTTGGTTTCAGTGGAAAGTATTTATTCAAATGTTAGTTTGTATTGGCTGGATCCAGTGCTATCATAATTTGTGACTGTACTAGTATTAATTTCTGTATTGGAATTAATATTTAATATGATCCAATAGTTGAAGTTCATTTGCTGAGCAGGGATTGTGAAGTTACTTCACATACAAGATATTGCTATACATAGCAATGCTGAGCTGTAAAGGATTGCAAGCCTTATTAAATGCCATTAAACTGATTTAATGTGATGTTTGCTTGCAGTTGTTATTTAGTCCTTTGCATTCATGAAATCTCAGCCAAGTGTCTGATTAAGTTTTAATTTACTTTTTAAGAGCTCTAGATGACAAGCTTGATGGAGAGGTACAAAAATTGAAGATTTTCCAGTAGCACGTACTCCTGTAGACTTGTAAAAAAAAAAACGTTTTCTTTTAGGGCTAGGTAAGGCTCTGTTTCACTCCATTCTTCACCCTGAAATTGTCATAAATGATGTCATGCTGTGCAGTGCATATTGTCATGGAAGATGTATGTGTGACTGAGAAGCTCTTTGCACACTTGTAGGAAGATGATAGCATCCCATAGGATTTATTTGTAGGAAGAGGCAACCAAAGCTAGTTGGATATTCAAAGGTTTGTTGCAAGCGTGACATGAAGACCCCAAATTTCCATTCCCAATGCTGATGATAGAGGAAAGTGGTGTTCTGATGAAGGGCTTTTGCCTGAAACGTCGATTCTCCTGCTCCTCGGATGCTGCCTGACCTGCTATGCTTTTTCAGCACCACACACTTGACTGATCTCCAGTATCTGCGGTCCTCACTTTTGCCCATTCCCCTATTATTCTACACTTACCACTGACTAATGTACCTAATTTACACATCCCTGAACACTATGGGCAATTTAGCATGGCCAATTCACTTAACCTGCACATCTTTGGATTGTGGGAGGAAACTGGATCACCCAGAAGAAACCCCATACAGACATGGGTTGATTCGAACCTGGGTGTCTGGTGCTGTGAGGCAGTAGTGCTAACCTCTGAACTACTGTTCCTGCTGCAATTAAATTGAAGGATTATGAAATGAATTAAACAACATTTTTAAATTGTAGTTTTCCACCTGTGGAGTTCAGAATGGGGATTTTACAGTTTTGATCAGAATACTTCAGTGAAATGCGGTCTAATGATTAAAGCAGCTTCAGAGAATGAACCTGCTATTATGTTGTGGCTTTCAGACTCTGAGACAATCTAAACCTTTCATAACAATCATGGCATTTCAAAATTAATTGTTTATGTGGCAAAAGTTAGTTAATTTGTGCATAACAGGGTCTCTCTGACATTATAATTTAAACAAATGTTGAATATTTCTGGTGGTAATAGATACAGGTTTAAAACTGCTTTGGATTTTGTGTGAACTTCTGCTTGTCTTCAAGATAAAGTCTATTGCTTTTATTTGCATTTCCCTGAATCTGGAGATACGACTACTCGAATTAATGCCTTGTCCTCCAACGCGTTCTTAGAAAAGTGTAAGTCAGACTTTATATCCTTTAAAACACGACGTGAAACGTAAAGTCTCTTCTTCTCTCTTAACAGTAACATGATATCTAGGCAGTTTAAAAGTGTTACACTTCTATCAGAAAGTTGGCTGAAGGTGTTCTTATCTCTGTTCAAACAGAAGTTCGCCTGTACTATTAAATGTGATCAGCTGTAGCAATGAAATCAGTCTGCTACTGCCAAGGGATATGGTTGAGATTACAGATGTGAGGAACTGCAGCTGGAATCTCCTGAGATTTTCTTTCAAGCTCTGGTTGTGATTTGTTGCCTCAGCTTAGAGCTAAATTTAAGGTATTCAGCATGCAGCTCAGATTTTATGTGTGGCTGACTTGTGTGGTAAATTTCACATTACAGGCAACCTTGGGAGAGGCAGGTTGATATGGTGTTTTGATAAGTTTGAAATCCAAAGGTCCTGTCACGTGCATTTTAATGAATTTCTGATGAACCCCTGTGAATGAGACTCTGCTTAGCATTTTTCAGCTTCAAGAATCATATGTAAATAGAACAACGGATGAATCATGCAGAACTGACGTATGTGCTGACTCATGTGAAAGCTTTTCAAAGTCTTGTTTGCATCTTCTCAGCAGCTAAACATTGTATCCTGCACTGTGTTCTGTTACCCTGATGCACTTTTACGATCCTATTGTAAAACACGAAAGGCAACACTTTTCAATGCACCTTGGTAAATGTGGTGATTATAAATCAAATCAAATATTCACATCTTAGTTAGTTAACAGCTGTTTTGGCTAGAAAAGTACTTTATTCCAGACAGCATTCTACTTGCGCAAAATCAGCTGTGAAATACTTCCTTCTGGGAATTAAATTGAACTTGCAGCAACTGGTGAAAAAGGAACTATTCCCTTGCTAGCTTAATTGATGTTTCAAATTGGATTTTGGTTGCCAATATTTCATAGATGCTTAAGAAGCATAGATGCTTAAATATCTATCATTGCAATGGCATGAGAATCGCCAGTGCAAGTGATCATGACCATAAATTGCTATGGTTCTGAGGAAGAGTCATTGGACTCAAAATGCTAATTCCATTTTTCTCTGTGCAGATATGCTTGACCTGATGAATTTATCCAACACTGTTTTTGTTTCAATAAGTTGCCATACTACTGTGGAAATTTTATCTCTCCCATGAGAAGGGAGACAATGGAAAGTAAGATTGAGATGGGGATGATATAACATTTGGTATAATTTAATAACTTTTATGTGGGAGTTGGCTAATAGTTCAAAACATTTGCTTTTGTTTATTCATGGATGTGGATGGTGTTGGCTAATGCTTGCAGCTGTTTCTTAATGTCACATACTGAATTAAATTGGCTAAAAGCTGGTATCTGTGATGCCAGGGACCTCATGGACGCCAAGATGGATTATCTACTCCCTTCTGGCTGAAGATGTTTGTAAATACTTGAGCTTTGTTATTTTACACATGTGCTGGACTGCCCCATCATTGACAATGGGATATTTGTGGATCCTCTACCTCTAATAACTTGTTTAGTTGTCCACCAACTCGCATGACTTCATGTTGTAGTATTAGAAATCATGGATCTGATCCTGTGGTTGTGGGATCACTTGGCTTTGTCTAATGCATGCTGTTTATGCTGCTGGCACACAAGTAGTCGTATGTTGGTATCATCACTAGATCCTCTGGCTTGATTGTCATGATAAGTGGGAGGATGTGTCAGGTCATAATGTTACAGATTGTTGCGAATATCGTTCTGCCAGTGGGCTAATGGATGCCCGAGTTTTGTGTTACTAGTGCGGTTCAATCTGTCCTGTTCAGCATGGTGATACCCCACAAGTGATGGAGAGATCTTAAATATGGGGATGAGTTTGTCACTTGTAATGTAAAACATATCAACTATTACCAGACAATACCTTTTCCCTTTGCTGGGTGTTAGTTCAATGAAATCCACCTGTAAATGTTCAAAAGGGTCTTTGGGGTTGGGATTGTGCTGCCTGACTCATCTGTATTCCCCTTCCCACATTGTTAGTGGCACAGGTAACACATAATTCACAATATTTCTGAGAGTAATTAGTAAAATAAAGTCATACATTTCCCCCCCCCCCAACACACTTTTGACACATGGTCCTTACCGTGTGTCAGTTTAGCATAGAATGGGAATAACTATCGTGGTAGACACAGTTTACCATTGGGGCCACATCACACCCCTTCCCTCATGCTGCACCCTGCCCTTGTCCACTCGCACTTCTCCTCAGACCTGGCCTGTGACTGTAACTCCTGTGCGTCTGCAAATTTTGTCATATACATGTCAAACTGATCACTTGGTGGCTGCTGATTTATTGGGAAGCATAAGCTTTTGGAGCACTGCTCCTTCATCAGGTGGTTGTAGACATCTAGACTTGAGTAGTTCTATCCCATTTCTACTGATCTCTCATCTTCCAAAGACTGTAAATTCCAACTTGACCAAAAATGATATCCTGCTGTAAACTGTGACCCTTTACACATTGCTTCTGGACTTGCTGACCTGCATTAGCTCTTTGACTCCCAGCTATTTAAAATTGTATTGTTAAAATGCTATTATTCCATAAGGCTTTCTCCAAATCCATTCGACCACACCTCCAAATATTCTTTTCCAGACGCACCTTTGTATATCATCCTGTCTTTGTCCCACTGTAGATGGTGTTAGCCTTTCATTTGTTTAGATTCTGAAATCTTTGGTTCACTTTCTAGATCTATTTTATTTTCTTTGGACCAAAATTTTGGTCATTCATTTTAGGAAAGCTCTTTAGTAGTGTTGTTGATGGAATAGCATTGCATTTCCAACACTGAAGCAGGCCTTTGTATTCTTACAGCAAGAACAACTGGCATCATCCAACTCTCCTGCCTTTCTTTGGTCGCCTTGGAAATTTTTATCTTTCAATAGTGATCCAGTGCATTCTGCATCTTAGCTGTTCATAAAACTAGTTTTATTTATTTCATTTTGTTTGCCAATGTATTTCTTAGGGGTGTGCTGCACTGTCAGAGATGTGATCTTTCAATTAAATGTTAACTTGATGCCTCCTCTTCCCCTTTGGGGGCATGTAACAGTTCCCAGCCATTGTTAAGGTGGTTGGTTTGCTCATTTGACTGCATGGCCAGTTTGTAATGCAGAGTGATGCCTATAGCACGGGTTCAATTCCTGCAATATTTGTGGTTATCATGAAGGACTCTTCTTCTCAGCCTCTCCCCTTGTGAGACGCTTGCTGATCCTCAGGTTAAACCACTACTTGGTTGTTGTCTCTCTCATTCTCTTGCATTATGGCAACTTTACCTTTTAACCTTTTATCTTTGACTTTGCATCAATATTTATCCCTTATGGTTACCTGGTTATTCTCTCATAGCTGCATGTGGAACCTGACTGTGTGCAAATGAAACCATGTTTTCCACATCAGTGGGATGGTTATCACTGCTCAGTACTTAAGATTATGGAAGAGTGTAGTAATTGTGGAAACTAGAAGCAGTAGTCTGCCATCAGGCCTGCTCTGCTCTGAAATATGATAATGGCCTATCCTGTATCTTTAATACCATTTTCCTGCTTTCTTCCCATACTCCTTGCTGCCTTTAAAATCTAAATACAAATCTTTCTCCTTATTGGGTGACACAACTTGATTTGGAGGTTTACTGTAGTTTACCAATGCAATCAAATGGTATGGACTTAGTAGCTCTTGTAAAAGCAAACTTAATCTTCTGTTTTTCTTTGCATCTAATTTCAGTTTAACTGTTGTAAATCAGACTAAAGTGTGGGAATTATCAGTTCTCCCTCAGTTATTTGTAAGGTTTTACTCAAGATTAGAGTGGTGCTGGAAAAGCAGAACAGATCAGGCAGCATCCAAGGAGCAGGAAAATCAACATTTCGGGCAAAAGCCCTTCATCAGGAATGAGGCTGTGAGGTTGGGAGGTGGAGAGATAAATGGGAGGGGGTGGGGTGGGGCTGGGGAGAAGGTAGTTGAGAGTACAGTAGGTGGCTAGAGGTGGGGGTAAAGATGATCGATTGAGAGGAGGGTGGAGTGGATAGGGGGAAGGAAGATTGACAGGTGGGACAGATCATGAGGATAGTGCTGAGCTGGCAGGTTGGAATTGGGGTAAAGTGGGGGGGTGGAGGGGAAATGAGGAAACTGGTGAAGTCCACATTGATGCCATGGAGTTGAAGGGTCCTGAGGCAGAAGATGAGGCCTCCTTTCTCCAGACGTCAAATGGTGAGGGAGCGGTGGTGGAGGAGACTCAGGACCTGCATGTCCTCGGCAGACTCGTGGGGGAAGGAGTTGAAATGTTCGGTCACGGGGGGGTGGGGTTGATTGGTATGGGTGTCTGAGATGTTCTCTGAAACACTTTGCAAGAAGGTGTCCGGTCATCTCAATGCAGAGGAAACTGAATCAGGAGCAACGCATACAATAAGTGACGTGTGGAAATGCAGGTGAAGCTTTGGATGTGGTTTTGCTGTCTACTCTTTCTCAAAATTTCATTTTTATTATCTTTTTTTAGCACTGCTGTTTCCGATCTGAATATCTATTAGTCACCTTTGTTAGGGTTGTTATGATCTTTACAAAATTCTTGATTAGTTGCCAAACATTTTCAATTTTTGCTCTTGGGTAAAATGCCTGATGTTTATTAAGATCTAGTTTCTGATGCCCTTTTATCGGTCTTGGATACTACCACTAAGGTAATCAAGGATTATGGGGCAAAAGTAGAAAAGAGGCATTAATTATCAAACCAATCACAATCTCATTGAATAGTGAAGCAGATTTGATTAACTTATTTCTATGTTTTAAATGGCAAGTCTGTTTTGAAGCTTGCAGTGTGTCCTTTCTAGCTGTTTGCTGTCCTGCGTGGGATGAAGCACTTGTTTCTCTGCTTCTGAGATGCACTTCACATAGAACTTAGGCACAGGAGTTGGCCACTTCTTCACTTTGAGCCTTCTGCATTATTCAATAAGATCATGGCCAGTCTTCTTGTGTTGGCTTCACTTTCCTGTCTTCATTTTCTCATAACCCTTGACCATCAAAATTCTATCCAGCTAGCCCACTGAACATCTTTCTAAACTAATATTCGCGTATTTTCCATCTTTCTTTGTATACTAGCATTTAAGGGAGGTTTGGCAAATGAGGATGCATTCTGTCACAACTCTAGACTTTACCAAACAACATGGATTTCTTTGGGAGATGGTTAGTAGATTTTTAATTGTCCACTTTACAATACTTAATGGAAAAAATCCACTTTTATTAAAGCTGCACAGTTTTGTTTACCTACATTTCATATGATGGAACAAGCATTTTGGTCTGTTGCTTGACTGCTGCAGCCAAGCATTCTGAAGACAGCTCTAGTTTTACATGTTGGGAGCTGTGTTCAGTATGTTGAGGTCCTTTTTGAAAATGTGCTGCAATGTACTTTTGAATGAGTCTCCCTGACTTTTGAACAGGTCAGAGTGGGTTATACTGAAGTATTTCAGAATGCTAGTAAGCATGTGGAATAAACTGTCAAGGAAAACAGTGAATATAGAATTTTCTTCACTGTGTTGAGGAGTAACTACCCTGGAGGGATGAAGTATCTCAAATTTGAAGCATAGGTTAAGCAATCCATTTCACACTGCTGCTATGTCTTGTCTATGCAAATGGTATTTTCCACCGACAGGATGCTGCTGTCAGTCTAAAAAGATATGCTGCCTACTACATAACTGAGTAACGTTGTATTTGAATTTCATTGCTGGTCCAATGCCAAGTATGTAGGCCATACATCTATGGCTGATTGTATCAAGCAGTATATTCCTTTGGTTATTTGTAATAGACTGAGCACTGTCTGTATTTGACTAACCTGCACTTGCAAAATGTAGAGCAGAATGTTTGCTGTAAAATGTAATTCTGTTGTTAGGGAACACTTGCTGAACAATTGTGACTGTACTATTACTTTAACAGCTAATTTAAGATAACCAGTTAAGCTCGTAATGTTGTTGTCCCATTCCTCCTTCAGTCAAAGCAAGATCCTCGGAGACACAGTTGTTTTGCCTTCCTTTATTCCAGTGTCCGGAGAGAGAATGATTGCCCGTGTCGAGGCCAGGATGAGGAGGGATATCTGGTGTAACGTGGGTTTTCACTGGACCATTAGGTTTTGTGGTATAGTGATGGCTGCGTGGATGAGCTCACCCTGGGACACAGGGCAGTGGTTTGATAGCCTGTGGTGTCATATTGTGGGGCCATATTGTAGACAGGTCTCTGAACCATTTCATGCTTAACAGACACAGGTGGGTCACACTTATTCAAACTCCAGAAGTGAGTGACCAGTAATTTCATCTGGGACCTACTTTTTTCTGACCGATCTAGGTATGAGTATGGATGGATTTACCTATTCCGTCAAGGAGACACTGCATTGAACTGGGCGGAGATGTTACTCGCCTTAAAGGAGGTATCACCACCAGAGGTGGCATAAGTGGAACAGAACCTGTTGTAAAAGTCTGAACTGTCAGCATCTTTCTTAGGTCTACAGTTTAGAATCTTGGTAAGATCAATGGGTTTTTGAAGGGTGCAGTGCAGAGCATTTCAGGTTGCATCGGTTTGGTCACTTTTCTCTCGGGACGGCAGCAGCAAAGGCCTCCCAAGTTGCATGGTTGTTCAAGGACTCTTGCCAGTTTGCAACAGAGACTAAAAAGATCCAGT
This sequence comes from Chiloscyllium punctatum, assembly GCF_047496795.1. Lineage (NCBI taxonomy): Eukaryota > Metazoa > Chordata > Chondrichthyes > Orectolobiformes > Hemiscylliidae > Chiloscyllium > Chiloscyllium punctatum. The sequence goes on along the minus strand of NC_092743.1, from coordinate 117,999,202 downwards.
GTGTGGCTTGGTAGATTTAGGTAGTACTCATGAGATGTTCAATAAAATCTTCGGGTGTGATCTTTTTGTCTGGGGTGCCATTCATAATCATCCACATTTTCCTGTGGTTTCCATGGGTTGTAGTCAGGGACTGTGGGCTTTTGAGCAACGGTGTTGTGGTGCGGTTGTTCAGGTTCTGGCCGGCAGAACCTGCTATCGGGGTGATTAGTCATAGCATTAGTACTCGTTGAGGAGTGCGCCTCAGAATCAGATTTGGATGCATTACTCAGGGAATCAAGATCTGGACACCCAGTCAAATACATGTTTTGTCAGGGTTTCTGGGAACCACTCTGGCTTCCATGGAGGGTGTTAGGAATAAGCTTGGGAGGACTGGGTGCGGGGGAGGGGGGAGTGGAGTTCTGTGGCAGAGCTTTGGAGGGTCTGGGACTGATTGTCGGTTGGGAGTGAAGATTTGCCATTGGTGCAGTAGGACGAGTTACAGGGCAAATAAGTATCATCAGAATCTTGCCCCACTATCAAGTAAGGCCTGGAGTCCAGACGTGTCCAATGTTGCTTGCGTGACACTTTCTCCCTTTTGTCTTTAGCAGATTTAGATTTAAGATCGTACGTTCCGCATAATGCCTTCAAAACCTCCCAATGACTAGTTTTCCCTTTGTCATCAGTAGCAGGAATATTTTTACATTTAGCGGTGTGTTCCCAAGAAATTTGGCGCGATCTTTCATTTATTCGGGTCGCCACTGTTCTCCAATGAGTAAATACATCTTTCCATTTTTTGTGAAGTATTAGAATTCCACACCTCAGCCTGCACTTCTGAATATTTTATCTGGATCCCAAGGTCCCCACCAAAGGCCATTGTTTGTTTCCCAACAAATTGTTCTGTCTACGATAATTTAACTCATCATTTGGATTATCATGACAGGTTTTTTCAAACGGGGATGAAAGACCCAATTTACCGAGTGTCTGTCCTGTTTGTTTAATCTGAAACGCTAAGTACTTTTAGACAATGATACCCACAACTTGAATCTCACTTAAACACAGCAAACCTGAATCCTACTTAAACAAAGGAAACTTGAACCTCAAACACTGAGAGCTTGGAGCTCAGTTAAACACAGCTTGAATCTCAGCACAGTGCAGAGGACCCAAATCTCAACCAAACCCACCTCTAGGGGACATGAACCCCAGTACCGCGCAGAGGACTAGAAACCCAGTAAACCCCACCCCCACACCCCAAGGGACCCGAACCACAGTACCATGCAGAGGATTGAACCTCAATCACACCATCCGTCCATCCCAGGGGACCCAAACCCCAGTACCACGCAAAGGACATGAACCTCAATCATACACATTCCCCCACCCCCAGTGCAGCGCAGGGGACTTGAACCTCAGTCACACCCCAGGGGATTCGGGATTCAAACCCCAGTACCGCGCAGAGGATTCTAACCTCAATCGCACCTCCACTCCCCAATGCTGTGCAGAGGACCTGAGCCTCAGCTTGCCAGTGCACTTGCAAAATTGTATCTCTCGACGGAACTAATTACCGTTTGAGGAATCAGTAGGATAGACAGTGATTGAAAGATGGGTCAGTCTCCAGCACAGGAATATAGAGAGGGACCAGTGTTAAAAATCTTACCTTGTGGGCCCATCCGTTTCTATACCAATACTCCAGGTGGCTGTTGACACTGTCCAATCGTAGCTATCCTTTTGAATCCTGCCGACTATGTCAATATTGCCATCCTGTTTTCCTTTCAGTTGAAGCTAAACACTCGGAGGCACAGTTATTTTACCTTTTATTCCAGGCTCGAGAGAGAGAGAGAAAACGATTGCCCATGTGCATAGAGACATGAGTTCATGGTCTTCTCTCTAACAGCTTCTCAATAAATTATATAGTCATTTTATAGGGAGGACCATCCAGATATGGCAACATGCATATTAATTGGGTGACTGTTACAATCAATGAGTATTGATAGCAGACGCCAAGGCTTTTACTGTTAGACAATGGGTGTTTTTAACTTTGTTAATGGAACTCATACAGTGGATACCTTTCCTCTTGTTCGCTGACCTTGCATATTGAATGCTTTCAATATTATTAAATGGCTCTAGATAATGACTGCTTTTCCCCCTTGTTAACCCAATACCCTTTCCTCCAGCACACCATTGTTCTTAGCTGATCTGCGTCCTGCTCAGCTGAATCTCTTGTTTCACAAAACTCAGAACTTAACTCTTTCCCTGCCTACTTATACCCAATGCACATTCTCAATGTGTCTCATACTTGCTAGAAGTGACATATGAGCTCTGCAAACAAAAGGGACAAGTTAAGCCTGGCATCTTTTTGAATTAGCAGAAAACTTGGAAGCATATCATTCTCTTTTCCTTTCTTCATGGAATCTGGCAACTTGCCAATCAGTCAGGACCATTTTCTCCTGTAAAATTGTTGTGATCATTTGAAATTTGGCATTCTTAATTAGTTTCATTCATCTCTCTCCTTTCTCTAACTTATCTGACTCACTCCTTTATCTAAACATGGCAGTAAATTTTGCAAAAGCAAGACCATTGAGATTTTATTTAATGAGGTTAAGGAAATATTCCAAATATAAAAATGTGTTGAGAAAGCTACCTAAACTACTTCAACACTGATTGATAAATTGAGCGACATAGTTAATTGTATTGTCATTACCCTCTCTTGTCACCCAGCAACTTTTGGGCACCTCCCTGTATATAGGGAAGATAGTGCAAGTTTGCCAAAATCTTACTATCTCCACTTCCATTTCCAGTAGTGACCTTGCAAATGGTCAAGTTGACTTATTCATTCTAAGTTCAGGATTAGTGGTGCTGGAAGAGCACAGCAGTTCAGGCAGCATCCGAGCTCCTCGGATGCTGCCTGAACTACTGTGCTCTTCCAGCACCACTAATCAGAATCTGGTTTCCAGCATCTGCAGTCATTGTTTTTACCTTATTCTTTCTAAGAGCAATCAGCCTTTTCAATAAATCCTGTCTATCCAATCTACCTTATCCAATACTGCTCTTACCTCAATGTTCACTAATAATTTGTCCACATCTGCTTCCTTAATAAACATTCATAAAATATTCTAGCCATGCCCTCTAGCTCTAAGCTGAATTCATCCTCAATTCCTGATATGATGCATTCTGCACCTTAAGTTTAATACAGTCCTACAGTTTATGTGCCTCTACATCGTTAAGCTCCAATAGAATGATTAAAGCAAAGTAGAGTGAATGCAACAGAACCCAAAACAAGTATCTCACACAAATTGAAATATGTTTAGAATAAATTGGTTTTATATTTTATGTTGAAAGCTGACTCTCTGTTTTGTGTTCCAAGTGTGGTGTGTCTGACATTTTGGTAGCTTTGAGGTACAATTTTATTTTTGAGTCATAGAGATGGACAGCATGGAAACAGGCCGTTCGGTCCAACTCGTCCATGCCGACCAGATATCCCAACCCAACCTAGTCCCACCTACCAGCAACCAGCCCATAACCCTTCAAATACTTCCTATTCATATACCTATCCAATTGCCTCTTAAATGCTGCAATTGTACCAGCCTCCACCACTTTCTCTGGCAGCTCATTCCATACACGTACCACCCTCTGTGTGAAAAAAGTTGTCCCTCAGGTCCTTTTTGTATCTTTTCCCCTCTCTCCCTAAACCTGTGCCCTCTAGTTCTGGATCCACCCACTCCAGCGGAAAGACTTTCTCTATTTACCCTATCCATGCCCCTCATGATTTTATAAAGTCACCCCTCAGCTTCTGACCCTCCAGGGAAAACAGCCCTAGCCTATTCAGCCTCTCCCTTTAGCTCAAATCCTCCATCCCTGGCAAAATCCTTTCAAGTTTCACAACATCCATCTGGGAGTAAGGAGACCAGAATTGCACTCAATATTCCAACAGTGGCCTAACCAATGTTCTGTACAGCCGCAGCATGACCTCCCAACTCCTGTACTCAGTACTCTGACCAATAAAAGGAAACCTACCAAATGCCACCTTCACTATCCGATGTACCTCCCACTCTACTTTCAAGGAGCAATGCACCTGCACTCCAAGGTCTTTGTTCAGCAACACTCCCTAGGACCTTACCATTAAGTGTATAAGTCCTGCTAAGATTTGATATCTTTGTGTTTGTTTCCTAGGTCAGGTTACCTAACCAACTGGGGGTGGAATTGAGATGAGATTCATTTGACCAATAAAAACTGACAAACATACCTGCAAACCCAGTTAATGAAGTTCCTAAAGTTGAATTCCAGCGTCAGGGCATAGAACTGTTGGATGCAATTTGACATGTTTGATCAGACCCACCTGATCCATGTAAGACTTGTCAAGAATTCTCAACTGTGTCAGTGGAACACTTCAGGTGTTGAATTTTAAATATACTTTGCACAGTTGAATGTTTTGTTTGTTTACAGCTTATTATTAAACATTTGGCCCAGAACTTTTTGGGCCAGTCATCTCGCAGCATGACTAACTTACTAATTTTTTCCCCTGCCCTTCAAATGGTCCACCACATGCATGCAGCATGAGCTGAGAACAGTGAGACCAGCAAGATGTTTTGGAGTTGGCTGAATTTTGGGATCAGCATTAAATTGCAATGCAAAATATTTTAAGGGTAGAGAAATGAAATTAGCAGCAGCAGAGAAGGTGGCAAATTAGGTACAAGGGGATAAATAGTACAAGGTTTAGATTTATGTAGGGAAACAAAAAGTAATTATTTCCACTCCAATAACAAGCTGTTTAAACTTGCTGTTTTCCCAACAATTTTTTTAAAATCCCAAATTCCACTTAATCTTCAAAATAATCCAGGGTTATATTTTGAACAGTGATTATCAGATTCTAGTTTTTAAATAAAAATATATTTTTGTTACTTGCTAATGCCCTCTGCAAAATGCTGCTGATATTAAATTCTGCTTTTATCAACAAATTTCAAAACCAGTTGTTAAAAACATCTGCGTTAATGAACTGTAATTGCCCTATTGTTTTGTTGCAGGCGTATCATTGGATGAATGGTTAGATCATTTGGATAATTGGTTGTTGCATCTTTTGATTATATAACCAAACCCTCTTGAGTTGGGTTAGTATTAATTCAGTTTTAGCCTTTCTCCCCTCAAAGGTGCCAATCTGTGTAAAGGTATATCTCCGTTTGGGCAACAATCCTCATGTCTTGGCTAGTTAATCGCTCTAAATGTGTTAGTCTGTTGCTGCGCATGAGCTGGTCCGTTTGAGAACGGTATCGCACTGTACCTGTATCCATTTTGGTCCGGCATTCATAAGTGTGCTTTCAAATGTAACACTGAGTAAAGTGAGAAACCGGAGTGATTAATGTGAACTTCAGCCTTTCTCAGACACCACATTCTTAACTATGATTTAACATAGTTTGTCCATTACTTGATGTTACTGTTAAGCTTCTGTGACTCCAGATTGGCATGCAGAGTCTCATTTTCATCTTCCTGACCTTGCTGTGCTCTACTTCCACAGTCTACTGCAACTGCAGTACAGTATAAGTTTGTGCATGCATTTTCTGTTGCACTGGTACTGATTTGCCTACTCAACCAAGAGTAGCTATTGTGCTCTATTCTTTGTGAAATGTATTTAGTGTTGACTCTTTTCTTTCTATTGAAAATCCTTTTTCCTGATTGTTTATAACCCCACCAAATCTCTTATGGTGATTAGGAAAAAGATTAACGTGTATTTGGTCCATCAGCTTGCAAAACTCCCAAGAGTGCTTCCTGCTATACACAGAGTGTAATGGAAACGATTCCTGCTGAATAAATACAGTCAAGCTTCTGGGGTGTATTAGTGAGTGACTGTACGAGCCAAATTGTAAATGTTAGTCAGAAACATTTTTGGGGAGACGATGGCAGGTGAAAGTTGTAGCGACTTTTTCTGAAGTTTATTAGGATGATGGCTGTAGAAGTCATGAGAGAGACAGCTTAGGCTTGGTTTTGGATAAATGCTAAACTTTGATGCAAAAGTATGAATTGATTTTGAAGTGGACTGAGAGATTCCCCAGTTGAAAATAACTGTAGTATTGGTGTTTAATTTGATTGCAATGTTTTTTTTAATCTTGGATTGGTCAATTCTTCATTGTCTCTGAGCTTTATACTCTAAACTACTCTGTTTCTGTATTGACCCTTTGTGTTGAATTTATTGAAAGGATTGCTAGTTACAATGTCTGCTTCGTCAGAAAAAAGTGATTTGGGCATGCATGCATTTCCTTTTGAAAAAGGTTTGGCACTAATTAAATTATTTCTATGTTCTCTCACCTTAATTTCTAATAATTAATTCCATTATTTTGCAAGTTTGTGATGCAAGACATGATGAGAATGGAATTAAGATTAGTTATTTTAGGAAGTCAACAACGTCTGCTTAAAGTAACAGTACATAAACAGTTCACAGATTTTATCCTTTGTACAGGTCTTTTGCTTCGGATTTGTTGGTTTGAGCTATTTTAAACTTGGCAGGGATTTCAATATACATGATGCTAAAGCAACTTGTATTTAGTCCTAGAAAGACCCAAATCGGTGTCATGCTACTGATTCTCTCTGTTGTGGCTACTTGTATGAAACAGTAATTTAGCATGTATATTTTTAATTTATCCTATGCACCAAAACCACTTACAGACTTAGGAATTCTAAATTCTTCTGAAAATCCTTTTACAGTTAAATGCTGAACAAATTTTAAGACCTGTTTATTTAGCTTCTAGAAACCATATATCTAGTCTTATTTTAATCTATTTGATGGTTGCTTTATCCCCTATGAGTAATTTAGCTCTGGAAATTTTAATTTTATCTTTGTTCACATTTAAAGAACAGAGTCTGAAAAGATTAATAAACAGTTTTTATTGATCCCTGTAGTGTTGTTCTGAGTACTCACTTGCATTTCGTTTTCTCACAACATTCATTTGTTCTTCCTTTGGTGTTAACTTGGTTGCTATCAGGTTATACATTTGTTCGCTGGTCGATTTGTTCCTAGATGTTTTGTCACCATGCTAGGTAACAATCAGTGAGACTCCGGTGAAGCATTGGTGTTCTGCCCCTCTTGCTATTTATCTGTGTCTTGGTTGTTGTGGTGGCCGATATCATTTCCAGTTCTGTTTCCGAGAAGTTGATAAATGGGGTCCAAATCTGTGTTTCTTAGTGGAGTTCTGATTTGAATGCCAGGCCTCTAGGAATTCCTGTCCATATCTTTATGTAGCCTGTCCCAGGATGAATGTATTGTCCTAGTTGAACTGATGTCCCTCTTCGTTTGCAAGAATGGATACTAGTGATAGTAGGTCAAATCTTTTGCTCTGGTTGCTATCCCCAAATAATTGCTAGGGTTTCCTGATTCTTGCCAAATATAGATACCTTGGAGGGTTGACACAATGGAAGAGATTAGAGGTAATGATGGACAAGATCATGGAGGGAATTTAAAACCAGGATGATAATTTTAAACTCATTAGTTAGGTGTCAAGCCAAGTCAGTCATTGAGCACTGAGGTAAAAAGGGAACAGGACATGAGTTGAGGTATTGCAATAAAATTGTGTATGTATTTAGGTTTACAAAAGGTAAGATGTGGGAGACTAACCAGAACTGCATAGGCATTTTTAGTTCTGGCAATAATGACATGAAGTAAAAACAATGACTGCAGATGCTGGAAACCAGATTCTGGATTAGTGGTGCTGGAAGAGCACAGCAGTTCAGGCAGCATCCAAGTAGCTTCGAAATCGACGTTTCGGGCAAAAGCCCTTCATCAGGAATAAAGGCAGAGAGCATGAAGGGTGGAGAGATAAGCTAGAGGAGGGTGGGGGTGGAGAAAGTAGCATAGAGTACAATGGGTGAGTGGGATGAAGGTGATAGGTCGGGGGTGGGGGGGGAGGGTGGAGTGGATAGATGGAAAAGAAGATAAGCAGGTAGAACAAGTCATGGGGACAGTGCTGAGCTGGAAGTTTGGAACTAGGGTTAGGTGGGGGAAGGGGAAATGAGGAAACTGCTGAAGTCCACATTGATGCCCTGGGGTTGAAGTGTTCCGAGGCGGAAGATGAGGCGTACTTCCTCCAGGCGTCTGGTGGTGAGGGAGCGGCGGTGAAGGAGGCCCAGGACCTCCATGTCCCCAGCAGAGTGGGAGGGGGAGTTGAAATGTTGGGCCACAGGGCGGTGTGGTTGATTGGTGCAGGTGTCCCAGAGATGTTCCCTAAAGCGCTCTGCTAGGAGACGTCCAGTCTCCCCAATGTAGAGGAGACCGCATCGGGAGCAATGGATACAATAAATGATATTAGTGGACGTGCAAGTAAAACCTTGATGGATGTGGAAGGCTCCTTTAGGGCCTTGGATGGAGGTGAAGGAGGAGATGTGGGCGCAGGTTTTGCAATTCCTGCGGTGTCAGGGGAAAGTGCCAGGATGGGAGGGTGGGTTGTAGGGGGGCATGGACCTGACCAAGTCTTTGTGGAAGGCGGAAAGGGGTGGGGAGGAAAATATATCCGTGGTGGTGGGGTCTGTTTGGAGATGGCGGAAATGTCGGCGGATGATTTGGTTTATGCAAAAGTTGGTAGGGTGGAAGGTGAGCACCAGGGGTGTTCTGTCCTTGTTACGGTTGGAGGGGTGGGATGTGGACGAGATGCGTTGGAGGGCATCTTTAACCACGTGGGAAGGGAAATTGCGGTCTCTAAAGAAGAAAGCCATTTGGTGTGTTCAGTAGTGGGAATGGTCCTCCTGGGAGCAGATCCGGCGGAGGTGGAGGAATTGGGAATACGGGATGGCATTTTTGCAAGAGGTAGGGTGGGAAGAGGTGTAATCCAGGTAGCTGTGGGAGTCGGTGGGTTTGTGAAAAATGTCAGTGTCAAGTCAGTCGCCATTAATGGAGATGGAGAGGTCCAGGAAGGGGAGGGAGGTGTCAGAGATGGTCCAGGTAAATTTAAGGTCAGGGTGGAATGTGTTGGTGAAGTTGATGAATTGCTCAACCTCCTCGTGGGAGCATGAGGTGTTGCCAACGCAGTCATCAATGTAGCACACTTCTTCCGCCGCCTCCGCCTCCGAGCTTACTTTCACAATCAGGACTCCCGCCCACCTTCCGAGGACCCCGTCACCCAACTCCAGCACACTGCACCCACCTGGACACCCCGCACTGGCCTATTACCTGCCCTCGACCTCTTCATTTCAAACTGCCGCCGGGACATTATCCGCCTCAACCTGTCTACCCCCCTCCCCCACTCCAACCTCTCACCCTCACAACGTGCAGCCCTCCAATCACTCTGCTCTAATCCCGACCTCACTATCAAGCCAGCAGATAAAAGGGGCGCAGTGGTAGTCTGGCGCACTGACCTCTACACTGCTGAAGCCAAACGCCAACTCGAGGACACCTCTTTCTACTGCCCCCTTGACCTTGACCATGACCACACCCCCATCATCTCCCAGACCATACAGAATCTAATCACCTCAGGAGATCTCCCACCCACAGCTTCCAACCTTATAGTCCTGGAACCCTGCACTGCCCGGTTCTACCTCCTTCCCAAGATCCACAAGCCTGACCACCCTGGCCGACCCATTCCCTCAGATTGCTCCTGCCCCACTGAACTCATTTCTACCTACCTCGACACTGTCCTATCCCCCCTAGTCCAGGAACTCCCCGCATACGTTCGAGACACCACCCACGCCCTCCACCTCCTCCAAGACTTCTGTTTCCCCGGCCCCCAATGCCTCATCTTCACTATAGATATCCAATCCCTCTACACCTCCATCCGCCATGACCCGGGCCTCCAAGCCCTCCGTTTTTCCCTCTCCAGACGTCCCCAACAGTACCCTTCCACCAACACACTCATTCGTTTGGCTGAACTGGTCCTCACCCTTAACAATTTCTCCTTCAAATCCTCCCACTTCCTCTAGACCAAAGGGGTAGCCATGGGCACCCGTATGGGCCCCAGCTATGCCCGTCTCCTTGTTGGCTACGTAGAACAGTCGATCTTCCGTAATTACACCGGCACCATTCCCCACCTCTTCCTCTGCTACATTGATGACTGCATTGGCGCCACTTCGTGTTCCCGCGCGGAGGTTGAGCAATTCATCAACTTCACCAACACATTCCACCCTGACCTTAAATTTACCTGGACCATCTCTGACACCTCCCTCCCCTTCTTGGACCTCTCCATCTCCATTAATGACGACCGACTTGACACTGACATTTTTCACAAACCTACCGACTCCCACAGCTACCTGGATTACACCTCTTCCCACCCTACCTCTTGCAAAAATGCCATCCCGTATTCCCAGTTCCTCCGGCTCTGCCGTATCTGCTCCCAGGAGGACCATTTCCACTACAGAACACACCAGATGGCTTTCTTCTTTAGAGACCGTAATTTCCCTTCCCGCGGGGTTAAAGATGCCCTCCAATGCATCTTGTCCACATCCCGCACCTCCGCCCTCAGACCCCACCCCTCCCACCGTAACAAGGACAGAACACCTCTGGTGCTCACCTTCCACCCTACCAATCTTTGCATAAACCAAATCATCCGCCGACATTTCCGCCACCTCCAAACAGACCCCACCACCACGGATATATTTCCCTCCCCACCCCTTTCCGCCTTCCACAAAGATGATTCCCTCCATGACTACTTGGTCAGGTCCATGCCCCCCTACAACCCACCCTCCCATCCTGGCACTTTCCCCTGACACCGCAGGAATTGCAAAACCTGCGCCCACATCTCCGCCTTCACCTCCATCCAAGGCCCTAAAGGAGCCTCCCACATCCATCAAAGTTTTACTTGCACATCCACTAATATTATTTATTGTATCCATTGCTCCCGATGCGGTCTCCTCTACATTGGGGAGACTGGACGTCTCCTAGCAGAGCGCTTTAGGGAACATCTTCGGGACACCCGCACCAATCAACCACACCTCTCTGTGGCCCAACATTTCAACTCCCCCTCCCACTCTCTGCCGGGGACATGGAGGTCCTGGGCCTCCTTCACCGCCGCTCCCTCACCAGCAGACACCTGGAGGAAATATGCCTCATCTTCCGCCTCGGAACACTTCAACCCCAGGGCATCAATGTGGGCTTCAGCAGTTTCCTCATTTCCCCTTCCCCCACCTCACCCTAGTTCCAAACTTCCAGCTCAGCACTGTCCCCATGACTTGTTCTACCTGCTTATCTTCTTTTCCACCTATCCACTCCACCCTCCACACCCCCCCGACTTATCACCTTCATCCCCTCCCCTACTCACTAATTGTACTCTATGCTACTTTCTCCACCCCCACCCTCCTCTAGCTTATCTCTCCACCCTTCAGGCTCTCTGCCTTTATTCCTGATGAAGGGCTTTTGCCCGAATCGTCGATTTCGAAGCTACTTGGATGCTGCCTGAACTGCTGTGCTCTTCCAGCACCACTAATCCAGAATAATGACATGAAGGAAGACTTTCAGCAATAGATGATTTGAAATCGATGAAATCAAATGGCATTACATAGATGGAAATTGTTTGTCCTAATGATGGTGCAGTTATGGCATAGTTAATCTCATTGCCATCTGTGACACCAAAGTTGTGAATAGACTGGTTTTGAGAATGTGTATCGGGTATAAGCAGGCACGGTAAGAGTTAAGTTCTGAGTTTTGTGAAACAAGAGGTTCAGCTGAGCATGACTCAGATCAGATTAGAACTTACAGTTAACAATGGGGTACTGGAGGCAAGGGTAATAGATCAGCAAGGTGGAAAAACATTCATTGTGTAGAGCCATTTAACAATATTGGAAGAATTCAGTATGTAAGGTCAGTTTAACAAGGTGAAAGATATTCATTATGTGAAGCCAGTTATTCATTGTGTAACAGCAGATGGCTTAATCTTCACTGATACTTGTTGATTGTAATGGTTAACCAATTAATATGTCTGTTGCTTTATCTGGATGTTCCTCCCTGTAAAACACCTTCTTAACAACCCTATCAATTGAGTGGCAACTTTGGGGGATCTGTGTACGTGAACCCAAAGATCCTGCTCTTCCTCCACACTGAAAAGAATCTTGTCTTTAACCCTGTATTCAGCATTCGGGTTCACCCTTCCCAAATGAATCACTTCATATTTATCCAGTTTGAACTCCATCTGCCACTCCTCAGCCCAGCCTTCCATCCTGTTAATGTCTTGTTGCAGCTTGCAACAACCTTCGACACTATCTACAACACACTGACTTTTGTGCCATCAGCTAACTTACTAACCCACCTTTCTTCATCTAAGTCATTTATAAAAACGACAAAGAGCAGAAGCTCAAGAACAGATCCCTGTGGGACACCACTGGTCACCAACCTCTAGGCGGAATACTTTTCATCCACTACCACTCGCTGTCGTCTTTCGGCCAGCGAATTCTGTATCCACATCAAATTTCCCTATATTCTATGCCCCCTTACTTTCTGAACGAGCCTACCACGACAAACCTTAGCAAATGCCTTACTGAAATCCATATATACCACATCCACTTCTTGACCTTCTTCAACGTGTCTTGCCACATCCTCAAAGAACTCAAGGCTTGTGAGGCATGACCTGCCCCCCTCGAGGCATGCTGACTATCTTTAATCAAACTGTTTTTCCAAATAGTCAAAAATCCTATCTCTTCAGAATCCTCTCCAGTACCTTGCTTACCACAGACGTGAGACTGATGGGTCTGTAATTCCCAGGGATTTCCTTATTTCCTTTCATGAACAGAGGAACAACATTCTCCTCTCTCCAATCATCCAGTGCTACCCCTGTGGAGAGTGAGGATACAAAGATCATCGCCAGAGGGATAGCAATCTCATTCCTCGCTTCCCGTAGGTAATCTTGGTCCGGACCTGGGAACATGTGTATTTTGATACGCTCCAGAATTTCCAGCATATCCAATTTCTTAATGTCACATGGGTGATGGTTCTCTCTCCCTCCATAAAGATGAAGGACGTAAAACTGTACTGTGTCTCTGAGCGTTTTGCTTCGACGGAGGGAGGGGGGAATGGGACGACAATTGAACCTCTTACTGATGCTGGGAAGAGAAATTTTAGAGTAGGGGCTGAAAGCAATGGTATCGATCTGCCCAATATTTAACGAAATTTCTTCTCCAGTACTAGACATTGCATAGTCTGATAACTCCTTCAATGTTGTTAATTTAAGAGAAGTGGATGAAGATTGTAGAAATCGAAAATTCTGGCCAATATGTCACTCTTTTACATTGTCCTAAAGTTGGCCTTTGAAACTTGCATTCTTGTGCATACCTGTTTCAACTATTGATTTTAGTACAGATTATGCCATATTTAGATAAAGATTTTACTGCAGTCCAGAGTTGATGCTTCTCTGATCATGAATCCAATTAGTGAGGGAAGTTGGTGGTCACGAAACCTGACTTTTACATAAACTGCCAATAAACTAGAGGTAGTAAGTTGTGCATTCCTGTTGATGAAAGGGATAAGTCTGTAATTCTACATCCTCCTCGTTATGGGTAATCTTTTAGAGAATTATCCCACTGTTCCATTTGACAGGACAGACCCACCAGAGATAGCAGTATGGTAGAATACAATCAGAGGGAGTTGCCCAGGAGATCCACGGCAATAACATTGGCTGACACACGGTTCTTCATCCTTAGGTACAGCATGTTACTGAGTTGATGGTCAATCATGATTGTGGAGGAGATTTGAAAAGCCAAATGGCCTAATTCTGTTCCTGTTTTTGTGTTTTAATGCTAAATCTGATTACTTCAGGTCAAACATGAGAAAACAAACTTTCTGCTGATTATCATCAATTTGCCTTCCTCTAAAGTGATGAATCATTCGTTTGGAAGAGAACACAATGGGGGCCTCTATGTCTAAGAGTGCCTCAATATCACTCCTGACCAAACTGGCTGAGTCCTGAATGACCTGTTTGCTGGGCTGAGCAAAGCAGTGAGGGGAAAAATCTATTTGAATATGTTCTTACCAATTTGACTTACTGAAGATGAATCTGTCCCTGGCGATTATTGATAGGAATGACCACCGCACTAGCCCATGATCCCATTTTCACATTGTGATGCCTCCATTGTGTTGTGTGGTACTATCACCATGATGAATGGATGGATTCATATAAAAGAGTTAGCAATGCAACTGTAGGGCCTGATGAACATCAGCAACAAAATCATATTCGAACACAATCTGTAATTTCATGGCCTAGCTTATCCATCACTGTACCATTAAATGGCTCTTCAAAGTGAAACCAGGTACACCTAAAAATGAGGTGTTAACTTGATGAAGCTACAGCACAGGACTACTTGTTTCCAAAGAGCACTTCCAAATAGATGGAACTGAACACTTTAGCATTAAATGGATCCCATAAAGTTCTGTAGTTCCTCAACATCCAGTTGTGATGGTAACCAGCAAAAATGAATTATTAACTGGAGAAGGAAACTCCACAAAGATCATGAATGATTGAGGAAGCCAGAATATCAATACAAAACACAAGGCTGAAGCATTTTCAGTCAGAGTTGCTGAGTGGATGATCCATTCCAGCTATTGAAGCTGCCAGTCTCCAGACAAACTAAAGTCAGTGGAAATCAGTGGGGGTGGATAGAGGAGAACCTGTTCTAGTTGGAGGTATACCTAGCACAAAGATGGATGGGGATGGTAGCTGGAGACCAGTCGTCTCAGTCCCAAAATATCACTGCAGCAATTCAGTGACCTGGGCCCAACCATCTTAAGGTGCTTCATAAATTAACTTCTCTCCATCATAAGGATATTCACTGATGAGTCAGCATTTTCAATAGCACTTCGCAATATTCACTATCATTCATATCCCTCACTCCATAATCATTTGCAGTGAGATCTGGACAACATTATTTTCCTGACAAAAATACTGTGTCAAAGAATCTAAAACTCTTACATAATTTTAATGTGGCAAATTGAAAGAAATTGGTAGGTGAGAATTAGAGTGAAAGAACAAGTGTAAATCTAAATACTCCTAAATTATCTAACAAAGCTGAATGAAGGAACTTGAGACAGAAGATAAAATCTGGATCACGTATGATATGTATTTTAGCTAAAACATTTGTGATAATAGAACCAACATTTTGGAGATAACATTTTAAACGCCTTGGTCATTAGAATTTGCTAATAAGTTAATTGTGAATTTTTTTTCAAAACTCAATCTGACTGATGGTAGTTTGTTCCCAAAGGAACAATTGTTGGAAACCGATCTGCATGATTTATATTTTATCTTACGAATGTTAGATGTATGGTGCGGTGTTTTATAGGTTTATGCAATGCTACCAAAGTTGATGTAAATTTTTATCAGATTTTAAATGCTTGAAGGGTAGAATATTTTATGTTTGGGGGTGAATTTCAGTTGTTAACTAATTTAATTCAGTCAAATGAATGCAATTGTTTGAGCGATAGGTATTGTCAGTTTGCTAGAGGAATTGTGTAGCACTGAGACTTAGACAATCTATGCACGAGACTAGTTTAATTATTATGGATTTTGGTCATCATAAACTTATTTGACCAATACTTATTGGCTTTATTTTGGAGTTTCATGTTTAGAATTTGAGGCAAAATTGCTAACGATTAGCATTTATTCTAGTTCTATTTTACTGTCCCAAATCCTACACAAAATACTTTATTGAGATACTTGACATTGCAGACTGATTTAAGATAACGAAAACCAGTGCTCATCTCTCTTGATGACAGCTGGTGTCCAGGCACTACATATGCTAGGAAATAATTTTAATAGTGCCCTTGTGTATGGAAA
The DNA here is from genome assembly GCF_047496795.1 of Chiloscyllium punctatum. Taxonomy (NCBI): domain Eukaryota; kingdom Metazoa; phylum Chordata; class Chondrichthyes; order Orectolobiformes; family Hemiscylliidae; genus Chiloscyllium; species Chiloscyllium punctatum. The sequence goes on along the minus strand of NC_092743.1, from coordinate 117,983,501 downwards.
ACTTGGGGGGGATTCTTACTCTAAATCAGTAATCTGTAACATCCAATATTCTGTCAACCAGAATTGAATAATTTATTGGATAGGCTGTCATATTGAACAGTCCCAGTAGTACACTCTGGTAGTATCACTGTTTAATGGTTTGGAACAGTTGCTGCTGACAGTGAGCTTTTTATTTGTAATGTAACTTGTGCTCAATTTTAACTAATCACTTGTTTCTGGACTTGTTTTTTTTTCTCACAGGATTGAAGTGTTTCTGCTCCCACTGTGTTGCAAATAACTACACCTGCGAGACAGATGGACTCTGTTTGAACACTGTCACTCGCAAACGCAATCAAATAGTGCGCAGCAAAATGTGTATCTCCAGTGTTGACCTTATACCTCCTGATAGACCATTTCTTTGTGCTCCATCTACAAATGATGCTGTATTGAGTAATTGTTGCAGTAAGGATTTTTGCAACAATTATGATCTTCCTGTGCCAACCAGGGGTAAGTTTCTGAATGATATTTACATGGATTTCAGTGAATCTGTAATAGTAGGCTAGACTAAATTTAAGAAAAAGGTGTGGAGTTAAAATGATCTAGAGTTTGTTCTTGCATGAGATATGTAAGGTCATAATGAACGGTAATTGATTTGAAACACTTAACTTTGTATCTGACTTAATAGATGTGAACAGAGTCTTCAGTTTTCTGTTTATGCTTCAGTTTTCTTGTATCTGCAGTAGTTTGCTTATGCACTGAAACTATCCACGCAGTCAAATGAGTGCATACTGCAGTTCATCTCCACTCGGCCTCATCTTGCCTTTACTCACCTAACTGTATCTAGCTTCCTCTTAAATGCATGTATACTTTTGACTTCACCCAATTCATGTGTAGAAAGTTTAACTGTTGCTCATTGAGTGCAGAGCTTTCTTCTGAATTCCCAAATTGAATTTTTGGTCTTGATTTGGGGGTGCAGTGTTGGACTGGGGAATGCAAAGTTAAAAATCACACAACACCAGGTTCAAGTCCAACAGATTTATTTGGAAGCACTAGCTTTCAGAGTGCTGCTCTTCATCAGGTGATTGTGGATAATAAGATTGTAAGACACAGAATTTAGAGCAAAAGTTTACAGTGTGATGCAACCAAAATTATATGTTGAAAAAGACCTGGATAGTTTGTTAACTCTCATCTTTTAGAATAAAATGAGAGACTTAACAAACAATCCAGGTCTTTTTCAATATATAATTTCAGTTGCATCACACTGTAAACTTTTGCTGTAAATTCTGTGTCTTACAATTCTTATTATCCACAATCCTAGTGCTTCCAAATAAACCTGTTGGACTTAAACCTAGTATTGTGTGATTTTTAACTATGAATTTTTGGTGATGGCCTTATACTGATGGCCTCTGGTTTTGCACTTCCCCACAAATGGAAACCTTCTCTGTGTTTGAATTTCTTTTCCTTATTTTAAATGCTACTTGCGTCATTGTTCAGTGCTTTTTCCTGAGAAACCCAGCTTGATTTTATCTTGTTCCCCATTCACAGTTGTGATATTATTATTATTATTGTGAATCTTTGTACCTTCTTCAGTATGTCTTATCCTTGTAGAATATGTCTACTGGAATTATACATAATATGCCAGGTGTGATCTGACTAATGTTAAATGCAACTGCTTTTCAATTCCATTCCTGTAGAAATAACTTTTTTTTTGTTGTTTATGCCCTTGTTACTCCCTAGTATCCTCTTTTGACCTCACTTAAGTTCTTACTTGCTAAGGCCCAAGTGATATAGAACCTCGTTATTTTCTTGCTAAAGGCATTTTTGAAATTTATTTGTGAATTTATTTGCCCATTCTAAGTTTTTGTTAATACTGTAACCTTTTCAGTGTCTGGTGCAATCCTCCTCAGTATTGACTGTTCCTCCAAATTGGGAATTTAGAAGATGTGTTTTTGATTTGTGTCCAAATCATGAATATGGTTTGTGAGCAACAGTGTCCCAGCAGTCATCTTGTAGGCTCTGCAGGGCTCATACCAAGATTCAGTTGACATGACTTTTCTGTGTATTAGAGAAAATTAATATTTTCTGGTTATTTTTACTACTTAAATCTTCTGTCTTGCTAGCTTGTGTAAATAAATGGGGAGCACCTGGGGTGAACTCATAAACCAAGTTTGAAAGTTGTTGTTAACTAGCGTCTGATCTAACCTTGCCCATTGAATCATCATCTGTATGTTTGATGTATTTGGCTAAACATTTATAATACACGTGTAGATTTGTTAAACATTTTGGTATATTTTAACCTATCTATTAATATGACTCTGTTATCATTTGATGCAATGACTGTATGTACTGATTGGAACCTTTTTTGGGCAATTGCCATGTAGCTTGGTTTAGGAACACTGAAGCCCAAAAACATCTTGAAGTAATCGTGGCAAAAAAAAATTTCAAATTCTTTTAGTCTTGCTAGGTAATAATTCTCGCTTGATTGTTAACCAGATAGGGACAGAAGATTGCTGTTGCCTTAAATCCTATTCTTTGAGCTACCATAAATGTCTAGTAATTCTTGCTTCTTTGGTTTAGAAACTTACACAGCAACACTTGCTTTCTTGTTTTTAATTGCAGGGGAAAAATATTTATTAAGTTAGCTATTCTTTTGCAACCTTGAGGTATGAACGTCATGCTCGGATGTGTGGAAAATACAACTGCTCAGATGTAACTTGTGAAACATAAAGCTCACCCAGGACATAGTAAAAATTGATCCATTACACTAAACGATTCAGTAGTCATCCATTCAATGATCATAAGTTAATCAGATTTACTTTGTACTCTACCTCTGACGGTTGTAGTTGGGAGCCTACTTTAAAACTGAAATGTGATTAGATTAGATTACCGACAGTGTGGAAGCAGGCCCTTTGGCCCAACCAGTCCACACCGACCCTCCAAAGAGTAACCCACACAGACCGATTTTCATTCTAACCAATGCACCTAACACTATGGGCAATTTAGCATGGCCAATTCACCTGACCTGCATATCTTTGGACTGTGGGAGGAAATCAGAGCACCCGGAGGAAACCCCATGCAGACATTGGGAAAATGTGCAAATTCCACACACAGTCACCCAAGGTCAGAATCTAACCTGGGACCTTGGTGCTGTGATATTAAAACAATTTTGCAATGTTGCAGTTGGCCCCCAGTGTTGAAAATTTGAAGCAGTGCAAAATATTTACAGTGGCAATAATGTAGGATCAATGGGTGGCACGGTGGCACATTGGTTAGCACTGCTGCTTCACAATGCCAGAGATGTGGGTTCAATTCCCCCCTCGGGCAACTGTCTGTGTGGAGTTTGCACCTTCTCCCCGTGTCTGTGTGGGTTTCCTCCGGGTGCTCCGGTTTCCTCCCGCAGTCCAAAAATGTGCAGGTTAGGTGAATTGGCCACGCTAAATTGCCTGTAGTATTAGGTGAAGGGGAAATGTAGGGGCAATGGGGTCTGGGTGGGTTGCCCTTCGGAGGGTCGGTGTGGACTTGTTGGGCTGAAGGGCCTGTTTCCACACTTTAAGTACTCTAATGGTTTCATGTTATCTGTTTAGCAAAAATAATGTATTTTGGTATAATTGATGAAACAAATTATGTCTATGCAGTGCAAAATCTAGCATCGTTCTGGTTTCTTATCTTTTTAATTCTGCTTGTGCATTATTCCTAGAGACTCCAAAAGAGCCTCCTTGGTTAAATTTGGGGCCTGTGGAATTGGCAGCAGTCATCGCTGGACCAGTTTGTGTGGTTTGCATTTTACTAATGGTGGCCTTCTACTATTTTCATAATCGTGCAGTCATTCACCATCGTGTTCCTCATGAAGAAGATCCAACTTTAGATCATCCTTTCATTTCAGAGGGTACCACTCTCAAAGATTTGATTTATGACATGACCACCTCAGGATCTGGTTCAGGTAAAACTACAGTTTTATAGAACATAGAACAATACAGCGCAGTACAGGCCCTTCGGCCCTCGATGTTGCGCCGATCAAAGCCCACCTAACCTACACTAACCCACTATCCTCCATATACCTATCCAATGCCCGCTTAAATACCCATAAAGAGGGAGAGTCCACTACTGCTACTGGCAGGGCATTCCATGATCTTACGACTCGCTGAGTGAAGAACCTACCCCTAACATCAGTCCTATATCTACCCCCCCTTAATTTAAAGCTAAGACCCCTTGTAATAGCTGACTCCATACGTGGAAAAAGGTTCTCACTGTCAACCCTATCTAACCCCCTAATCATCTTGTACACCTCTATCAAATCACCCCTAAACCTTCTTTTCTCCAAAGAAAACAACCCCAAGTGCCTCAGCCTTTCCTCATAGGATCTTCCTACCATACCAGGCAACATCCTGGTAAACTTCCTCTGCACCCGTTCCAGTGCCTCCACATCCTTCCTATAGTATGGCGACCAAAACTGCACACAATATTCCAGATGCGGCCGCACCAGAGTCTTATACAACTGCAGCATGACCTCAGGACTCCGGAACTCAATTCCTCTACCAATAAAAGCCAATACGCCATATGCCTTCTTCACTGCACTATTTACCTGGGTGGCAACTTTCAGAGATCTGTGTACATGGACACCAAGATCCCTCTGCTCTTCCACACTACCAAGTAGTCTACCATTAGCCCAGTAATCCATCTTTTTATTACTCTTACCAAAGTGAATCACTTCACACTTAGCTACATTGAACTCCATTTGCCACCTTTCTGCCCAGCTCTGCAGCTTCTCTATATCCCGCTGTAACCTGCCATATCCTTCCTCACTGTCTACAACTCCTCCGACTTTCGTATCATCCGCAAACTTGCTCACCCAACCTTCTAACCCATCCTCCAGGTCATTTATAAAAATGACAAACAGCAATGGTCCCAAAACAGATCCTTGCGGAACACCGCTAGTGACGGCACTCTAAGATGAACCTTTGCCATCAACTACTACCCTCTGTCTTCTTCCAGAGAGCCAATTCCTAATCCAAACCTCCAACTCACCTTCAATGCCATATCTCTGTATTTTCTGCAGTAGCCTACCATGGGGGACCTTATCAAACGCCTTACTAAAATCCATATATACCACATCTACCGCTTTCCCCTCATCTACCTCCTTCGTCACCTTATGTTGTGAATAAAGTAGAGTGGAGGTGAAAACTGCAAAAGCTGGAAATCTGAACTTTGTGGAAATGTTCAAGTCATTAAGTATTGTGGGCATAATTGTTCTTCAGATACAGTACAAGTGTAAAATGGTCCCCTTTTAGAGACAATGCTGTTACCTGTACAAAGTGTATTATCTATTCCCCAGCTCAGTTTGTTTTATATTTTTATTTCGTTCTTTTCAATGAATGGCTTTGTTCACATCTGATTCTAGAGTTTGTCTGCCTGTTGTGGTATTGGAAGATTTGGTGATGGATGGCGGAACCTACTGGAAATATTTGGGGCCAAATACTTATTGGAATCGAGGAAATTAAAGTGAAATCCATAGCCAGAAATGACAGTGGGAGAGAATAGACAAACATAATTAATTGAAAAATCATTGTGGGAATGGGTGCAAAAAAAAATTTTAGTTAATTGTTTTATTAAAATACTTTATTTTTATAACAAAGGCTTTGCACAATTCTGATCATTTCAGCATACAAATAATTATAATACTTGTAAAATGATCAGAATCAGAGACCTTGAGGGATTTGCTGTCAATAAGGGCATCAAAGTCATGATTGAGAAATGCTTGAGTAAGATGTTTGTTCCTTTCCTTTTGCCGCGATAACTTTGAAAATTAAGGTTGAGTAGTTGGGAATTTGCAAGTGTAGTGATTAGTACCAACTTAAGAGGTTTTATTTCTCGTGGTGAATGCAGAAGAAAGGGTTTAGAGATTTTTGCAGCCAAGAATAAATTGATCAGTTAACTTTGTTAATGAGCAGGATTAAAGGAGCAGGTAGGTCAAGGAGAAAGTGAGGTTGGGGAATGGCCACAATTATAAGAGCACACTTATGGTACTTACCACTATAGTATAAAAGGAACTGGCATTTGTTATTTGAAGTGAATTCCCCCAGGAATTTTAGCCAATTTTCTGGAAAGTCACTATGTCAAAAGCTAGTACAGAAAATTAATCAGTAATACTGCAAGTATTGCATTTGAAGTATCTTAATTTAAATATACCCCATTCTTTTGTTGTTGTGTATTGTATTTTGAACTACATTTATTACATGCTAAATTAATTCCAAAACTGTTCCAAGGATCATGGATTCTATTAGTAATATAGATTCCATTGCATCAAGGGTCATTGAACGAAGAAATAGGGACAAATGTGTTCAATGTGCTAAATATTCACTCATGAGCTAACTCTCAAAAGCAGATTAATTGATGCACTTTTATATTAGTCTGTTTTGTTAACTGATTACTAATTGATTAAATTCTCAATATTGCAGGGTTGCCATTGCTTGTGCAAAGGACAATTGCAAGAACAATTGTACTGCAAGAAAGTATAGGTAAAGGCCGATTTGGAGAAGTCTGGCGAGGAAAGTGGCGAGGTGAAGAAGTTGCAGTAAAAATTTTCTCTTCTCGTGAAGAAAGGTCATGGTTTCGTGAAGCTGAAATTTACCAGACTGTGATGTTGCGCCATGAAAATATTCTTGGATTTATTGCAGCAGATAACAAAGGTGACAAACTACATTCATTTGCTGTGCTAATACTGGATTACTAAATTATTATAGATCCAGGATTTTTCTACATCTGGTGATTTGTTCCTCGGTGTAAGATCAGGTCATTACTTTGAGAGCATATGTATTTTAACTTGGTATTCCTACAATTTGAGGTGAAGAAAATCTTAGTCAACTCTTGGATATTGCTGTGTAATTGACGAAAGAGAGAACATTAGTGTTTTCAATCAGAGGATAGTTAAGCAACACTGGATATTATTGTGCGAGCCATTGCAGTATATGTAATAGGAAAGTTCTAAATGTTTTGCAGACAACAGATCAATAATTTGAGGCAGAAGAGGCCAATGGTCCATCCTGTTACCTCTTCAAAGTACTCCCATAGTGAGTTGCTAATCGTACTGAATTCCTTTACAGAAACCTGTTCAATTTATTGAAATCCATTAAATTTTTTGGACAGACTTTTTTATATGGGCTAGAAGTATCCCTAGCAAAGTTAATCCTTTTGAGGAAGTGACCAAATGTGTTGATGATGATAGGGCAGTTAATATTCTTTAATGGATTTATATATGATAGTTTATATGGATTTCAGCAAAGCCTTTGACAAGATCCCACATAAGAAATTGATAAAGAAGGTAAAAAGCTCATGGGATCTAGGGTAACTTGATAAGTTGGTTGCAGAATTGGACAGGAGACACAGGGTAGTTGAAGAAGGCTGTTTGTATGACTGGAGCTCGATGTGCAGTGGTGTACCAATGGGTCAGCGCCGGGTACATTGTTATGTTTATAAATGATGTAGATGGAGGAATAAGTAAGTTTGTGGGTGACTCAGATTGGTTGGATGGTTGACAGTGAGGTGGAGGCGTTTTGGGTTACAGGAAGATTTAAATGGATTAGTCAGATGGAATTTAACTCAAATGTGAGGTGATGCACTTGGGATGAAGTAACTAGATGAGATCACTGAATGAACAATAAGATAGTTAGAAGCTCAGAGGAATGGAGAGATCTTGGGGACTGAAGGTGGCAGGCCGGGTTAATAGAGTTGTTAAGAAGGCTTATGGGATGCTTGCCTTTAATAGTTATAAGTGTGGGAAGGTTATGTTGAAGCTGTGCAGAACTTTAGTTAGGCTACAACTAAAATGCAGTGGGTGATACTGTAGGAAGGATGTGAATGCCCTGGAGGGGGTGCAGAGAAGATTTATCAGGCTGTTAACTGAATTGGAGCAGTTTAGCTATGTTTCATTTTGGGACAGAGAAGGTTGGTCGAGGGGGGCCTGACGGAGGTAAATGAGATTGAGGTTATGGGCAGGGTGAATAGAAACCAGCTGTTCCATTAGTCGAAGGATCAAGAAAAGGGGGCAAAATTTTAAAGCAAGAGGTTTTGAGGAGATTTGAATAAAAATATTTTCAACCAGAGGGTGATAGGGGTCTGAAGTGCACTGTCTGGGAGGATAGTTGAGGTGGGTAACCTCTCAACTTTTAAATTGTACTTGAAGTGTCATAACTATGTCATGGCTATGGGCCTAATGTGAGAAATTAGCACGAGGATAGTCCTGTATTTCTGTTGGTGCAGACTGATGGGTTGGAAGTTCTCTACTGTATGATTCTACTTGTTACTCATCCTTAATTTTGCTTGAGAAGGATATAATAAGCAGTTGCTTTAGGCCACAGTAATCCACCTTATGTAGGTGCAATAAAGTGCTGCTGGGGCAGAGTTCCAGGATTTTTATCCACTGACCTATTAGTGCAGTAGTTAGGGCAGCATGGTGGCTCAGTGGTTAGCACTGCTGCTTCTCAGTGTCAGGGACCCGTGTTCGATTCCCACTTTGGGTGACTGTGTGTGGCGTTTGCACATTCTCCATGTGTCTGAGTGGGTTTCCTCCGGGTTCTCAGTTTCCTCCTGCAGTCCAAAAATGTGCAGGTCAGGTGAATTAGCCATGCTGAATTGCCCCTTACGGTTAGGTGCATTAGTCAGGGCTAAGTTTCGGGTAGGGATTGGGTCTGGGTGGGTTACTCTTCGGAGGGTCAGTGTGGACTTGTTGGATCGATGGGCCTGTTTACACACTTTAGGTAATCTAATCTAATCTAGCATCCAAGCGATGATGGTGTGTGGCTGTGAGGAGAAGCTGCCCACTATGGGCTGGTGGCTGGCGGAGTTAAGGATTGTGTAAGGTAAGATAAGATTAGATTAGATTAGATACAGTGTGGAAACAGGCCCTTCGACCCAGCAAGTCTACACCGACCTGCCGAAGCGCAACCCACCCAGAATAGTTCCCCTTCATTTACCCCTTCACTTAGCACTACGGGCAATTTAGCTTGGCCAATTCACCTAACCTGCACATTTTTGGACTGTGGGAGGAAACCGGAGCACCCGGAGGAAACCCACATAGACACTGGGAGAACGTGCAAACTCCATACAGTCAGTCGCCTGAGGCGGGAATTGAACCCGGGTCACTGCTGTGAGGCAGCAGTGCTAACTGCTGTGGCACCATACTGCCCACTAGATTAAAAGAAAAAACAAAGTGGCTAGAAATAATAATAAATCCTGAGGATTGGGAAGTTTTTAGATGCAGTAAACGAGGACTGTGAAACTCATCAGGAAAGGAAGAATAGAATATGCAAAAAACATAAAATAGACTGCTTAAGCGTCTACAGGTGTGTAAAAAGGAAACACTACAAGTAGAGTCATGTAATTCTCTAGGCTTCAAGGCTATGTTCTGAAGACCAGGGATCACATCCCACAATGAAAATAGTGAAATCTGAATTTTGTGGACATCTTGAACAAAAAGCTAGTCTAATACTAACCATGTAACCATTGTTGATTTTGTTGTTTAAAAAAAAACTGATTCACTAATGTCCTTTTTTTAGGAAAGGAAATACAAAAGATTTTAAGTGTTCTTTTAAGAAGGAAATCTGTCATTCTTATTTAGTCTGGTCTACATGTAACTCTAGACCCATAGCAACATGGTTGGCTCTTAACTGTACTCCAGGCAATTAGAATGGGCAATAAGTGGAAGATGATTGTAGTTATTGGGGATCAATCACTTCAGCCACGCCACAGCACAGCACTCTAGGAGAGTTTTTCAGGGTAGTGCCTTAGGTGTAACCATCTTAAGCTGCTTCATCAATGATGTTCCCTCTTATCAGAAAAGGAGCTGAGGCATTCATGCCGTGCAAGTGCTAGGCAATAACTGGCTCCAACAAGAGAGATTCTAACCATCTCCCATTGATCTTCAATGATGTTGCCATCACTGAATCCCATTGACCAGAAATCAGACCAGTCCAGAAGCCATATGAATACATTGGCGACAAAAGCAGATTAGAGACTGGGAATTTTGCAGCAAGTAATTCACTACCACCTCCTCAACCTGTCCAGGATCTAAAAGCCATAATAATATGAGGGAATAATCTCCACTTGCCAGGATGAGTGCATTTTCAACAGCGCTCAAAGCACAACAGCATCCTGACCAAAGCCGGTGTTTGATTAGCATTCCATCTAATACTGTCAATGTTCACTCCCTCCAACATACATGTACATGCACTAGTGCCTGCACATGCAGTGACACTAGTACGTTCACCTACAAAGTGCATTGCAAGAGCTTTGTAAGATACTATCTTGCAGAAAGCACGATCTATGTCAATTAGAATATCAAGGCAGCAGGTGGATGGAAACACTGCCACCTGCACATTCCTTCCAAGCTATATGTCATTTTAACTTAAAAATATTCTTTCCTTCACTGCTGATTTGAAATCCTGGAACTCCATTCCTTATAGCACTGTAGGCTTGCTTATGCCACATAGATGACCATGAATTTAAAAAAAAACTTGTGGGCAATGAGGGATGGGCAATAAATGGGAGGCTAGCCAGCTATGTACATATCCCATGTATTAAATTTTTAGAAATTGAGCGATATTGTCAAAACTGCCCTAATGAGTTCCTGCTTTGCATCCTGTATATGGTACTCATTGCTGTCATTATGCAAAATTGCCCACAATGCTTCAAGAGGGATCTAACTTGTGCATTATTATGATTTGGCATTGTCAAAATATTTAGGCAATATTAAGCAGGTGTGTAGAGCTGGTCTTCACATTAGAATGATTGTACAATTTGGAACTCACTTTGAGATTAAATATGCCATGGTTGTGGTCTGGCTGGTTTACACTCTGGGAGAGGAGTAAAGGTGATAGCCAGGGAATGGAGTTTGAACTGGGGAATGAAATCAATGGCTTAATCCTTTTGAAAGTAAGCATATAGGTGCAACAGGTGGTGAAGAAGGTAGATGGTCTCTTTACCCTCACAACGAGAAGAACAAGATATCTAACTGTAATTGTCCAGGGTCTTGATGACCCCAGAGATTTTGTGTGCGGTTTTGTTGGTTGTATGTGAAGAAGAATATTGTAGCTAAGGAGGGGGTGCAATGACAGTTCGCCAGACTGATTCCTGGGATGCCAAGACTGATGTATGAAGAGAAACTGAATTGGTTAGGACTATATTCTCTGGAATTTAGAACAATGAAGATCTCCTTAAAAATGTTCACTGGGCATAGGGAGAAAGTGGAAACGGGTTTGATAACCAGCCACGAATCATGGATGGCAGAGCATTTTTTGTTGCACAGTATTTTATTGGAGGACGTTTCTGCTATTGCAGCATTAAATATCTAAGTAATCTGATGAGTCTCGAGGAAGTGGTGAATTGAGCAAGGTATTGTTAGCACACAAGTGGAAACTAATGCTGAGATCAGATGGTGTCACAGCCAAAGTGACACTGTAAATGCTCTAAAAAGAAACTCCTATGAAGCAGGCAAAGGATGAGCAACTTGACCAAGCTGGTTTTCACAGGAGCGTGAAAAGGGAATTCCCATATCTGGCCCGATGATACTGGAAAAAGCTGCCAGTTTCCATGAACGACTTTACACCGATGAGTCTGACCACAGCGTGTCGTTGGGCTGGTTACAGCGCTTCAAACATTGTTGTGGTATTAGGCAACTCTTGGAGAACAGAAGGCAGTCTGTGGATGACGGGAACCATGGCAGGCTACAGACTGAAACTGCAATCCATCATTTGTGAAGGCAAGTATGAACCTGTACGGTGCTGATGGAATTGGATTGTTTTGGTGTGCACTGCATCCACCACGGAAAGCAGGTCAGAGAGTCATAGAATTGTACAGCATGGAAACAGACCCTTCGGTCCAACTTGTCCATGACACTGGATATTCCACCTGCCAGTACTTGGCCCATATCTCTCTAATCCCTTCCTATTCATATACCCATCCAGATGCCTTTTAAGTGATGTAATTATACAAGCTTCCAGCACTTCCTGTGACAGCTCATTCCATACATGTACCACCATCTGTGTGAAAATGTTGCTCCTTTGGTTTCTTTTATATTTTGCCCCCCTCACCCTAAACCTATGCCCTCTAGTTCTGGACTCCCCCACCTCATGGAAGAGACTTTGTCTATTTGTCCTATCCATGCTCTTCAAGATTTTATAAACCTCTATAAGGTCACCCTTCAGCCTCCGACACTCGAGGGAATACAGCCCTATGCTCTACAACCTCTCCCTGTTGCTCAGATCCTCCAACCCTGGCAACATCCTTGTAAATCTTTTCTGAACCCTTTCAAATTTCACAACACCCTTCCAATTGGAAGGAGACCATGCAATATTCCAACAGTGGTCTAACCAATGTCCTGTACAGCTGCAACATGATCTCCCAACTCCTGTACTCAATACTCTGACCAATAAAGGAAAGCATACCAAATGCCTCCTTCACTATCCTATCTACCTGTAACTCCACTTTCAAGGAGCAATGAACCTGCACTCCAAGGTGTTCAGCAACACTCCCCAGGACCTTACCATTAAGTGTGTAAGTCCTGCTCTGATTTGCTTTCCCAAAATACAGCACCTCGCATTTATCTAAATTAAACTCCATGTGCCACTTCTCAGCCCACTGGCCCATCTGTCCACTACACGTCCAATTTTGGTGTTATCTGCAAACTTGCTAACGAAACCTCGTATGCTCACATCCAAATCATTCATATAAATGACAAAAAGTAGTGGACCCAGCAACGATCCTTGTGGCACTCCACTGGTCACAGGCCTCCAGTCTGAAAGACAACCCTCCATCACCACCCTCTGTCTTCTACCTTTGAGTCAGTTCTATATTCAAACGGCTAGTTCTCCCTATATTCCATGAGATTTAACCTTGCTAACCAGTCTCCCATGGGGAACCTTGTCAAATGCCTTACTGAAGTCCAAATAGATCATATCTACCGCTCTGCCCTCGTAAATCCTCTTTGTTACTCCTTCAAAAAACTCAATCAAGTTTGCGAGACATGATTTTCCACACATAAAGCCCTGTTGACTACCCCTAATCTGTCATAGAGTCATAGAGATGTACAGCATGGAAACAGACCCTTCGATCCAACCTGTCCATGCCGAGCAGATATCCCAACCCAATCTAGACCCACCTGCCAGCACCTGGCCCATATCCCTCCAAATCCTTCCTATTCAGATACCCATCCAAATGCCTCTTAAATATTGCAATTGTACCAGCCTCCATCACATTCTCTGGCAGCTCATTCCATACACTTACCACCCTCTGCGTGAAAACGTTGTCCCTTCGATCTCTTTTATATCTTTCCCCTCTCACCCTAAACCTATGCCCTCTAGTTCTGGACTCCCTGACCTCAGGGAAAAGGCTTTGCCTATTTACCCTATCCATGCCCCTCATAATTTTGTAAACTTCTATAAGGTCACCCCTCAGCCTCTGAGGCTCCAGGGAAAACAGCCCCAGCCTGTTCAGCCTCTCCCTATAGTTCAAATCCTCCAAACCTGGCAACACCCTTGTAAATCTTTTCTGAACCCTTGCAAGTTTCACAACATCTTTCCAATGGGAAGGAGACCAGAATTGCACGCAATATTCCAACAGTGGCCTAACCAATGTCCTGTACAGCCGCAACATGACTTCCCAACTCCTGTCCTCAATACTCTGACCAATAAAGGAAAGCATACCAAACGCCGCCTTCACTATCCTATCTACTTGCGACTCCACTTTCAAGAAGCTGTGAACCTGCACTCCAAGGTCTTTGTTCAGCAACGCTCCTGAGGACCTTCCCATTAAGTGTATAAGTCCTGCTAAGATTTGCTTTCCCAAAATGCAGCACCTCGCATTTATCTGAATTGAACTCCATCTGCCACTTCTCAGCCCATCTGGTCCAGATCCTGTTGTAATCTGAGGTAACTCTCTTCGCTGTCCACTACACCTCCAATTTTGGTGTCATCTGCAAACTTATTAACTGTACCTCTTATGCTCACATCCAAATCATTCATATAAATGACAAAAAGTAGTGGACCCAGCAACGATCCTTGTGGCATTCCATGGTCACAGGCCTCCAGTCTGAAAAACAACCCTCCACCACCACCCCCTGTCTTCTACTTTTGAGCCAGTTCTGTATCCAAATGGCTAGTTCTCCCTGTATTCCATGAGATGTAACCTTGCTAATCGGTCTCCCATAGGGAACCTTGTCGAATACCTTCCTGAAGTCCATATAGATCACATCTACTGCTCTGCCCTCATCAATCTTCTTTGTTATTTCCTCAAAAAAAACTCAATCAAGTTTGTGAGACATGATTTCCCATGCACAAAGCCATGTTGACTATCCCTAATTAGTCCTTGCCTTTCCAAATACATGTACATCCTGTCCCTCGGGATTCCCTCCGACAACTTGCCCACCACCGACGTCAGGTTCACTGGTCTGTAGTTCCCTGACTTGTCCTTAGCACCCTTTTTGAACAGTGGCATCACATTAGCCAACCTCCCGTCTTCTGGCACCTCACCTGTGACAATCCATGATACAAATATCTCAGCAAGGGGCCCAGCAATCACTTCCCTAGCTTCCCACAGAGTTCTAGGGGACATCTGATCAGGTCCTGAGGATTTATCCACTTTTATGCGTTTCAAGACATCCAGCACTTCCTCCTCTGTAATCTGGACATTGTTTTCAAGATGTCACCATCTATTTTCCTACATTGTATACCTTCCATGTCCTTTACCACAGTAAACACTGATACAAAATACTCATTTAATATTTCCCCCATCTCCTGTGGCTCCACACAAAGGCTGCCTTGCTGATCTTTGAGAGGCCCTATTCCCTCTCTAGTTACCCTTTTGTCCTTTTTAATGTATTTGTAAAACCCATTTGAATTCTCCTTAACTCTATTTGCCAAAGCTATCTCATGTCCCTTTTTGCTCTCCTGATTAATTCGATCTCTTCTAAGGATTAATTCAATCTATCTTGTCTATACCTGACATATGTTTCCTTCTTTTTCTTAACCAAACCCCCAATTTCTTTATAGTCATCCAGCATTCCCTATATCTACCCCTTTTTCCTTACATCCTAGCAGGAATATTCTGTCTCTGGTTATCTCATTTTTGAAGGCTTCCAATTTTCCACCCATCTCTATACCTGCAAACATCTGCCCCTGATCAGCTTTTGAAAGTTTAGATTAGATTAGATTCCCTACAGTGTGGAAACAGGCCCTTCAGCCCAACAAGTCCACACTGACCCTCCGAAGAGCAACCACCCAGATCCATTCCCCTACATTTTACCCCTGACTAATACACCTAACACTACGGGCAATTTAGCATGGCCAATTCACCTAACCTGCACATCTTTGGACTGTGGGAGGAAACCGGAGCACCCGGAGGAAACCCATAGAGTCATGGGCAGATTGTGCAAACTCCACACAGACTCTGTTGCCCAAGGCAGGAATTGAGTTCTTGCCTGATGTCATCAAAATTAGTCTTCCTCCAGTTTAGAACTTCAACTTTTAGATCTAGTCTATCCTTTTCCATCACTATTTTAAAACTAATAGAATTCTGGTTGCTGGCCCCAAAGTGCTCCCCCACTGACACCTCAGTCACCTGCCTTATTTCCCAAGAGTAAGTCAATTTTGCACCTTCTCTAGGTACATCCATATATTGAATCAGAAAAAATTCTTGTACACACATAGCAAATTCCTCTCCATCTAAACTCTTAACACTATGACAGTCCCAGTCTATATTTGGAAAGTTAAAATCCCCTACCGTAACCACTCTATCATTCTCATAGATAACTAAGATCTCCTTACAAATTTGTTTCTCAACTTTCCTGTGACTATTAGTGGGTCTATAATACAATCCCAATAAGGTGATGAACCTTTTCCTATTTCTCAGTTCAATCCAAATAACTTCTCGATGCTACCAGCACTCATAAATTACCGCTTGTCTATTTTGGGTGATATGCTAATCCACGTTGCTTCAAGAACACTGAGAAGAACACTTTTTTTTTCCCATGAAGTACAAAGCACAAAATAAGGCATGGATGACATTCACTTTTCTCATCCTGGTTTCATGAAGATTTTGTGACTGCTGTCAGATCACATTTGGCAAGTGCTGGACTCTACCAACGCACCCTTCTGCTTGTTGACAACGTGGGGGCATACACCATGAAATGCAGCCAATTAGAATCAGCAGGCGGAGCTATCAAGAGTTTGCTTTTACCACCCAACACCAGTTCAAGGTTACAGCTGCTTGATCAGTGAATCATCACAATTATGTAAAAATATTATCACCGTAACATGTTGCATGCCGTCCTGGGTGAAGACAATGCAGAGAAAGGACTGCAGGAAAGTATGAAGGCATTCACAGTCCAGCACGGTCTGTTTATGATTGCTGAATCTTGGGACTGCATCAAGCCATCGACAATCACAGAGTGTTGGTAAAATGGCTTCCGTGTTAGGAGCTGTGCCAGTGAAGAGAACGCACGTCCAGAACTAAGGCTAACCACTGACATCACCAAAATTTGCAGATGTCTGGGTTTAGGAGACTTTGTAGAGACTGAGATCGATGCTCAGGTGAACTGTGATAACTACATTGGAACAGAGTCACTCAGTGGTGATCATATAGTCAGGGCAGTCACAGAAGAACAGCAGGAATTTACGGATGGCGTGGATAGTAAGGAAAATCCGATGCCGACACCACCTCCAGTCCCCGTTAACGAAGCTATTGACAGATCGATACATTTCATGGAATGGTACGAAGCACAAAATGAAGTTGGTGCTGTTAAGTTGGTGTGTTTTTGCCAAATCTTATTGTTCGCAAAATAAGAGACAGCAATAGCAGCTGGATATTTTCTTCAGAAATAATAACCGACTTCCACCTCAAATAATTTTATTTACTCTACAGGTCGAGAAAAAGTTATCTGATCTGTAAAATGTCATGAATTTTTAAGTGATATATCCAGTGTTTGTACAAATTTTGGCAATTGAATGAAATAAAAACTCTGTAAACATGCTTTTTAATGCAGTTATGGGCAGTGCGGCTTCCTTTGTTTTAGGTCAAATAAATTAATCGAATAATCAGTTATCCAAATGAGAACCTGCCTGCCCGTGGACTTCGGATAATTGAGGTTTCTTTGTTGTCACTTTAAACCAGCAGCTCTTTATTGGCATACAGACAAAATTGCGGAATCTGATCCCAAAAGAAACTGAGAATGTCCTTGAATCTCTCAGAATACGATTTATTCATTGCTGTAAATCTGTAGTGTGATTGTAAAGATTTTGTCTGAGTGCGTTATGGCTAGACCAAATTATCACATGCAGCTTTAATCTTGAATCTGACCAGCTGATCAAAATTAGGTATATTTTCCCCAATAGTCCAAAACCTGTTCATAATTTTTTTCATGAAACTTGAGAGATTTAAATATAGATGCACCTTTATGTTTAATTCTGATTTAAGATGTTGCATTCAAATTAAATCCAAGCAAAATAAATAAGAAAATAAAGTCTTGGTAACGAGAAGTGAGGGAAATCACTGGAGAGCAAACATAACCAGCAAAAAGTCAAATAAAACCAACTGTGTCATGATAAGAAACTGGTGAGGGTTAGTACAAAAGGAATGATCTTTGAAGGATTAAACAGAATTGAAACTGAGAATGAAATAACATCAATTGCTGTTTCAAATTACACTAATAGGGATGCCAATTGTTACCGAGTTTAAAAGTACAGACAGTACACTGCAATTGGACTTGCACTTAATTGGATGAAGGGAGCAATGACTATTCAGCTTTGAAAGAAATTGGAGCTCACTTTGTGTGGTTTTTTAAAGTAGCTAACAGTTGAATGAAAACCTGTTCATGTATATTCAGTGCTATCATGATCAATCTTGCAACACAGAAACCAATAAAACGAGTAGAATTGAGCTGCATCAACAAATTATAGCATTAGCCAAAGGCAAGTATTCCCGAAGCTCTATAGTGCCCTGGTTAAGTCAAGCTACGTGAGTATGGGTGGGTTGCGCTTCGGCGGGTCGGTGTGGACTTGTTGGGCCGAAGGGCCTGTTTCCCCAATGTAATGTAATCTAAATCTAATCTACTATGATCAGCTTTAGTCACCAAAGGAAATAACTAAGTTTTGGAAATAAAGAAAAGGACCATGAGACCCAGTGTGCAAAGGGTGTGTGTATGAGGAAAGACTTGGATGTACTCTTGTGCAATAAAAGAAAGCAAATACTGGATTAGTGGTGCTGGAAGAGCACAGCAGTTCAGGCAGCATCCAACGAGCAGCGAAATCGACGTTTCGGGCAAAAGCCCTTCATCAGAAGAAAGCAACTGAGGGGTCGTGGTTAGACAACTTATAAATAAATATATAACAGCAACTAAAATGGAAATGGACAACTTTAGTGAAAGGTTTTAAATTCAAACTGGACATGAATGCAAGGACATGATTAGAAATTGTTTAAAAAAAACCAGGTAAGAATTGTTAACAAGGAGTACCTCATGCAAATAATGCCTAATGGCTCCATAGAACAGACAAAACCTTACACTTGCTCAAAATAGTTAGATGAGGTGATGAGAGAAATTAAATTTCTTTTTTGGAAGGATAATCTAAACTAATTTTTTACCTCTTAGTTTTATGAATTGGTTTAGTCTTATGCAAAATTGCAGTCTTGGCTATCTATTCAAAAGTTGCCATAATCGTAGCAGGATCACGCTCTTGTTAGAAAGAGACAATGGTGTTGGTATGTCCAGAGGGCAGTACACATCAGGCAAGGACAGATATTGAGAAAGAGAGTCCTTCATGATGACTTCGGCCTGTGTAATAATTTTAATCCGTGCTACTGAAGTTACTCTGCATTGCAAACCAGCCATCCAGCCAAATAAGCTAACAGATCCTCTTTGTATCTGTTAGTTGTACTAAAATTAAGTTCTGCCAAATCACAATTACATGCAGTTACTTTGGTGATGCTTTCTTTCGATAATTTATTTTTTCCCCCCCTCTCCTGTCTTCAGACAATGGGACATGGACACAGTTATGGCTGGTATCAGATTATCATGAACATGGCTCCCTGTTTGACTACTTGAACAGGTACACCATTACTGTGGAAGGAATGATCAAACTGGCACTTTCCACAGCCAGTGGACTTGCACATTTGCATATGGAGATTGTTGGTACACAAGGTAAGACTGAAATTTGCATTTGTTACCTTTTTGTGAGACAAATTAGTGTCATGATTTCTAAGAACAGATTGTTTCTCGTTTAAAAGTGCCAGTAAATAAACTGAGCAGATGTCTTTTTTTAAAAAAAGACCTCAGTAGTTAGTTTGTGTGTATAAAGTACAATCAGAATTTCAGGCATTGATTTGAAGAGAAGTAAATCCATGATGTATGGAAGTTGCTTTTGTAAATATGCATGACTGATTGCATCAGGAGTTCTCTGGTGTTAAAGTAAATACCATCTATGCAGAAAAACATAATTTTGAGTAGAAGCTTGCAGGTTTTTTAAAAAATTGATTGCGTTCCAACCTGAATACCATTCCTTTCTACAGGAAAACCTGCCATTGCTCACAGAGATCTGAAGTCAAAAAACATTCTAGTAAAGAAGAATGGAACATGCTGCATTGCAGATTTGGGATTGGCAGTCAGACATGATTCAGCGACAGATACAATTGATATTGCTCCAAATCATAGAGTGGGCACGAAAAGGTAATAAATACATAGATGTGGCTATGTTTTAATTTGTGAATTAACCATTAAGTATTAGAACTTACCGGGTCTAAAATCTTATTTTGGGGATGTTTTACAATTGTGTTTCCATGAAGGATACTGTTTGTTTTTTTTTACTCCTGATATTCAAAGTCAGTTAACTGTAGATGTTTTTTAAAAATATGGGTGTTTTTCCTGTGGGATTGTTTGATAGTTGGCTGACAAAGTATATGGGCTCTGTTTGGTGCAGTATTTTGTTTCCCCTCTCCTTGTGTTCCACCGTTGGTAGTTGTCTTTAGCCTTTTTAGGACTTCACTTATTGTATTCCTCAAGTTTTAAAACCTACTTTTTTGACCAAGCTTATATTATCACTTCCCAAGATTTTCTGTTTTGAATCTGGTTTTGTTTGATTGAAAGACGTTTGTAAAGCTTCACTGAATGCTTTGACAGACCTCTTCATCCTACTCTGAATGTACTCAATCCATATTTCATCAGTTTCTTATAAAAATATCTGGTCTGTTTTGAGTTATTTCTAATTTGCTAATCTGGGTTAGGTCCCCTTCAATCTCTTAAATTCACTGTTTCCTAGTCCTACTTCCTTTATCTTCAAACTTTATTATATTTGTTTGAACTAATTAGGTTATGGTCTCTGTTTCCTTAGTACTTAACTTTTAGGACGCAACTCATTCTGTTATCCAGAATCAAATTGAACACTCCTAAAAACAGAATCAAACATACATTGTGCAAAAATACATCTCCCTGATTGTTTTAGCTCTGTTAGTTGAAAATAGTGGTAAGATTATTACTGCTAAAATTATCTTCTCATCAGAGCTCATTTGTAAGACTTTAATGCTGTTCTTTCCCTTGTAATTAGTGCTGATATGTCACAAGTTTAAATCTTGTTCTTCATGCTTAAATATTTCTTAATGAAACAGTTTCTTTCTTACCTTGTTAACATCATTGGGTGTATCACATCTTGATGTCTACAATCATTAAATTTTGAAGTGCATCTTCCAAAATAACCACGTGAAATCCCAGCAACTATATCAGAATTGAGAGAAAGTGAATTGCTTGTGTTTTTAAATAACTGATCTACATTTAAGTCCTTTTTTTAATAAACAGGTATATGGCTCCAGAAGTCCTTGATGATTCTATAAACATGAAACATTTTGAGTCTTTTAAAAGGGCAGATATCTATGCTATGGGCTTGGTATTCTGGGAAATTGCACGGAGATGTTCAGTGGGTGGTAAGTAAAACACATCATGCATTTTCTTGAACATGCTGCTACAATTTACATTGTGATATGCTCCTTGGAGAGTATAGGGAGCTGTACTCTGCACCTCAACATGTTCATTTGCTGATACTGGGTAACTAAAATGAGACATTCGTATTCCAAAAATGATAATTTCTCACCTTTAACAGAAAGTAGAATCTAATGGAAAAACGCTGTTTTCGGGGGAAGGTTCTTTTAAACTGGAAAATAGCTACTGTAACTCTTCTATTCAAAAAGGGATGGAGGCAGAAAGCTGGAAGCTACAGGCCAATTAGCTTAATATCTGTCAAAAAAATAGAAGCCAGTTTTAAACCTGTTTTCATTAGAATCTAATGGAAAAACGCTGTTTTCGGGGGAAGGTTCTTTTAAACTGGAAAATAGCTACTGTAACTCTTCTATTCAAAGAAGTCCAACAAATTAATTAAATAAGATTTACTTTGACAAAACCATGTTACTCTTCTATTCAAAAAGGGATGGAGGCAGAAAGCTGGAAGCTACAGGCCAATTAACTTAATATCTGTCAAAAAAATAGAAGCCAGTTTTAAACCTGTTTTAACAGGACAGAGTAACATGGTTTTGTCAAAGTAAATCTTATTTAATTAATTTGTTGGACTTCTTTGAAGAAGTAACTTGTTCACTGTTCACATTCCATATCACCAATAAATTGTATTTGACTGGTGCTTTAGGTATTCATGAAGACTACCAGCTGCCTTACTATGACCTAGTACCATCAGACCCTTCAATTGAGGAAATGAGGAAGGTTGTGTGTGAGCAGAAACTAAGGCCAAACATTCCGAACCGATGGCAAAGTTGTGAGGTAATACTCGTGAACCTCCATTTATATTTAAACTGTTAAGCATATACTTACTTGAATCAAGCATCCCAATTATTTCAAGATCTAATCGTTTTTTTCCTTTGTGAACACTTTATAAGAGAGGGAATGTAAGGGTGAAAGACATTTTGAAAAGTATGCTGTTTTGCTTTACTCATGAAAGATCTTATGAACAGCATTAATTTTCTCCTGTCACTGGATTTAATATTTTAGGTTAAATGTTGGTTTTCTTCCCTGTGAATCTAGTTTCACTAAATTAGTTGTGATCCTGTCTGAATAAAAGCAATTTACTGCGGATGCTGGAATCTGAAACCTGAAACCAAAAGAGAAAATGCTGGAAAATTTCAGCAGGTCTGGCAGCATCTGTAAGTGCTGACATTTTGAGTCTAACTGACCCTTTATCAAAGCTTTGTCAAGGCCCCAAACACTCATTTCAGATTAAGTAGCGTTTCACTTGTACCTCTTTCAGTTTAGTCTATTGGATTCATTGCTCCCAATGTGGTCTCCTCTATATCGGAGAAACAAAACGCCGATTGGGAGATCGCGTTGCTGAGCACCTTCGGTCTGTACGCAATCAGGTTCCGGACCTTCCCGTGGCTTGCCACTTCAACACACAATCCTGCTCCCATACCCACATGTCTGTCCTTGGCCTACTGCAATGTTCCAGTGAAGCTCAATGCAAACTGGAGCAACAGCATCTCATCTTCCGACTAGGCACGTTACAGCCGGCCGGTCTCAACACTGAATTCAACAACTTCAGATGATTATCCCATCTCAATCCCTCTGTTTTCATTCTGCTCCGTAATTTTTTTCAGTTATTTTATCTATTTTTAAAAATATGTTTTTCACTGTTCTGTACCTCTTATTTCTTGATTGTCTCTCTTTCTCTCGCTCCCCACTCTCTCATCACCTTTTTCTTCTTCTCTTCCCCCTTTGCTACACTTCTCACCTGTTTTCCATTTTGCCTCTGCTTCACCCATCCCTCACATATTTTGTCACACAGCACTGGCTTCAGCCTTGGTCATTCACAGCTCCTAATCTCCCTATGCACTGTCATTGTCACCTCTTTATTGCTACCTTTGTTTCTGGAGCCATGACTCGTCTTCTCAGCCTAGTATAAATACCTCCCTATTTCTCCCTTTTGTTTTAAGCTTTGACAAAGGGTCAGTTAGACTTGAAACGTCAGCTCTTTTCTCTCCTTACAGATGCTGCCAGACCTGCTGAGATTTTCCAGCATTTTCTCTTTTGGTTGTGATCCTATTTGTTTGGTTTGATATCTAAAGGTTTTAAATTCCAGTGCTATACAGGTACACAATCCTTTATCCGAAATCTGAAATGCTCAGAGGTATGAAGATTTTCGTGAAGTTTTTTCTCCATAACAAGGTTATTTGGCGTGCAAGCAGTTTAACCACTCTTAAACTCCACACCCAATTGACCCATGTCATTCAGATGTGACGTGGCGGTGTGGCTCAGCACTGGCAGGTGTTAATTCTGTCTCCAGGCTCTTCATACTCGCAGGTCTGCCTGCTGATTGGTAAGATTTTTAAATTTCACCGTTAACTGTCACTTAATCCAAAATCTGAAAAATGACAAATTCAGAAAACCAGCTGTCCCCAAGGGATTAAGGATTGTGTACCTGTAATTCAAAAATTCTTAAAATTCTGCTACCTAAATTTTAAGGAAGCTGTAAAGAAATCTGGTGAAACTTCATTCACTGGTTTCACAGTTGGAATCCCTCATTCTAAAATCCAAGTGTGTGTTGTCTCATGTTCTTTTCTGCCTTTTACCTAAATTGTATCGCATTTTTGCCTGCTTCCAGCTTGTACGATTCAACCTTAGGTTTGAGCTTCTGTTTCTCAAGACAGCAGTGGCTGTCTGTCAGTTTAGTCAAATCTATTTTTGTTCTTTTTAGTTTTGTTCTTCCCCAATTTATATTCTCATTCGGTCCAACTAAAAGACTTGGAGAACCTGTAAAGTGCAATTTAATGAATGCCATGTAAACATAAAATGCTGGAGGTTCCCTGGAGATCGAGAGGGGAATGGAACTAACTTGGGTCAGTCATTTTATGGGTATAATCTCTGATCTTACAATGGCAGAGGGGAATGGGGATCTTCTTTCAATTTAGTGAATTTTAATCAAAACAAACAATATTAATACAATCCTCCCTTTCTGTCATGTCCTTGAGCATGGCTTTACTTTTCTTGAATCTACCAGTTTTCAGTGGGAGCTACACTTTTTGTTGAATGGATGGAGTGCTAGTTGGGTGAATGAAGAAGGGAAATTGTTGAGGGAATCGTGGAATTTTAAAGTTCGGAGGAGTGTTTTCCTATGGCCAGCAAAGAATGTGAAACCCTGAAGAAGGGTTACACGCGAAACGTTGACTTCACCTGGATGCTGTATTTATTATTCCAGCCTCCTGCCTGGTCTACTTTGGATTCCAGTATCTGCAGTTTTTTTTTGTCTCAAACCCTGGCCACTGGCTAATATTGTGCTTAAAGTGGTTAGACAAATTGTTGTTACGCCAGGCAGATGTAATTTTGTTCCAGCTGTTTTGGCATATCTTAATGTGAGAAATTTCTCTCAAATTCACTGGGGTACCCAGCAAGCTCATCTACCCATCTTGAAGATGTGACCTAAACGTAAGGCAACTACATTGGATGTAGTTATTTAGCATCAAAAGGAGGTTCTCACTGTATGGAAATTGCATTTGGCATCACGCGGACTTCAACTATCTTAGCTGAATTCCGGTAATGCCATCTTTTCTCATTACTTGTGTTTTTCTAATTACTGATATTGTCAAATATTCTGCAATAGCAGTTTTACAGTATTTAATTGGATGCTGGGTTTCACTGAAAGTAAATCTGGAATCTCAGATCACAAGCAGCATAAATTGTTTTCTAAGCAAGTCTCCTTCCTGGCCATAGAGGTATTGTGAGTAATAGAATGCTTTCGCCGCCTCCTGATTTAGTCACATTTCAGAAGCAACATTGCTTGCGAGCCCTAAGCCCATAGGATTTTTGTCTTTTGTACAGAAAAAAAAACTATGTTGAAATGGTCATCGAATCATTAATACCAAAGGAAATTTCTTACGTTAGTGATCAATGCAGATTTCCTGTATCAATATGATGGCTTGAGTTAAATACAATGTGGCCTCAATTACTTTGCCGTTTCCTTTCCATACGTATGTAGCAGCATGAGATGTCTCTTGGCCCTCAGACATTGTGGTAGGTGATGATAGACAAAGTTCTTGGCACTTGAACAGATGTGAACTTCAAAGTTATTCATTCTTCAAAGCAAGCTTTTACAATTCACTAAATGCAGACAACGCAACTTTCTAGACATTTATATTATAACCTTTATACGAAGGAGCAAATAAAATCTAAAGGTTATGCTAAGTAGTAAAGCTTTTTTTAAAATAGTGCGTTATTAATACCTTTTTAATCATGTTTCAGTGTTTTCTTTCCAACTGAACTGTTTTTTAGGTTATTGAAAGTTCATGTTGCTTTTATTTATGCTCATCATTGGTGCTTGGAAGACAGCACTGAGGGAACATGTAATGATATCCAGATTTATGAAAGCTGTTGAGAGGATCTAGCCTTTTGTTTGACTGTTGACTCTTGCTTGAGATTCAAATTTTGTTCTTAACAGCTGGTGTCAGCTATTTAAACATGTAAGCATGTAATGTTAAGTTGTCTGTACTTGCAGAATTATTCAGTGTTCCTTTTAAATTGAATTATCCCATTTTAAGTTTGTTTTTAAATTTATACTGACTTCACGCTGAAGATTTGTCTCAGCCAGATGTCTGGAATCATTACTTTCATCTGGCAATCCTCAATATATTGGCTGGTGTTCTTTCTCTTTTTTTTAGCTAAAAAACTGAAAAATACAGTAACTAAATTTCATTTCATAATATCATGCTTACCTAAGACTATTACGTTGCAAGGCTCCATCTGTGAATCCTTTCAAGACACTTCAACTTGGTTTCCGTCAAGGACCGTTTTGTGTAATTTGATCACCACCAGTCACAGCCAGTTCCATGACCATAATTCAGATAGCTCTTTATTGACTTAGTGGTGAGAATATATCTTTCTTGAAATGTTCGCGTTGCATCACATCTGCATTCCATTAGGTTACAGACCAGCAGGTTTATTTGGAAGAGCTTCCAGAGCACTGCTTCATCAGGTAACTCGTGGGGCAGGATCATAAGATACAATTTATAGCAAAAGATCATAGTGTCATGCAACTGATTCGATATATTGAACACCCCTAGATTGCTGTTAAGTCTTTCATCTTTTAGAATGGGTTGCAGGTTTCAGTTCATTAATATGTTAATCCCAAAACTTCTTTCCAGTCACATTCCTGAGATAGATTAGATTAGATTGGATTAGATTACTTAGTGTGGAAACAGGCCCTTCGGCCCAACAAGTCCACACCAACCTGCCGAAGCGCAATCCACCCAGACCCATTCCCCTATATTTACCCCTTCACCTAACACTATATGGGTAATTTAGCATGGCCAATTCACCTAACCTGCACATTTTTGGACTGTGGGAGGAAACCGGAGCACCCGGAGGAAACCCACACAGACACTGGGAGAATGTGCAAACTCCACACAGTCGTCTGAGGCGGGAATTGAACCCGGGTCTCTGGCGCTGTGAGGCAGCAGTGCTAGCCGCAGTGCCGCCAAATAAACTTGAAGGTTTTTGTAAAAAAAGTGACATCTCAGCTAATGCATTAAAGGCATAACATTGTCTGTATTCCAATCTTGAGTCAGACTGGTTCTGTTTCCAAAATAGGAATTTATAAAATATCACATGGATGGACTGCCTGCAGGTTGTATACTTTTTGAACAAAATAGAATGTATTTGCAAATACAATTCTGCAAATGCAAATTCACCCTACAGATTTGTGCGTGTGCATATGGGGGAAGTGTGTGTGCACGCATGCGTGGTACATTGAGGCATGGTCCATTGGCGAGACCAAACAGATGCTACAACAACAGTTCAATGGACACCGTGCAACAAATGCCAGACAAGGATGTTCCCTCCCAGTCGGGGAACACTTCAGCAGTCGGGGACATTCGGGCTCAGGTCGTCGAGTGACCATCCTCCAAGGCGGACTTTGGGATATGCAACAAAGCATTGTGGTCAAGCAGAGGCTGATAGCTAAGTTTGGTACCCATGAGGATGGCCTCAACTGGGACCTTGGGTTCATGTCACGCTACAGGTGACTCCACTTTACTATGCATTCGCACACATGCACACAAGGATACTTTCACACAAGCATACATGTGTACACACTCTTACATGCTAACACTTGCACAGACCCTCTCATACTGTCACTGAGACGCGCATACACCCCACACACTCTCATCCACATGTACACCCCCTCACAGGCTAATACTCCGTCACACTCATGCACACTATCTACCAGACATGCACACGCCCACACACACTCCCATGTACATGCAGTCTCTCTTTCTCCCTCACATGCTTGTGTGTGCACAAGTCTATAGGGTGAATTTGCATTGCAGAATTGTATTTGCAGATGCATTCTATTTTGTTCAAAAAGTGCACAGTCTACAGGCAGTCCATCCATACAGCACTTAATGAATTCCTACTTTGGAAATCAAATCAGTCTGACTCAAGGTTGGCATATACAGACAGACTCTAACATTATGCCTTTAATGCATTGTCTGAGCTGTGATGTCACTTTTTTAATATAAAACTTTGTTATCTCAGGAATGTGACTAGAAAGAAGTTCTGGGGTTTGCATATTAATGAATCAATACCTACAATCCATTCTAAAAGATGGAAGTCTTAACAGTAATCTAGATTTGTTCAATATATCTATCAGTTGCATGACACTATGATCTTTTTGCTGTAAATTCTGTGTCTTATGATCCTGCCCTACTAGTTACCTGATGAAGCAGCAGTGCTCTGAAAGCTTGTAATTCCAAATAAACCTGTTGGTCTATAACCTGGTATTGTGTAATTTTTACCTTTGTCTACTCCAGTCCAACACCGGCAACTCCACATCATCTATGTTCCTATCATTTGTTTCCTCCTCTAATTGGCTTGTTCGTTTCAAAAGGTATTGGGTGAGGTATATGTTAGTTATGAGCTCCATCTTCACTTCTCTTTCCCCATCATTCAGCGACTTAAATGTTTGTTTTCACAGTCAGACTTAAGATCAAGAATTCCATTAATTAAGGCAGTTTTCCTCCTAATCTTAGCCAGAGCACTTGGCAAACTTTCCACAACAGTTTCCTTTCTTGGCTGGCATAAAATGGGACAATTTCTTGGCCAATTTATGCCTCGTTTTCCCAGAATTAGTAGCAGAACAAGCCTAAACTTTTCTGGCTAATTATATTTTGAAAAAGTATTGAATGTTAAGTTGTTTGCTAACACTCTACATTTGATCCTACATTCAATTTAGGAAGCACCTGCTTCTAATGCAATGAAAAGACCAATGTTTAAAAGCCCTATTGAAAGTGTCACAGAGACACTGGGGTAGCACACTGAAAATCAAGCCCCACTATTCCCAGAGCCATCACAAAAGTTTAAGATTTCTAAGTAGTGCATAGACATTGCCATTTTATCTGATTTTCAGACCCAGGTTGAAAGAAAGTATACACAGATTTCTGTAACACAGATTTATGTAACAAAATTGCTAATATAAGTAATTAGACTCTAACTACAGATAGTCACAGAGATGTACAACACGGAATCAGACCCTTGGTCCAACTCTTCCATGCCGACCAGATATCCTAACCAGTCTAGTCTCATTTGCCAGCACTTGCCCACATTCGTCTAAAACCTTCCTACTCACTTACCCAAACAGATGCCTTTTAAATACTGTAATTGTACCAGCCTCCTCCACCTCATCGAGCAGCTCATTCCATACACGTGCCACCCTCTGTGTGAAAAAGTTGCCCCTTAGCTCCCTTTGAAATCTTTCCCCTCTCACCCTAAACTATGCCCTCTAGTTCTGGACTCCCCCACACCAGGGAAACGACCGTGTCAATTTATCCTATCCATGCCCCTCATGATTTTATAAACCTTTATAAGGTCACCCCTCAGCCTCTTACATTCCAGAGAAACCAGTTCCAGCCTATTTAGCCTCTCCCCTATAGCTCAAATCCTCCAACCCTGAAAACATCCTTGTAAATCTTTTTCTAAACCCTTTCAAGTTTCACAACATCCTCCTGATAGGAGGGAGACCAGAATTGTAAGTAGTATTCCAAACGTGGCCTGACCAATGTCCTGTACAGCCACAACAGAACCAACCAACTCCTGCACTCAATGCCCTGACCAATAAAGGAAAGCATACCAAACGCCACCTTGACTATCTTGTCTATCTATGACTCTACTTTCAAGGAGCTACAAATCTGCACTCCAAGGTCTCTTTGTTCAGCAACACTCCCTAGGACCTTACCATTAAGTGTGTAAGTTCTATTCTGATTGACTTTTCCAAAATGCAGCATCTCACATTTGTCTAAATTAATCTCCATCTGCCACTTCTCAGCCCATTGGCCCATCTGATCAAGATCCCGTTATAATCTGAGGTAACCTTCATCGCTGTCTACTACTACAATTTTGGTGTCATCTGCAGACTTACTAACTATATCTCCTGTGTTCCCATCCAAATCATTGATAAAAATGATGAAAAGTAGTGGACCCAGCACTCATCCTGTGGCACACCACTGGTCATAGGCCTCTAGTCTGAAAAGCATCCCTCCACCACCACCCTCTGAGTCAGTTCTGTATCCAAATGGCTAGTTCTCCCTGTATTCCAGGAGATCTGACCTTGATAACCGGTCACCCATGAGGAAACTTGTCGAACGCATTACTGAAGTCAATATAGATCGCGTACGCTGTTTTGCCCTCATCAGTCGTCTTTGTTACTACTTCAAAAAATTCAATCAAGTTCGTGAGACATGATTTCCCACGCACAAAGCCATGCTGACTATCCCTAAACAGTCATTGCCTTTTCAAATACATGTAAATCCTGTCCCTCTGGATTCCCTCCAATAACTTCTCCACCGCCAATGTCAGGCTCACTGGTGTCTCGTTTGTTGTCTATTCATCAACCTTTCTTAAATAGTGACACCACGTTAGCCAGCCTCCAGCTTCTGGCACCTCACCTGTGACTATCATTGATACAAATATCTCAGCAAGGGGCCCAGCAATCACTTCCCTAGCTTCCCACACAGTACTAGTGTACCCCTGGTCAGTGCTGGGGATTTATCCACTTCTATGCATTCAAGACATCTAGCATCACCACCTCTTAATTTGGACATTTTTAAAGATGTCATCGTCTTTTTCCCCACATTCTGTATCTTCCATGTCCTTCTCCACAGTAAGCACTGATGCAAAATACTCGTTTAGTAACTCCCCCCCCCCCCCCCCCCCCCCCCCCCATCTCCTGTGACTCCACATATAGTCTGCCTTGCTGATCTTTGAGGGGCCCTATTCTCTCCCTCGTTACCCTTTTGTCCTTAATGTATTTGTAAAAACCCTTTGGATTATCCTTAACTCGATTTGCCAAAGCTATCTCAAGTCCCCTTTTTGCCCTCCTGATTTCCCTCTTATGTGTGTACTCCTACTGTCTTTCTGCTCTTCAAAGGATTCACTTGATCTCTCCTGTGTATACCTGTCATATACTTCCTTCTTTTTCTTCACCAACTCAATATCTGTCATCATCCAGCATTTCCTACACTACCAGCCTTTCCTTTCACCCTGATAGGAATATTCTGGCTTTGGACTCTCATCTTTGAAGGCTTCCCATTTTCCAGCCATTCCTTTTACCTGCAAACAACTGCCCCCAATCAGCTTTTGAAAGTTCTTGCCTAGTACCATCTAGATTAGCCTTCCTGAAATTAAGAACTTCAACTTTTAGATCTGGTCTGTTCTTTTCCATTACTAATTTAAAACTAGTAGAATTATGGTCCCTGGCACCAAAGTGTTCCCCCACTCTGTCAGCAGCCCTGTCTTATTTCTCAAGAGTAGGTCAAGTTTTGCATTTTGTCTATTCGGAACATCCACATACTGAATTGGAAAATTTTCTTGTGCACACTTAAACAAATTCCTCTCCATCTAAACCCTTAACACTATGGCAGTTCGTCTGTGTCTGGAATGTTAAAATCCCCTACCATAACCACCCCATTATTCTTACAGGTAACTGTGATCACCTTACAAATCTTTTCTCAATTTCCCGCTGACAATCTGGGGTCTATAATACAATCCCAATAAGGTGATCATCCCTTTCTTATTTCTCAGTTCCACCCAAATAACTTCCCTGGATGTATTCCCAGGAATATCCTATCCATGTACAGCATTAATGCTATCCCTTTTCAAAAAATGCCACATCCCCTATATTTTACTATAAATTCTGTGTCTTACAATCTTATACTCCACAACCACTTGATTAAGGAGCAGTGCTGTGAAAGCTGGTGCTTTCAATTAAACCTGTTGGACTGTTACCTGGTGTTTTGTGATTTTAACTTTGTATACCCCAGTCCAACACTGGCATCTCTAAATCATGACAAACTGTCAGTATCTATGATCCCCATACAAAGCACACCTTACTGACACATTCAGGTGCATGTAAAGAAAGATAAGTCAGACCTTGATAGGGATAAGAAAACAAAAGGAACAGGTAAAATTGGAAAAGCTGTTCAGTTGTCCTTTTTCACAAGATCTGTTAATTTGGTTCTTGATGATCAGAAGGTTTCTTCTCATCTTTCATTTTATGGATGCTTCCACTGATGTTTTCAGCAAAACATCACTGCTTGCAGCAATTACTGAAGGAAAGATAAACTGGTTATCTGCACATTTAAAGTGGGGTTTAACTGCTGACCACAGGGAGACATCTCCTGAACTGGTGGAGGTATGATCATTTCTTGTTCCCAGCCCTAATCTGTTCAGTTACCTGAGAACCAATCGCATGGCTCTTGGCAGACAAAAGGCTTTTGTCGTTAACAACTAGTCACCAGTTCATAGACTAATCAAACTCTGTTACCCACCAAAGCTCCATCTGAAATAGAGAACTCAGCTCCAACTCATCAGCAACCTAATCTTGAATTGCTGCTTGTTCAATCAGGTATTTAAGTCTTGCTTGCCAGAAGTGTCAGGTAACTTGTTTTCAAAACATATCGCACCCACGTAAATGTTGGTTTTGCATCAGGCCTTTCTCATTTCAGTCCACAATTTTAAACCCTCCAACATTGTTTCCTCCGCCCCACCACCACCACCACCAAAACAACAAAATTAAAAAGATATGGTATTTACAAACTAGCAATTAAAGGAGTGAGGAGCAGAAAACATTAAAGGTGATCCAGAGAAAAGGATATGTCTGGAAGAGTGATTGAGGTAGTTGGCACTGCACTTTGGGATCACCAGAATGAAGGAAGGTGCCTGGATCAAAGTGATCCTTGGTCCATCTGGAATACTTTCAGCATGGCGGTAGAAGAATGGTGGAGGAAAACTCCTTCCTTGAGGATGACACAAGAGTAGAATTTAGTTAGGCCTAGGGTCTTGAGACTTTAGGAGGCTGCTTGACCGAGATTGTTAAACTTGAGAACTCCTCTGTTTGAGGAAAAACCTGCCTATCTTAAAAGAAGCCTGAACTCAACTACCTAGGTAGTTATCAGGACATCGTGTGAAGGCTGTAACTAATTAGATGGAGCATGTAAGAGTGTGCTTAATCAAAATAATATTTGAGGTTCTGATCTTAAAAATTGCTATAAATTACCAGTAGTATTGCCAAAAATTGATTGTGGCTAGTTATGTCAGTGTCTTAGATCTGAAATAGACATGTTTGTCTTCACAATATTGTCAGTTTGATATGTTTGATTTTTAAATCTAATTACCCATTTTCCTGTCATTAATTTATGTTGAAGTTTGAAGAAATGTTAGTCTCTGTTTTCACATTGAGGTTAAACTGCAGTTTAACCCTACATCACAAAATTGCACCTCTCCTAATTCATATGACTGTATGTAGCTGCTTCATTTTGAAAATTGCTGTTGATTTTCTTATGTC
The DNA here is from genome assembly GCF_047496795.1 of Chiloscyllium punctatum. Lineage (NCBI taxonomy): Eukaryota > Metazoa > Chordata > Chondrichthyes > Orectolobiformes > Hemiscylliidae > Chiloscyllium > Chiloscyllium punctatum. The sequence continues at coordinate 117,950,667 of NC_092743.1, read as the reverse complement.
TTTGATCGGATCACAGCACTAAGGAAAAGTGCGTGACTGTCTTTACTGTGTAGTCAGAATAATTTTAGAGCAAGATTGTGCTGAGCTCACTTCATTTGAATATGTTTTTAATCATTCAGGAGATGTGAATGTTGCCCTTGCAAATTGCATATGGAAGGTTAATATGCAGTCAAAGAATGAGAAATTATAAGTTGTGTTAACAGTTTGGTAACAACCCATGATCTATTCAATTACTGGGGAGAATAAAGAAAGGTGAATAAACTGAGTGGGAGCAACATAGAACTTTTGGAAATGATGGCTTGAAAGCTTTGATGTCTAGTGAAGGTTCAGAAGAGGTTACAGGTTTAAATTGGAATGTGCTTAACTTTATTTTTTTGTCCACATTTTCTTTAACTTGGTCATCCCTAGTCTGCACCTATTCTTTAATATAAGTGAAATAGGAGTTATTCAGTTTGATTATGAGTAGTTAGGTTGATGGTAGTAGTTGAAACTTAGATTTTGAAACTAGATGCAGCATGCAGTTTTTTGCAAACTGAAGTGTAAGTGTATATTCTAATCTTTCGATCTCTTTGTAGGCTCTACGTGTAATGGCCAAAATCATGCGTGAATGTTGGTATGCCAATGGAGCAGCCAGATTAACTGCCCTGCGGATCAAGAAAACATTATCTCAGCTCAGCCAACAGGAAGGCATAAAAATGTAGAGATGCATGCAGTCCGGAGAAACAGTGGACAGGACAATAACTGTACTTGGATTGCAGTTTTCTGGAAGGGATTTTTGTTCTACCTCATTGAGGAAGCAGAAGTTGGATCACACTGCCTGTATCACCATAAAAACTGCACCAAATTTTATACACCGCATAGGAAATTTCCACCCTGCCTAGCTCTCTCTCTTGGACATGCAGAGCTCAGGCCGTGAGTTCCAATCTGCATTGAACACCTTCCCAGGACATCAATGTGATATTATGTAGCTTAGTTTTTTTTTTAATTAACCTTTAACTTGATAAACAGAGAAGTTTTATTATTGGTCTTAATTGTAGAAAAGCTGGAACACTTAAGCCTTTACCAACACTGCCCCAGTGTATTGGAAAAACTAATAATGGGGCTGGTCCCACAAATGAATGAAATTTCAGTGCAAGATACAGTATTACACAATTGGAAGGTACTGTTCATCCAAGGTCTGTGCAGTAGTTTTACTGTTGAGGAATTCACCATCAAATTATAATTTTGCTGCCTTACCCTTTTTATGTTTTCACTTTGTGTGCTGAAGTCCTAGCTTTGAGTCAGGAATACTTTATAATTGGTTTGAAGAATTGCTCATTCTACCATGGCTCCAATCATAGACATGGCTACAGAATAACTTAGAAGCAACGTTGAGATACAATTGCATTACTGTTACTTTTATTTTGTTTGAATGTGGGGAAGAGGGAATTGTGACTATTTCGAAAGCCAGTGCACAGATCTCACCTGTAAGTGCCAGAGCGTTTATAAAATCGTAGCCTGCATCATGGATGGTTTCGCCTAAAAGATAATTGGGTGAGTGCCATAAATTAACAACTTAGTTAATAGGTACAATTTTAGGTTTCAGTATTATTAGATAACGTTTGCAGTTTTCATATGCATAAATGATGATTTGAGTGCTTGCCAGGCACAAACCATTCTCCTTCAGGAGCATGTGGAAAAGAATTGAGAGAAGAATGGTTGCAGTATTCCAGTGTGTGCCTCCATCGTCTATTATCTTGTAACAGGAATAAGCATTTGATAGAAATTGCATAGAATGTGCTTGCAGTTTTGTAATTTTGGTGTCTCAGCCTAAGCTCTGCATGGGGGAGAGCACTTAGCCATCCACTTGTGCATATTCTCTCCCAATTTGATTTTTGCTAAGGAACGGAAAACTATTTTTGAGTTAAAAACCAAGTATTTTGTCCATTAGTATCTAATTTAGCAAGTTCCTTTTAACAAAATCTAGATTGATGCAATCAAAACTAGTATAACATGAGCTAATAGTAGCCGGAAGGTACCTTTATTGTAAGTAGCATACAGGGAGCAATCTTAATAAATATTTGCCCGTTTGTCTCCTTAAATCTGTTTGCAGTGAGCATTAATAACCCTTTAAACAATTAATCAAGTGTGTTACAGTTTTTATGTATTTTATTAGATCATTTTATGATGAAAGCATTTTACATTGTTTTCAGTTGATATGCGCAATTAAAATTAGACTTGTTTTTATAAATTTAGAACAGAAACAATAGTGACTAAAATAAGTTTTTGTATTAGGAATAGACTGGATCTTTATTTAGCTTTTGAAAAGATGTATTTTAGAAGACAACCATACCTGAGAGCATTAATGCAAAATTGTAATTGAATGAAATCAATTTGTCAATTTAAATTACACTATTCAGATATTATTTCTTGCCATTTGCCTACTGCTGTTTTGTCCTGCAAAAGTTTCCATTTTTTAAAAAATGTCTGAAATGTTGCTGTTTTAGGGAAGAGTTGGTGGCAAGGGGAAGCATATTCAGGGAAAATTTGTGCCTGTTCGAAGTGGCTGTTAAAGTTTTTTTGTTTTCTCCTGCAGCTCTATTTATTTTAAACAAGAGTTTCCATAGTTTTCTAGTTTTCTATTACATCTCAATAGCCTATGCTCAAGGTGCTGTACTGCAATACAGATTGGCGGTCTGTTACCATTTGCAAAAACCACAGTCTGGGCTCTTGTGCCTCTTCATTTGCACCAAAATGCCATAATGAGCCTTATGATCTTGCACTGTTAATCTGTGTGCAACTATTCAGTTCTATGAAGCATGTGTGTACATCTGCTGCTCGGTTCTCCTGGAGTACAGTTTTCCAAGCCCCTGTTCCTGAACTTTATTTGGTTTATAGAGGAGAATTTTGATTAGTTTCATACTAAAGACTGAAAGCAGCAATATGGTTTTCTAATCTATATTATAGAAAATGCTATGTTGAAATTAACGGGTTTACTTTGTCAGTGTTTGAAATTGGGTATAAAGTTTTGGCATCCCATCCCAAGATAAATGTGAGAATTGTGTGAGAGATGAATAGACTTTAGCAAAACTCAAGTTTGTCACAATTCAGCAGTCTGATGTTGTTTCCATGAATTTGACTGAGATGTAGTAACGTAAAACAATTTACATTGTTGCATCAAAAATTGGAACTAATCTTCAATGAGTTTAGTCTCGCTTTTAGTTTCAACTTAGTTTACATACAATTATATATTTAAAATGCACAGAGCGCAATGTAGAAAGTTTTTAATTCTCTTAATAATACTAAACAATAGTGTGACGTTTTATTGCACAGTAACAAACCTGGTAGAAAGATGTGTGGGCAAATTACCATATAGAAAATGTTGGATTTAGTTTCTAACCCAAATAAATCCAAGTTATTTCAAGGTACTTAATCTGAAAGTGTGTAGTTTCCTGGCTGGAAAACAGTGTTATAAATGCAAGTGGTGAAGGCACTTGAATGAAGTGGCAAACTGCTGCTAAACCCATAGATAAAATGTGTAGTTTTTGTTTTTAAGAATTCTCATCAGTCATTCCTGTCGTAAGTAATCACTGAGCATATTACCATAGGTCTCGTATATAGTACAGAAAAAACATCTCTAATATATTAAGAGTTTTGTGTGGTAGGCTTTTGAACTCATTCAAAAGAGCACCTCCCTGTAAAACAATTATAATTACTCTGTGATCTGTAGCATGCTAAATGTGCATATTGGAAGTGCTAGCTTATTACTATACAGATTTTGCCCAGGACACCTCTAGGAAAATGCAAATTATACTGCTGCATATGTTATGATGATTGTTAACTTTTGAAGTGCTGTTGGGTGAGTTTTTGTTTTGAGTGCCATGACCTGCCTTTTTCAGGACAGTCCCATTTTCTATTACACTTTGCCATGTCTTTCTGTGAATCTGGGTTTAGATTTATTCTACAATCAAAGCATACAGTTGAACATTTTATGTAATTTTGTGTTGAATTAAAGATACCTCTGGAATGACCAAGTTATATTTACCTCACTGTGTGTGTGTGTGTCTGTGTGTGTGTGTGTGAGAGAGAAAATACTGAGTTTCAGTAACTCAGCAAGTTTGCAAACTCATTGATTTATATGAAATGTGGATGCTGTATTAATTTTGAAAAGCAAGAATCCTGCATCTGTCCATGGTACTGAAGTGTCTTGTGTATGTATTGCGCCTGGCTTATTGTATACCAGATATATTCCTTTTTATTGTTTGTACAAAATTGCTGATCCAGGAAGTATCTACGCTGCTCTAGCAATGCTTTTCCTTCAGGAGCACATGTATGGAAAAAGGGGAGATATGGAGTGAGTACATAAAGATTTGTGAATTCAACGAGCTTTTTCCTCCTTTCTTCCCAAAATACCATGATCATAAATTATGTATCCCCTCCCCTAAGTCTTAAGATCATGTATAGTCTTTGTACAAAATGAGCAGTGAAGATGGTGATGCTATACTGAATTAAATGGCTTATTGAAAGTATTGGCATTGTACAATGCATCTGACAAAATCAGATGAAAATAAAGTATTCATCTTCACTTAATGAGTCTATAGTAAATGTGTCTCTTCTCTCCTTTTACCTTCAAAGAAAAATGTGCTAAGGTGATAGTTTGGTACTTTTGATCTATTTTGATGGGCACCAATATGCCAATCCTGGTGAGAAAATCTCTAAATACTAATTTAAAAGCATGAAGTATAAAATGTGATTTAACTAGTTTTCAGATCTGGTTTCCCTCCCATATTGCAATTTAAATGTATATAGAACTTTTAACATAAATATTGGTACTTAATAAATTTGAAGGAGTTTTACATTAAGTACAGCTGTGCAATTAGGGTGTTTGACCATGGAGAGTACATATTCTACCACAACTACTTTTCTGAATCTGTTTTTATCAGTTTTGTGGTGATCAGTACATTTTTCCCTCTTCCTTTGTGCTTCATAGACTTGCACAGCCTCTCCTTTGGACTAATTTCTTCCTGTATTCCCATTATGATGAAATTACAGATTAACTCATTTTTCTATGACTTCATGGCCATAGAATTCGGTGTCTGCATATATTTTCTCTTTCTACCACTTGGAACCCTAGATAAAACCGTCTTTTTCAATTTGAATCTTGATGTCTAACATTGTTGCTTTTGGCTTTTGCCTTCGATTGTGCTTTTCTTTTGTAAATTGTTATAAGTGAACTTCTGATAATGAATTTTTCAGTTATTTCTCTTCAGTGCTGTTTCATCTACTGCGTTCCAAGCATATCATTTATGGAGACAGCTTGAATAACCTTGCCTTGCACTGCATTGCATTTGAATGGTTGACAGGTGCTTCAACTAAGTGTTTATTTATTTTAGGACAGCTATTAATTCTCAAATCGGGAAGCACCCCTTCACACGGCGGATGGTAGAAATTTGGAGCTCTTTTTCTGCAAATTGCTAAATGCTGAGCCTATTTAAATCTTCAACATAAGGATACAGGCTTTTAGTAAAACAGGCCCTTTGGTCCAACTAGGCACCAACCATGTTTCTGAATCAAACTAGTCCCTTTTGCCTGCATTTGGCCCATGTCCCTCCAAACCTTTTAAATGTAGTAACTGTACATATATCCACGACTTCCTCTGGCAGTTCATTCCACATATTAGCTACCCTGTTGGTAAAAGTTGCTCCTCGTTTTTTTTTAAACCTTTCACCTCTTACCTTTAAAAATATGCCCCTACTTTTGACCCCCCTCAAAGATCCTGGGGAAAAGACATTTGTTATTCACCTTCGCTAAGCCCCTCATGATTTTATAAACCACCTAAGGTCACCCCTCAACCACCTCTGCACCTGTGAAGAAAGTGCCAGCTTACCATTGTAATTCAAACCTTCCATTCCTGGCCACATCCTGGTAATTTCTTTTCTGAACCCCCTCCAGTGTAATAACAGTACTCCAGAAGATGCAGCATCAACATCCTGTACAATGTCAACATGACATTACAACTCCTATACTCAAAAGTCTGAACAGTGAAGGTAATCAAAACTGACTTAAAGTAAAATGACAAACCCAATTGCCATCCTACCAGTCTATTCTGTTTTCAGTGAAGTGATGGAAGGGGTTGTCAACAGTGCTATCAAACAGCATTAGCAATAACCTGCTTACTTGCGCCCATTTTGGGTTTCACCAGAGCCAATCAACTGACCTCATTGCAGCTACAAAACATGGCAAATTAAGGTCTGTGCAGAGATAATACATTGCATTGAGAGATTAAAAGAGAGGTGGGTGACTCAGATCAAAGTACAAATCAGTCATAATCTGATTAAATGGGCTCAAGTGCTTTTTCCCATTTATGGGAAACTACCCAGAGGACCCTTTTTTTGAATAGATCCTGTACACCTAGCTTCTATGTGTATTTTATCCCACTTCAACCCTTCTCCAATAACAGGACTTTCTATGACTTAATTTGTCTGAGTATAATTACATGTTGGTTTAGGTCTATCTTCAGTCTTCCTGCAACATTCTCTTGAGCAGTGTAGTGGGTGGTCTGTCCTTAACACTTTTACATCCGTAACTGTTTTCATTCTTCTTCTGGAAATGTATCTCTGAAGTTATACAATAATAGAAACAAAGAAGAACTTACTGCACTCAAAAAGGCCATTCAGCCAATTTTATCTGTGACACCTGATAAAGAATTCCACTTGTCCTCTGTCTAGCCGAGGAGCCTTGGACCCATATCAAGTGTTAAGTGTGTTGAGAGTTTCTAATTCTGCCACCTTTTCAGCTGGTAAGTTCTGGACCCCATCATTGTCAGAGGCTCAAATCAGTTGCTTTGTGTCAAAACTGGGAGATCTGTCTCACAGACTAATTGAGCAACAGCCTGATGTCGTCATTTTCACCGAAGTGTGGACCTTGCAGCTAATGTCACAAAGCTGTCTGTCACCATCCCTGGGTTAAGTCCTGTCCACCAGAACAGGCCATCCAGAATTGGCAGCACAATGGGTGTAGTTAGGGGTGTGGCCCTGAGAGTCCTCAGTATTAATCCTGGATCCCATGAATTCTCAGGGCATAAAGTTAAAACATGGACATGGCAAGGTCCATTTGAGTTGTCACCTACCACCCTCCGCTGGCACACAGTGCTGCTTCATGTTGAATGTAGTTTGCAAAAAAGGAACAATGTTGACTTCTGAGATTTGAATCCTGCTTGCCACTTCTCTCCCATACCAGTCAATGTTTTATAAAGATTTAGAATTTGAGACGATAAAATCTTTACATTTCATCGGTTATTACTGCTGCTTTTAAATTCTAACAAGGGCACAAATGAGTGGGGAGACAGTGAGATGAAAGTGAGGCCTAAATGAGTAGAGACTGAGGAGATAGAACAATGCTCTTGAGTGCTTTGGGTGGTGGAGTGTTAACAGGTGAGGTGGGAGGAATAGTGTATAAGAGGCTGGGGTAAGGAGCTGATTACAATATGTGTGTGACTTCTGAAACATAGTAGCAAGAAAGGAACATTTGGTATGTTATGTGTTTATTTTAGCATCTAAATGTCATGTTAGTTTAAAGATTTTTTTAAAGAAATAGGTGTTTATTGTGTGAAAGCGTCAGTGAGCTAAAGTGGGGTCACATTGGAAAGTAGTTTGCAAAGAACTGCTTTAGCTTTGCATGTATGTCACCCAACAAGGTCATACTTATGTGTTGGTTCATGTAATGCAGGAAGAAGTTTAGACTAACTGCATTGAATGCTGGAAAGCTGAGGTCATACTGATTTTATACAAATGTTTGTCCACTGCTTGCCGTTAATAGACAGCAAACGGGAATCTGATTTTTCTACCACATTAAGTCTAATATTTTCATCCATTTGAAGTGGCTTTGAAGTATCTCCATTTCTTTATAAATTATAAGAATTGTTGTAATTGCATCTCCAAAATATTCAGATTTTCTACCACCTATTTTCAGACCTTGTTGTCTTTGATCACAAGCTAATCTGAGCAGTCTTCAGCCAATTGATTCACTACACTTGACATGGAGAAAGAAACTGCCGCACACATTGAATGGCAACATTAGAGATCACTGACAATATCCTGGCTGCCATACTTAAGCATACTCCTAAGATAAGATGTTTCACTGTAATTCAATACTGGCATCCCCCAAATATTATGGGAGAAGAGTTCAAGTATGTTCTGCCCACAAATAGCACAAAACCAATTTGGCTGATATTATCCCATCCATCTACTTTGAATTGCTAATCATGAAGTTATCATTGTAAGTCCTATGGAGTTGCATTTAAGCAGCAATATCCTGCTTACCTAGAGATAAAGGCTTTGGTATTTCAGGAGTTTACAGTTCTCCTCAAGTGCTTTATGCCCTGCATTTTTTGTTAGGTTCCACATTTATTCCTCTGAGATTCTGAAGTCTCCTCAGAGCCATCCATAGCTTATGGGCATCACTAGCATTTATTCTCCATTTGCAGTACCACACCTCCTTGAATGGGTGTTAGCAGTTTTGAACAGTAAAGTTGAATAGTTTGCTAGTTCACTTCAGTGGGCAATTAACTAGTAACTACATTTGTGTAAGACTTGAGTGACGTTTTGTGAAGGCTGGGTAGGGATGGTAGATTACATTTCTCAAGGAGCATGAGTGAATCACTTGAGTTCTAATGACAATCCAATAGTCATGGACACACATATTGATTCTAATTTAGATCTAGCTTGAGATTCAACCGAAACGGTGGAATTTGAACTTTCAGGGCTAGTAGATTACTCCATATTCTAATCAACTTGCTCAGGGGTGTTATGGCACACCTCTGGAGCAGATGAGACTTGAGCCTAGACCTCCTGGCTCAGAGGTAGAGACACTACCACTGCACCACAAGATATGACTTGCAGAAGCATAAGCACTGCATGACAGCTTTCAATATTTTGAATGCATCCAATTATTTTGCTTCAATAGTTGACTCAAGAAGTGTCTTATTTCAAATAGTGAATCTGCAAATTGGACAATATCACTTGATGTATTATATCAGTGAAGGTAAGCGCTCTGGTCTTGTCACCTTTCCGAGAGTGCATCTGCAATTGTTGTAGTGTTATCTAGATATTACCTTGGTGACATGATTTAAGTTGTACAGTGCCTAGCATCGATTGCTGCAGCACAATTTGTTCTATCTTGCCAACCTCATGACCCTTTAAGTCTTTTGTTTCCTATTTAACAAAGCTGCAGTGTTCGGGATTCTCCAGTCCTCTGGCACCATCCCTGCATCCAGTGAGGATTGAATAATGTGGGTAACTATAAGGCCGGGGATTTCCCCCAGCTCTTTTTAAAAAAAAAAAGGGCGGCATGGTGGCACAGCGGTTAGCACTGCTGCCTCACAGCGCCAGAGACCTGGGTTCAATTCCCGTCTCAGGCAACTGACTGTGTGGAGTTTGCACATTCTCCCCGTGTCTGCGTGGGTTTCCTCCGGGTGCTCCGGTTTCCTCCCACAGTCCAAAGATGTGCAGGTCAGGTGAATGGTCCATGCTAAATTGCCCATAGTGTTAGGTAAGGGGTAGATGTAGGGGTATGGGTGGGTTGCGCTTCGGCGGGTCGGTGTGGACTTGTTGGGCTGAAGGGCCTGTTTCCACACTGTAAGTAATCTAATCTAATCTAATCTAATGGTAAAAAGCCAATCTTTTAATTATGCCAGTATGATACCTACACCTTGCACTTTTATTTCCAATAATAACCTTTTGAGGCACTTTATCAAATGCCTTCTGGAAATCGAAGTACAATAGATCCACTAGTTTCCCATTGTGCACTGCACATGATGCTTCAAAAGACTCCAGTAAAGGGTTTTAGCATGATTTTCCTTTCACTGAACTGTGGTGACTCTACAATAACGTTTTTAGTAATAGATTCTGAGATCTTCTTTGTTAGGTAACTGGCCTGAAGTTTCCTGCTTTTTGTCTGTCTCGCTTTTAGAATAAAGGAGTTACTTTCATTATTTTTCAACCTCACGGAATCGCCCCCGAATCTAGGGAAGTTTGGGAAGTTAAAGCTAATGCGTGAACTAGCTGTCTATGCATGTTTTGTATGACTCTAGGATGTTACTGTATACCACTCTCACAAGTGGCTTCATACTGTTATCATTTCTCACTTCTACTCAAATCATTTTTGAACTGACAAACATTAACATTCTGGTTTCTGAACTTATGTCATCTATTGTTTTAAAACAATTCTTTCATTTACACTGCCACCCCTTCATGTTGTTCGACAGTCTTTCCATGTACCCTTCAATATTCAGGTGCTAGTCCAAGTCATTCCATGGCAATGTCTCTTGTGATGGCTGTCAGATCATTCTTATTCTATTTGTACTATCCATTCATCTGTTTCAAATAATACAGATACATCAGATATAGAGCCTTTAGTTTTGATTTTTTATTATCTTGGTAACTGTGAGCCTTGACTACCTCTTAGATTTGTACACTCTATTGTTTCCTGTCACAGTCTATCATTTTTCATAGTTTATTTACCCTGAAATGCCCACTTTTGTCTAAACAAGCTAAAGAACTGTAAATCTGACTCCACTTCAATCACAATTCCTGATCACTGACCAAATCAAAACACTATCCTATGGAGTGGGACCACTAATCCAAAATCCGACTAACCAACCCCCTCCCTTATGTGTTGCAGTGTGTGTACAGCTCGGCATAGAACTTGCTTACAGTGAGTCAAACCTCCTTTAGCCACAAACACTGGAGACCTGTTTGCCCTTGATCACGCTGGCATCCAGGAAGACCCAGTTGCAGCCTTTATACAAACCCTGTGCTACCAATCCTATTGTGTTTCAATCAACTAAATTACTTTATTCAATTGTCTATTTTGCTCATTTTTATTATATTTCATTATCCTTATCACCAGTTCCTATAGTTTTTAAAATGTAGCATAGAATAGACGTGAACAATTACAGATTACTCATAGCTAGCTTCTTCACCTGTAATGGCTAGAACCAATTTCTCCAACATGAAAAAAAATGCTAAAAAAAGCAGAAGAGCACCTCCTTTTCCCCGAACTCTACAGTGCACCTCACTCCCAATGCTCCATTCAAAGCCACCCAGTACCAAAGTCTCTGAGGTGCATCTATTGGCATGTTATGAGTTAGCTCAGCTTGATACAGGAAAAAGGAAGCTTCAGTTGTTTCCATAATTAACCAATTCAGCTGCTCTCAGGTGGACGGTTGTATATCCCTGCTTAAGCCCAGATAAAATTTTGAATTCAAGCAGTCAATTACAGTTATGTAATGTGAAATGCAAACAAAATCCCTTTAGCAAGGGATTGTTTTCCCTTAATCACCATTGCTTAGCATGCTGCTCCAACTTTCTCTAAATCCTGTCTTGCTTGAAATTGTTTGCATATACTGTGCCTACTCAAATACACAGCAATGTCATTAATCATCAGAAATCAGCTTCAGCTCTCTGGTAGTGCCCTTGGTTTCTGATTTTGTTCTCCTTGATTCCTTTCCTCTGACACTGAAGTACACAACAATCTGAGAGACGTTTTCTCTTCTGTCAAACCAACCTACGCTTGTTAAAATTTTCAACAATACCAAGATTTTTCTTTCTATGGTAGCTTTAGTTATTTCACCTTGTTAAAACACAATCTATATGTCAAATTTTTTGCCAATAGACACGGATCCCACATAGAGCTCACTGATGATCAGGTTTGTTTTTCAACTAATTCTGGGCATGTCAGTGCTAAAGGCCAGATTTGTTGCTAATTCTTAAAATATATTGTACTACGTCACCAGTGTAGCTGACTTGATGTACTTGAGTTGCTTGCTAGGTCATTTAAAAGGGCAATTGTGATTTGGAACAGTCACAGAAAGGACAGCATCAGATAAGACACTAAACTTGTTCACATTTTATGATAGTTTGACAGTTATATAGTCCTGTATCAGTAATAACTGCCTTGTATTCAAGTCAATTTCACACCACAAGCTGTCATAGTGGTATTTGAACCTATTTTGGATTTAGAACAGTAATCCAAGGCACTATGGAGTGAAAATAGATGGTTACCTTTTAGGCTAGTAAATTTATAATTTTGCTCTTGATATTACTCTTTTTAGCCATACAAGGAAAATAATTTGCTTTGCTCCAACATTGCTTCAATGCTTTGTAATTTTATACACATTTCTTCCCAAAGGTGCACAGCTGAAATCCAAAAAGAATACTTCAAAAAGAATTTTTTTGACTTGAGCATAGCTTATCTCAATTGTTAACGTCCTGAGAGGCAACGTCCAGATTTAGCTTCTAGCAACATGTAGACGACTTTTTTCAGATGAATCCAAGCTAATGTCGAATTATTTCCAAAAATATTTACAAAACTTTTTTCAAATTTTAGCATAGTCTTGGCTTTATCTGTTGCAATATTAAATAATTATAATTCAGTCTCCTTCTCACCAAGTTCCAATTTAAATAAACGTAATATTGCAACAGACTTTGCTCTTGGGCATATTGTTTAATGGAGCTAATTCAAATTTTGAGTTCAGTTTTAAAAATCTGAACATGTTCATTATTTGGATATTGTCTGTCCTGGTACTTCTCCTTATCACCCTTGTTAAACGTAGAGACTCAGTGCAGTGCAGAGTAAAGCTGGTTTTCCTGGGGGGAGACAAAAAGCTTCAGTTTAAGCTCTGGGTAATCCAAGATGGAGGACGGGAAAAATTTCTGGCTGTGACAGCTGCTCCATTTTTGAGGTATTTTTGGTGCTGGAGGTGATATCCTTGGATTGCAAGAGCAGCAATTACTGTTTCATATGCTTTTGCATTGTTTTGGAACTTTGGGGGAAAAGTCAAAACAATAGCAGTTTTAAAAGGGAGAAGAACAGACAAAGAAAGTACATGGTGAGGTCATTGCAGGAGAGAGAGAACCTGCACAGTTACTGCCTTTGTTTGAATTTGTGTATCGCTGGACGTCGGAGTGCATCTGGGAAAATTATCAGTGAAATGCACAACTGATCTTGGAGGAACTGTTGGGCGAAGTTCACAGCACAGAATCTGATAAGTTAATCGTTGCTTTAAGTGTGGCCTACAGAGAATCTGCAGTAGTGAGTAGAGTAGATTCTTTCTTGATTATGTTTTTGGAGATATGTCTCGATTAAACTTAAAATATAAGCCATAACTATTAATTTAACCTGGGGCAGTGTTTGTAGAGGAATAAGATGGTGTTATTTTCTGGGTCTGTAGGTTGTGAAGGAGCAAAAATGGCCTTTAATAGAGTGATTATGTACTACTTGTCAGATGTGGGAGTTTAAGGAATGTTTAAGGATTACTGCGGATTATATCTGCCATAAATATTGCTGGTTGCAAATCTTATCAGATCAAATGGATCAGCTGGAGAGACAGTTAGAAGTGATGAGGAATTTGCAACAGCAACAGTATGTGATGGATGGCAGTTATAGGAAGGGGAGAAAGTCTCAGATACAATCTCAGAGATGGGTTAACTCCAGGAAAGGTAAGAGAGGTAGGCAGCGAGTGTGGATATACCCATTTCAAACAGGTATGCTGTTCAGGAAAATGTAGGGGGTGATGGATTCTCAGGAGCGTAGCACAAACAGCCAAGTTTCTGGTATGGAGACTGGCTCTAATGCAACGAGGGGTATGTCGGGTTCCAAGAGATCAATTGTGTTAGGGGATTCTCTAGTTTGAGATACAGACAGACGTTTCTGTGGCCAGCAGCGAAAAAGCAGAATGGTGCATTGGTTCCCTGGTGCCAGGATCAAGGATGTCTGAGAGGGTGCAGAATGTTCTCACAGGAGAGAGGGGCCAGCAAGAGCTCATTGTCCACATTGGAACCAACGACATAGGAAGGGAAAAGGTTGAGATTCTGAAGGGAGATTACAGAGACTTAGGCAGGACTTTAAAAAGGAGGTCCTCAAGAGTAGTAATATCTGAATTACTCCGGTGCTACGAGCTAGTGAGGGCAGGTATAGGAGAATAGAGCAGATGAATGCATGGCTGAGGAGCTGGTATATGGGGGAAGGATTCATGTTTTTGGATCATTGGAATCCCTTTTGGGGTAGAAGTAACCTGCACCTAAATTGGAAGGGGACTAATATACTGTCAGGGACATTTGCTACAGCTGCTTGGGAGGATTTAACTAGTAAGGTGGGGGGGGGGGGGGGGGGGGGGGGGTAGGTGGGACCCAGGGAGATACTGAGGAAAGAGATCAATCTAAGACTGGTACAGGTGAGAACAGAATCAAGTCAAACAGTCAGGACAGACAGGGACAAGGTAGGACTAATAAATTAAACTGCATTTATTTCAATGCAAGGGGCCTAACAGGGAAGACAGGTGAACTCAGGGCATGGTTAGGAACGTGGGACTGGGATATCATAGCAACGACAGAAACATGGCTCAGGGATGGGCAGGGCTGGCAGCTTAATTTTCCAGGATACAAGTGCTACAGGAAGGATAGAAAGGGAGGCAAGAGAGGAGGGGGTTGGCATTTTTGTTAAAGGATAGCATTGCAGCTGTGCTGAGGGAGGATATTCCCGGACATACATCCAGGGAAGTTATTTGAGTGGAACTGAGAAATAAAAAAGGGATGATAAACTTATTGGGATTGTATTATAGACCCCCCCCCCTGCCAATAGTCAGAGGGAAATTGAGAAACAAATTTGTAAGGAGATCTCTGCTATCTGTCAGAAAAATAGGGTGGTTATGGTCGGGGATTTTAACTTTCCAAACATAGACTGGGACTGCCAGAGTGTTAAGGGTCTAGGGAGAGGAATTTAAGTGTGTACAAGACAATTTTCTGATTCAGTATGTGGATGTACCTACTCGAAGGTGCAAAACTTGACCTACTCTTGGGAAATAAGGCAGGGCAGGTGACTGAGGTGTCAGTGGGGGAAGCACTTTGGGGTCAGCGACCATAATTCTATTAGATTAAAAATAATGATGGAAAAGGATAGACCAGATCTAAAAGTTGAAGTTCTAAACTGGAGAAAGGCCAATTTTGACGGTATTAGGCAAGAACTTTCGAAAGCTGATTGGGGGCAGATGTTGGCAGGTAAAGGGACGGCTGGAAAATGGGAAGCCTTCAGAAATGAGATAACAAGAATCCAGAGAAAGTATATTCCTGTCAGGGTGAAAGGAAAGGCTGGTAAGTATAGGGAATGCTGGATGACTAAAGAAATTGAGGGTTTGGTTAAGAAAAAGAAGGAAGCATATAAACAGGATAGATTGAGTGAATCCTTAGAATATAAAGGAAGTAGGAGTATACATAAGAGAGAAATCAGGAGGGCAAAAAGAGGACATGAGATAGCTTTGGCAAATAGAATTAAGGAGAATCCAAAGAGCTTTTACAAATACATTAAGGACAAAAGAGTAACTAGGGAGAGAATAGGGCCCCTCAAAGATCAGCAAGGCAGCCTTTGGGTGGAGTTGCAGAAAATGGGGAGATACTAAATGAGTATTTTGCATCAGTATTTACTGTGGAAAAGGATATGAAAGATATAGACTGCAAGGAAATAGATGTTGACATCTTGCAAAATGTCCATATTACAGAGGAGGAAGTGCTGGATGTCTTAACTCATAAAAGTGGATAAATCCCCAGGACCTGATCAGGTGTACCCGAAAACTCTGTGGGAAGGTAGAGAGGTGATTGCTGGGCCTCTTGCTGAGATATTTGTATCATTGGTAGTCACAGGTGAGGTCCCGGAAGACTGAACGTTGGCTAACATTGTGCCACTGTTTAAGAAGGGTGGTAAGGACAAGCCAGGGAACTATAGACCGGTGAGCCTGACGTCGGTGGTGGGCAAGTTGTTGGAGGGAATCCTGAGGGACAGGATGCGCATGTATTTGGAAAGGCAAGGACTGGTTAGGGATAGGCAACATGGTTTTGTGCGTGGAAAATCATGTCTCACAAACTTGATTGAGTTTTTTGAGGAAGTAACAAAGAGGATTGATGAGGGTAGAGCAGTAGATGTGATCAATTTGCACTTCAGTAAGGCGTTCGACATGGTTCCCCATGGGAGACTGATTAGCAAGGTTAGATCTCATGGAATACAGGGAGAACTAGCCATTTGGATACAGAACTGGCTCAAAGGTAGAAGACAGAGGGTGGTGGTGGAGGGTTGTTTTTCAGACTGGAGGCCTGTGACCAGTGGAGTACCACAAGGATCGGTGCTGGGTCCTCCACCTTTTGTCATTTATATGAATGATTTGGATGCGAGCATAAGAGGTATAGTTAGTAAGTTTGCAGATGACACCAAAATTGGCGGTGCAGTGGACAGCGAAGAGGGTTACCTCAGATTACAACAGGATCTGGACCAGATGGGCCAATGGCATGCGAAATGGCAGATGGAGTTTAATTCAGATAAATGAGAGGTGCTGCATTTTAGGAAAGCAAATCTTAGCAGGACTTACACACTTCATGGGAAGATCAGAGGGAGTGTTGCTGAACAAAGAGACCTTGGAGTGCACATTCATAGTTCCTTGAAAGTGGAGTCGCAGGTAGATAGGATAGTGAAGAAGGCGTTTGGTATGCTTTCCTTTATTGGTCAGAGTATTGAGTACAGGAGTCGAGAGGTCATGTTGCGGCTGTACAGAACATTGGTAAGGCCACTGTTGGAATATTGCGTGCAATTCTGGTCTCCTTCCTATCGGAAAGATGTTGTGAAACTTGAAAGGGTTCAGAAAAGATTTACAAGGATGTTGCGAGGGTTCAAAGATTTGAGTTATAGGGAGAGGCTGAACAGGCTGAGGGTGTTTTCCCTGGACCATCGGAGGCTGAGGGGTGACCTTATAGCGGTTTACAAAATTATGAGGGACCTGGATATGGTAAATAGGCAAAATCTTTTCCCTGGGGTGGGGGAGTCCAGAACTAGAGGGCATATGTTTAGGGTGAGAGGGGAAAGATATATGAGACTGAAGGGACAACGTTTTCACGCAGAGGGTGGTAAGTGTATGGAATGAGCTGCCAGAGGAAGTGGTGGAGGCTGGTACAATTGCAACATTTAAGAGGCAGTTGGATGGGTATATGAATAGGAAGGGTTTGGAGGGATATGGGCCGGGTGCTGGCAGGTGGGACTAGATTGGGTTGGGATATCTGGTCGGCATGGACGGGTTGGACCGAAGGGTCTGTTTCCATGCTGTACATCTGACTCTAAACTAAACTACATTTTGAAAACTAGAAAATGGCCTGACAAAACTCTGCTAACCACAGCATTTATTATGTTTCAAAGTGAACAAATATGAAAATTGTGAATGGAGTGGTGGGAGGTTATATGGACCATTTTTCTAAAAGATTTATAGAATGTTGGAAATATTTACAAGATGCTTTACCTTACCTTGAACAAATTGCACTCTCCCTGTGAAAGACTCTTTCTTGGTCAAAGCAAAGCTACACCATTGAGGTGGAGGAGATTGGGCAGGAAACTGATACTCCATCGAGCAGGAGCTAATCAGATAGTTCAATTGAAAATTGCTTCTTGACTGGTCAAATCAGTAGCTGGCTAAGTTGGTCTTGACTGTCCTGTTCCTCATACAAGGCCAAATGGTGTTCTTGGGAAGCTAAATTTCATTGCTATAAATTAATTTAGGTAAGAATAATTACATGAGCAATTATTGGTGTACATACTAAAGACCATACGACATAGGCCATCAAGTCCACTCTGCTGTTTAATCATGGCTGATAGGCATTTGAACTCCATTTATCCAATCTCTGCCTTGAAGACATTTAACATCCCGGCCTCCACTGTGCTCTGTGGCAATGAATTCCACAGGCCCACCACTCTGGCTGAAGAAATGTCTCCATATTTCCGTTCTAAATTGACGTGTCTAATTCTAAGGCTGTGCCCACAGGTCCTAGTCTCTCTGTCTAATGTAAACAACTTCCCAGCATCCACCTTTTCTCAGTCATGCATTAACTTCAGTTTCTATTAGATCTCCCCATAACCTTCTAAACTCTAACAAATACAATCCCATTATCCTCAGCTGTTCATCATATGTTAGGCCTACCATTCCAGGGATCACCTGTGTGAATCTCCACTGGACAGTGTGGAGAATGTCCTTCCTGAGGTGTGGGGCCCAAAATTAGACACCGTATTCTAAATGGGGCCTAACTAGAGCTTTATAAAGTCTCAGAAGCACATTGTTGCTTTTATATTCCAATCCTCTTGAGACAAATGTCAACATTACATTCGCTTTCTTAATCACGGACTCAACCTGCAAGTTAACCTTTTAGAGAATCCTGTTCTAGCACTCCCAGATCCCTTTGTACTTTGGCTTTATGAATTTTCTCACCGTTTAGAAAACAGTCCATACCTGTATTTTTTTTCCTAAGTGCAAATGCCTTTGCTACATTTGAATTTCATCAGCCATTTCTTGGATTACTCTCCTAAACTGTCTAAATCTTTCTGCAGCCTTCCCACCTCCTCAGTACTACCTGCCTGTCCGCCTAACTTTGTATCATTGGCAAACTTCACCAGGATACCCTCAGTCCCTTCATCCAGATCATTAAATATATGCAGCCCTAACACTGAACCCTGCAAGGCACCACTTTTCACTGGCTGCCATTTTGAAAAAGAACCTTTTAACCCAACTCTCTGACTTCAGACAGGCAATCCCCAATCCATGACTCCAGATGTCGGAAACCAGATTCTGGATTAGTGGTGCTGGAAGAGCACAGCAGTTCAGGCAGCATCCGAGGATCCCCAATCCATGCCAGTAGCCCACCTTGAACACCATGGGCCCACACCTTACTCAGCGGCCTCCCGTGAGGCACCTTATCATACTGTTAAGGAAGCACTTGGAAACATTGTGAAATAATATGGTGGACAATTGTCCTTTGACCTTACCAAGAAACAGCAAACAATACGATGCTTTACACATTGCACCTGGGGCTTCTCATTGCAAGTATTTATTATGCAGTTAATTGAAATTCCACAATCTGCCATTAGCTCATTTTCAGCAAGCACGATTTGCTCTACCATAAATAAAAGGCATCCTTAAGATACAGATTCCCAAAAGCCTGCAGTTTTACTGCTAATACCCACTAATGCAATTGCTGCTTCTGCCTCGTCCTTCCACCTGCTGTCAAGCTTATTATTTCCACAGTACAGTTAATAACCGAAGATTATGGGCCTTTCATTGCATGATAGTTTTAAAGGGAGCAATGGGCTGGCAATCATAGCACTCCTTGACACGAATCATCAAGCTGCCAAGTTTATGTCCTGTGTTTCATGTCATGGAGGTTAATACTTACCCAGAGTGCAAGTTGGGCTGGAAAGGCAACTCTTGCTCTATGAGGCAAAGGAGGAGGAACTGCACTGTCAAATGTTTCCTGCTCAACCATTGTCTGCTGCAGTTCAGAATAGCAGCCTGTGAATTGGGTTGGTCTGTGTATAAGATTGGTTACTGTGACCGTTGGCCATGTAGCTAGTCAGTGTGCCCATGAGCTCCAGCAGTACAGATGCTGCTGTCAGGCCTAAGGCACCCATGCTTTCCTAGGCCATGGATATCATTCCGACCGAAGTACTGCTAGGAAGTGAGGTCTGGGATTTGACCCAGCAACAATGATGGCATGGTGATTTTCTCCAAGTAAGGAGAGTGTAGGATTTGGAGAGGAACCTGCACATGGTAGTGTTCCCATGCATTTGCTGTGCTTGTCCTTCTGGCTGATAAAGTTTCGAAGATGTAGACAAAGAAAGTTTGGTGGGTAGTTGCAGTGCTGCTAATGTTTCTGGTGGTGGATGGAGTGAATGCTTCACATGGGGCATTGGGTGCTACTCTGGCAGGCTGCTAGAGTTTCAGAGCTACATACATCTAAGGCATATGGTTAGTGTTTCATGTTATCCTTAGCTTTGTAGACGGTGAACGGAGTTGGTACGGTCAGGAGATGTTGCCACAGAACACCCAGCCTCAAACATGGTATTATAACCATCTTACTGAGATGGCCAATGAACAAATGCTATGTTTAGGGAATCATTGGGCACAAGTATCCAACTATTGAGGAAGGATCACCAGACCCAAAACATTAACTCTGATTTATCGCCTCAGATACTGCCACACCTCCTGAGTCCTTCCAGCAACTTCAGTTTTTGTTCCCAACTACTGGTAAGTGGTTACTGTCCTACCAGTAGTTTAAAAAGAGATAAGAAAGCTGGGGGCTATGAGATGGATGGCTGGAAGTGAGATGACTGGTGATGATCAAATCTGTGGATCATCAAGCCTCATGCAAGGGGAAAGATCGAGAAGGAGAGTCCTTCGTGGTAACCTCCGCTCATGTGAGAATTGAACCTATGCTATTAACCCAATTCTGCATTATAAGCTAGACATCCAACTCCCTCCCCACCCCCGATAGAGTGTACACACTGGTCTGTTGCTAGTGGGTACCACAATGATCATGACTGGGGCCAGAGCTGTTTACTATCCGTGGAATTGATTTAGAAATGGGGACAGGTTAAGTTATGACCAAGAACATTTCAGATCGAATATGAATAAGTTGATGATGTCAACTTTGGTAGGAAAACAAACAAAAAGCCACAGGTTTCTTAAATGATGGGATGTTGGGAAATGTTGATGTCCCGGATGGGTACCTGAGTGTCCCGGTTCATGAGTCACTAGTAGCAGACAGGAACAGCAATCAATTTGGAAGGAAAGATAGTATGTTGCCATTCATCACAAAGGGATTGGAGTACAAAAGGTATCTTACTGCAATTGTAAAAGGCTTTGGTGAGACCACACCTGAAGTATTACCTACAAATTATTTGTCCTTGTTTATTTGCCACAAGGAGTGCAGCAGAAGCTCCCTGGAGTGCTGGGGTTGTCTCATGAAGAAGGATTGAGAAAACTGGGTCTATTTTCAATAGAGCATTGAAGAATTCAAGGTGATTGCGTGAAAACTTATGAAGTTCTTCTGGGGAATGAAAGGGTGGATGTCAATCAAGTATTTCTCCTTGCTGGTGCGGCTAGTGACATTATCTCAGAGTAAGGGGTAGATCATGTAAGGCTGAAACGAGGAGCTAATTCTTCAGTCAGGGTGATAAATCTTTATAATTGTGAAAGCTGATTTGTCAAGCATGTTCTAGACCACAATTGAGAATTTCTTGGAGAATAATGACATCAAGGGATTTGGAGATAATGCAGGAAAATGGCACTGAAGTAATCGATCAGCCATGATCTAACTCAGTGGTAGGGATGGCTGAACAGGCTAAATGGCTTACTCGTGTTCCCAAGTTATTTTTGAAACCTCTGTCATTTCACCTGAACTGGACAGGAATTGGCATACATAGACATGTAGCTTCCAACCCCAGTTGAAACAGTAATTTCAGAGAGGATTCTGCACCTAATGTAACATATCAACACTCATCTGTTGTACAAACAAAAATGAATAGGTTCTTTATTACCAGTTTGAGTAGGATATCCTCTAAAGTGAGAGGGCAATGATTATAAAGTTGTTGTACGCTCATATAGAGCCAGCTAGGACAATGTAGCCCAGTTGAAAAATAGGAGAAAGTGAGGATTCTGTCTGGATTATCACTACCTGGTATGACAACTGTACCATTCAAGATCGGAGAGGGTTACAGAGAGTGGTGAACTTGACCCGGACAGTCACAAAGGCCAACGAGAGAATCCATCTACCAGGCCTGCTGTCAAGGAAAGGCCGCCAGCATTCTCAAAGATCCATCCCACCCTGGCAATACTTTTCTACAATGTCTACCATCGGGGAGAAGGTACAGAAGCCTGAACACATGCACCGGCCGGTTTTGTAACAGTTTCTACCTTACTGTTGTTAGATAACTGAACTCTTAACATTTGCCTGTACCTATGTTTTTGTTTTTGCTGCTGTTTACCTATTATTTACTATCTATGCTACTTAACTCTGTGATCTGCCTGTATTGCTTACAAGACAAAGCTTTTCACTGTGCCTCGGTACACGTGACAGTAAATTTCAATTCAATCAATTAATTAAGCAGTAGCAAGGATGAAAGAATTCAAAATATATCTATTCTACCTTTGCCTGACTCTCCTGGTTTCTTCTTGGGAAACAAATTAAGTGTTGCATTGAAGGTAGTGGGAGCATTGCAAAGGTATCTGAAATAAAAACAAAGTGCTTGATGAACTGAATAGGTCTAGCAGCAGCTGCAGGAAGAGAAACCGAGTTAATCTTTTGAGTCTAATATGCCTCTTCTTTGGAAGGGAGAGAGAGGAAACTTTATAATGAATGATAGAGATGAAACTGCCAGGAAGGAGAAGAGGAAGACCTGAACCAGATGGAAAAATGCAGTAATGAGAGATGTAAATACAGCAAGATTGGAAGAGTAATGATGACTAACAGGAAGAGATGGTGACGCAAATCAAATGGGAGAGGCCAAAAAAAGTTTATTATTCCAGACATTTGAAACCGTTAAGTTGTGAAATATTCCCTTATCCAAAAACAATGATGAAACAAATCTATAACGGTCATCTTTTAAGCAGCATCTCCAGAAACTTTAACTTCCCCCAGCCATCAGCACATTACCTCTGCAATGGTCTCAAAGCATGTAGAGATTTAATTTTTGCTCTTATTATTTCCTGACACAATGGCATCCGCTGTGAATGCATTACTTTCTAGAATGTAATTTTACAGAGACAAAGCTTTATAGATCAAATCATGCCACACAACAAAGAGATTTTCACTTCTGGTACCCCTTTCCTGTTTGAGACCTTCAATTGCAAGAGGGGTTTGCCTGAGGACAGTACCAGCTGCACCTTGTGAAATCAGTCTACCACCAAAATGTATTTTATTGAAACTTGTTTACCTTATAGGGGAGCAAGAATATTCATCCAAACTTCATATTATATTTAAAAAAAAAATATATTCCCCAAAACCCTCTGTCTGTTTGCCTTACAGATACTGTGACACAGGAGATCTAACTTTAGTTTCTCTTTTAACTGTAAAGAAGCCTGAAACCCAAGCTGAAGATCACATCACTCAGGTGAACGGACTGTATCATATACCTTGCACACTCCTGTGTAAAGATGGGAATATCTGAATTTCTGGCCCGTTGAACCCAAATCGCATAACTTAATGAGGTGTAAGGTCAAGATAGGGTCAGTGATGTTCTTTCCTAGAATCAGTATTTTTCATCTGTCTCCACTGAATTTAATCCAAAATAGTTATGCCTGTTTATATATTTCATTTTGCAGTTCCCAAGCTGCTTCCTCACATATCGAAGATTCCAACTTGGCTAATGAGGTGTTTTTTTTAAATTTACTATTCAGACATCAAATACGTCTGGAAATTTCTGAACGACTCTTTCATTTTGGCACCGATACTGTTTGATCAACAGCAGCTGAGCTAGAGACACTTAATGCCAGGGTCAGTAACTTGTTTAATTTGTTACAAAATTCAAGTAAATAGAATCATCTATGCAAAGATCTTATGTTTTGAGATTCTGTAATAATACCGCTTTTGCAACTGGACTCAAACAGAAATCTTCGAGGAGAAAGTGAGGACTGCAGATGCTGGAGATCAGAGCTGAAACTGTATTGCTGAAAAAGCGCAGCAGGTCAGGCAGCATCCAAGGAACAGGAGAATCGATGTTTCGGGCATGAGCCCTTCTACAGGGCTTATTCAGTGCTCTATCATTCCTGAAGAAGGGCTCATGCCCGAAACGTCGATTCTCCGGCTCCTTGGATGCTGCCTGACCTGCTGCGTTTTTCCAGCAACACATTTTCTGCTCAAACAGAAATCTGGCAATTCACTGAAAGCATCAACACTGTTTAGAAAATATCAGTTTGTTATAAACCGATAAAATGTGTTTTCACAGGAAACTCCTCACCAATGTTTCATGTATCAAAATTGTAATTGAAAAATGAGACAGGAAAAGAACGTACAAAAAAATGTATTAAGTTTATTCAGCATGTGAAACATCCTTCATCTCAATACAATCTGGTTTAGACATTTGGTTCATATATTAAAAGTTGTTGATTGATTTCACTGATATGATAGCTGAATTCTATTGAGTGGAATCTGCTGTCTATATGGACGAAATTTAGAGTATAAATTAACAAATTCCGCATTGTAAACTAATTTAAACTTTGACTGCAAATGGACTACATCTGCACTATAAATGGACTAAACCTGTACTATGAACAAAATGTACACTGATAAATGACTACATGTGCACTTTAAAGATTTTTTCCTGTACTTGAAATGGATTAAAGCTTCAGTGTAAATAAACTAAATCTGAACTTTATATGGAAAAAGCCTGCACTGTAAATGGCCTAACTGTAAGGTAAAATGGACTGAATCTTGAGTGTAAATTGATTAAACCTGCAGTGGATGTGATTATGCTGAAAAGCTGCCATTTCTAAAGTTTGAACTTTATAAATATGAATCTGCAATCTACAATTGTTAATTGTACCTTATCAACACTGTTTCATAGAAATAGGGGTGAATGTTTTAATCTACTAAACTGCAGAATAACATTGTATAACAAAAAAATTAAATAAATGGAAGGATTGGTGAGCTAGTGGGAAAGCCCTCCCATCAGCTATTAAATATCTAGAAAGTCAGGGCAGAAAAACTTGCTGGTGACTTGATACCCACAGCTGGTAGCTGAGACTCCACCACCCCCTAGCCTCCAGCTGTTCGCATCTTGGCAAAACTGGCTCTGTTTAGTATTGACAGGTAGAAGCAGTAAATACAAAGTTGTTACTATTGAATAATACTGTTCTCAGAAACATTCAACAAAGATGTTAAAAATGTATGAGTTAAGGAAAAACAGTATTTTAAATGTACATTAAGATACTTTAATACAAAACCATTATGCAGGGTTTAGTCGTAAGAATGTATGGATTTCCATTGTACATTATATTTTTTAAAAAAGTTTGCGCACTGCATTTTTGTACAGAATGGCGACAAGTTTCATAAAGAAAGGTTTTTGTCCTTTGCAGTGTTTGGAAAAATTATAAAACTTTCCTTCATTATTGAGGTTGGATTCAAAGATGAGCATTCCCAGTGAAATGTCATCGCAGTGCATTCTCGGTGAGTGAAAAAGTCCTGATCATCTAACAGACACTGCTGGTGGGCAGGGTTCAGCAGTGGAAGGGAGCTTAACCCACTTTAACCCATTATTCCAACTTAACTTTTCATTTGAACTATGCACAGTTGAATCAATCACACTTATAAATAAGGTTACCTTAACAGCAGTGTCATTTAAATTTATTTGTTACTAGCACCAAAATATCAACAAGCATGATTGTGGAACTGCATGAGAGAAGTTCTTTAGAACAAATACAGTTTTTTTATTTCTAAAAACGAGCCCATGAAGATTTTTGAGGTATGTCATCTTTGGCTTCCATTTCTGCTAACTTTCTGTAACTTGACAATCCTGTCAGAAAACGATATTTACATGGTCCCCGATTTAACATATTTATAGAATCTAACAGTGTGCCACCCTTTACTGGTTTTGTAATGAGATTGTAGACGCGATATAATTCCAAACCTTTCGTGTGCAGTCATAAGCTGTTATTTTCTCCTTCTGTGGTCATGGAAGTAACTGTTCTCAATGCAAAGAACGATAAAGTTATTTGCGCAGTTATAGGAGTGTTGATCCAGGAGTTTGCCTCTTGTAAGTGGCGATGCCTTGCCAGTGAGGGTCATATCGGTTGAACGCCATGCCCCACAGTAGTTTGTTGTTACTCGGCCACCTCGCTCATTGGATCCATGCCATATTATTTTGTGCGGCCTTGAAAATGAAAATAAAATCGCAGCTGAATTTTAATTCATGGGCAGGCAAGTGATGCATAACATAAACTTGCCCATGTCAGGTGAGAGTTTATACTGAGGTCTCATGTAGGCAGTGAAGATCCTAAGAATCATTTCAAAGAAAAATGGAAGTCGTTGGGGAGGGTGTAGTGTGGGCTTGGGGACTGTATTCCTCTGGTGTCTTGCTCAATATTTATCCCTTACCAAAGGTAGATCTCTGGGAAGATACTGTGCACAAATTGATCACTGCATCTCGTACAGAGTATGACCTATACTTTTAAGGAAATTAGCAACCAATTCTGTGAGATGTCAGATACTGAGATTTAGCACAGAATCTTGTTCTAGCATCAGGCAATTGCGTCTACTTGGTGAGAGTCTGTTGAGAGATTTGGGTGCCTGTTTTGATGAAGGCTCACCAGTTAGTCAGTGGTGTAGACGCTGGTGACTGGATCAAAGACCCCTTACTTACAAATACAATTAGGGAAATCCAAAGATAAATGCCATTAAAAAGTAAGATTACTAAAAGAAGAGTAGAATTGATTGGAGACCAAAATTGTAATTTGTCTGTGTAGACAGAAGAAATGTTTGTAAATCTTAATGAATACATTGTGCATGTCTTCACAAAAGAGGGTGGATTGCAGACACTGTATTAACTGGCTAGCCTAGCCTGGAAGGAAAATTATTTTAAAAGTTCAAAGGGAATGTATTAATTGTCACTTAGAAAGGCACAAGTTAACCAAAGATAGGCAGCATGAATTTGTGAAGCAAATGTCATGTCAAATGCATACACTGATTATTCTTTTGTAGAGGTAAGGAGGAGGGTTGGTGAGGGAGATTTTTTGATGTCGAAATGGATTTTGGCAAGAGGTGTATTTTTGGTTAAGGGGTAAATATTGGGCAAGACACCATAGGAATACAGTCCTCAAACCCAATCCTCCTCTCCTCTCTCTCTCTCTCTCTCTCTCTCTCTCTCTCTCTCTCTCTCTCACACACACACACACACACACACACACACACACACACACACACACACACACACACACACTCTTAAATGTAGGTGGGATGATTTAGAAGTTTGTGTGGTTGATGCTAAGGAAGAAATCTCTATACACTAGGAAGGTATGAATTAATTTGTTGAGTGGACAGAAAATGGAATTCAGTACCTAGATGTGTGTGCTAAGAAATTTAGGAAGGACAAGAAAGATAAAGGAATACAGAATAAATTGTATTCTGAGATATGGTGAGGTAGAACGATCTTGACATTTATGTCTGCAAATCCCTGAAGGTGACAGGAATACTTTTCTTTGTTGACAAAGGCACAGAACATAAGACAAGAAAGATTAAGCTCAAACTGCATAAGGCATGAATTGGGCTACAGTTAGGCTAATGTATACAATCCTTAACACTGCATTACGAGAAGGCTGTAATTGTCCTAGAGAGGAAACAGAGGATATTTTATGAGATGCTTGTAAGGAACTGGAAGATTTTAACAATGAGGAAAAATTGGATAGGCTGGAATTATTCTTGTTGGAACAGAGAATGCTGAGGGAAGATTTAATTTAGGTGTGTAAACTCCTTGAGAAACCTAGATAGCATGGATACAAAGTAGCTATTTTCCATAACACACAATCAATAACCCAAAAGCATAAATTTAAAGTAATTGTAAGGTAATTTAAACTAAAAGATTAGGAGGGGGGAATTGAGGAAGACTGATGGTGGTGGAATTGACTGAGGTAGGATGAAGTTGAAATGCAAGACTTGAAGCAAGAGTTGGAAAATGGGATAAGACAAGACAGCTTTTCAGCCAGCACAAGTGTGATTAATCAAATGATCTCCTACAATGTTCTAAATTTGCAATGTTTTCACAGTATCTAATTTTCCGGAATTCATCTTGATGTGGCCTGAGGTAAGAAAAGTGCTATATTATTGCAAATCTCCGCTTTCTTATTTGCAGAGAGAATTTTGCAGTTCTTTGAATATTATGAGCAGAGACTTACCAGGACGAATCTTTCATGACGTTTCTACCATCAAATGAATAAATAGGAACGTCTGTGTTGAAATTAGCCTGATTTTTAAAGACGGACTCCCAACTATCAAAAAGCACTTCTCCCTGTCAGAAGTAAAACACATTTTTAAGCAAAACACCATTCCCTGTAACAAGCAGAGCTAGTGTTCAATCAGAGTTCTTTCCACTGAACTAACAGGCTGAGCTGGCGTTTTATTTACTGTCTGTGGTCTATGACAACTCAATTAGATATTGACTGGAGCAACCAGGATGTCTGGAATTAACACCAAACCTGCAACTAAGATCACTGAGTGACACAAGAACGCAATGACTGAGCAGTACATCACATATAGAAGCAGAGTTAGGCTATCTGAATCTTTGAGAATTGATGCCACTCCTTAAGGTTACAGTACAGGCAAACATTAAGTGACTGAACTGAAACTGTCATAAAACATTACATTTAACAAATCTCTGGAATGTATTTGCATGCTTCTGTAACAGGAGCTAACTTGTTCTGAGATATTTTACTGTGTCTAATGGAAGAAAACTCCTCTGAAGGATAAATTGTGTACTCCTAACCTCCAACTCTACCTCACCTTCATTTTGAGTGCAGTTCTTTGCCAAAGCTGCAGGCTTTACCCTTTTACTTTGTACAATACTGCATTGTCCACTGCAAGTCAACTTGCAATGTCTTTATTTGTCTCAAATTATTCTTCTGCTCTAATTCACTACCAATTAAAAGAGAAACGTATGTCCACTTGAACTGAATTGCTCTCTATTTTCTGAACACTTCTCCTTTGACAGCATCATCTGAACCCACATCCATCTCGGAGGACAAGGGCACCACCTCCTGCACTCACCACCTGAATGGAAATATGTTGCTGTTTCTTCACAATGAGCTCAACTGTCTGTTAATTGGATTGATTGTGGATTACCAGCTCTCCCCCTCATACCTTTCTAAAGAACTTTTCTAAATGCCACTTCCTGCAGTGCCATCTTTGAGTCTGGATGTGGGTTTGGTCAGTCATCATTGACAACTGCTTTCTCTTTGCACATGTCTGTTCTTTGTGCCATTTACAGGTGGCATTTATGTAAATCTCAGACTTTCCTGCTACCCTCTTCTGTGAAAATACACTTCTGCATTTTCTGCTGAATTGATAAACAATAATTTTAAGATCACTAATATGAAAATAAAGTATTGCAGATGCTGAAAATCTGAAGTAAAATCAGAAAATGGTTTTGCTTTTGTATCACTGTTTAATTTGCTGCTTTTCCTCTTCCAGAGGCTTATAGTCGTGATAGAGATGTACAGCATGGAAACAGACCCTTTGGTCCAACCCATCCATGCCAACCGGATATCCCAACCCAATCTAGTCCCACCTGCCAGCACCTGGCCCATATCCCTCCAAACCCTTCCTATTCATATACCCATCCAAATGCCTCTTAAATGTTGCAATTGTACCAGCCTCCACCACTTCCTCTGGAAGCTCATTCCATACAAGCACCACCCTCTGCGTGAAAAAGTTGCCCCTTAGGTCTCTTTCATGTCTGCTCTTCTCTCTGAGAAGGTTTCTGTTTCTCTCTCACCTTGGCCAGCTTTATTGCTCTATTTTGTCTTCTCTTGTTTGGCCCATTTTGGTTTCTGTCCATTCACACCTCATGAGCATACCCTTTTTCGTTACTTTACCCATTGCCAAAAAAACCTTTTATCATTTAATCTCTCCTGCTCTCCAATCCAACACAGGCCTTCCTTTTCATTCTTGCCCCCCCTTCTCTCACTTATTCAAAACCCATTAAAATTCTATCTTTCCTCAGTTCTAATGGAGGGTCATTACCAACTTGAAACGTTAACTCTTGTTTCTCTCTCCATAGATGCCACCTGATCCACTGAACATTTCCAGCATTTTCTGCTTTTCTCACTAATTTTAAGATTATACTCCTTGATGCTGATTAACAGCAAAGGAAGTTGTTTCTCTGCATCCACCCTATTAATTGATTTGTGTTTGAGTGATGATTTTATGACCTATAGGGAAATTCTGACATTTTTCATCTTTTGAGAGCGAGTTCACATAAGACCAAATCTCTCTTCTCATTTCTATTATTATCTAGTAAAGTTTGATTCTCTTAAAAACCTTTTGGATATTCTGGGTGGTTAGTGGATCTCCACAGATCCAGTTGTGTAGAGGTCATTTCAATTTTGAGCAATGATATAAAAAGGGTGTTATTGACTTAGCCACACATTACATGCCTTGCTTAAATTTCCAGTCCACTGCAGTCAAAGAGGAAGAAATCGGGGACGGTACAGTGGAGTAATGTTTCATAGAATTATGATGAGTGACTAATTCATTATTGTCCATTTCCCATCAGCACAGCAAAGTAAATTTTCCCCTATTTGTTTACCTGCTTAGCAATATACTGTAGTACCAAGTGGTTAAGTGTAATTGCAGGACATTGTGGAAGTAACTCAATAAATTTGCTAATTCTGCATTGGTATTAGTAAACAATCATGGGGGCTGATGGGTTTCTTATAAAAATCCAACTGATTCACGTTTCAGGGAAGAGAGCCTGCCACCTCCCATATGGCCTTGTCTATGCATTACTCCAGTTCATTGGACATTGACACTAAGTACAGCTTAGTTAAGAAGTTTCATGTAACAAGAACAAATTTGAAACAAACCTATTTGACGAAAGTGTGATCATAGTGAGACCAATCCTCAATGTTTTGATACTATGCTTGGTACAAACATAATTCAACAACATAGTCTGATGACCATTACAAATTGCTTTTCAAATATTCACACTTCAGCACTTGTTAACATTTTGCAACTAGCACCGAGTCTTGCTAGCAGAGTGCACAATTTGAGCATTTAGCCACATTCTTGTACGTCTCTCAAAATCAATCCATTTATGTTTAGCCTCTTTAACAGATTGCCAACCATACCACTTGTTTATCAATGTGCTGTTTTGCCTTCCGTAGCCCAATTTACCTCATTCCGAAGCCCATCATTTACTAGTTCTCTCACTTTACATTAATTAAAAAATAACAATTATGTAACTAGATTAGTAATCGGCGATTTGGGCTAATGATCTAGAGTTCAAGTGCCACCCCATTTGAACTCAATAAACCTGGAAATAAAAGTGACCAAGTAGTTAGATACTTACTGTACATACTCGAGTAAAAGTCGATCTCAAGCAAACATTGACCCCCTATTGTTGGCCAAAAAATCTGGAATTTTCCATATATCTCATGTAAAAGTCAACCCTAGTTCTTTGCAGATAGCAGATCAACATTGAGAGTCAAGGTATTATCCTGTACATAAGTGCTATGGTGAGGAAATGAATTCTTTTTATTGTACTATTATGTGATTTGATGTCCAATTCGCACCAATTTGGTGTGAAAGTTTAAGATGCACCATGTCAGAGTCAAGTGACAACCAACATCATGGAATATACCTAGTTCAGGTTTTGAAATATCTTCTTCATTTTGTGTAAGAATGCCCTCCAGAAAAAAAAAACAGTATACAGCAGCATTTAAAATGAAAGCTATTGAAGTTGCAGAGAAGACAAATTAACTATGTAGCAGTGAGAGAACTTTGTGTCTCAGAGAAACTTGTGAGAGATTGGAGAAAGACTGCAAACCAACTCGTAAACCTAGCAAGTGGCCACAACTGGAGAAAAAAAGTTGCTGAGTGGGTATTTGAAAATTGTCAAAATGGAAAATGTATGAAGTCATCTGAATCCATGCATGAAATGAATCAAACAAGGATGGAATTTTGGATTTTAGGGCAAGTGCTGGATTGTGCATAAGGTTCATGAGAAGGCATGGCTTAGTACTTCAGCAGAGAACTAAGACTGAAAAAAGCTGTCAGCTGAAGTAGAAGATATGATATTACAGTTTCACCAGTTTGTAATCAGAAACCAGCAGAAGAAAGATGACAAACTATCGTGCATTGGAAACGTGGATGAAATGCCCATTACCCTTGACATGCCAGAGAACCGAACTGTGAACCAAACAGGAGAAAAAAACACTCTTGGTGAAAACCACTGGCCATGAGAAAAGTAGGTTTATTTTAGTTCTTTCTTGTATGGCTGATGTCTCTAAGTTAAAACTGATGGCTGTTTTTCAGAGAAAAATTTTGCCAAAGGAGAAATTTCCAAAAGGAATTGTTGTCCATATGCATCCACAAAGTTGGATGGATAAAGGTGGATGTAGAAAATGGATAAAGGAAGTTTGGAATTTATGGCCTGGTGGACTATGGAAGGAGAAGAGTTTGCTTGTCATGGACCAGTTTAGATCACAACTAGTGAAGAATGTTGTTGCTAACATCCAATCACATAACACTTGACGTAGCTGTAATTCCTGGCGGACTTACAAGTGTTTTGCAACCAATAGATGTTGGTATCAATAAAGCTTTTCAAGGACATGATGAGAATGAAGTGGAATAACTGAATGCGTGATAGAGAAAAAAATATACACAAAGGGAGGCATAATGTGGACTCCATCTTTGTCACTGATCTGTGAATGGATCCTTGATTCATGGGAGGAAATAAGAGTTGACCCTATTTTCAAATCATTCAAGAAATGTGGAATTTCGAACGCTTTGGACGGTACAGAGGACGAAGAGGCAGACAAAGAGGACGAAGAAGAAGAGGCAGATGACGTGCTACCTCTACCTATGGACAGTGAAGCTGAAGAGGATCCAAATGATGACATCATTCATCCTGATTATAAAGCTTTATTTGGTGTTGAAGATATTGAACAGTGTGATTTTGCAGGATTTTAGTGAACTTTTGTATTTGACATGTTTAATTTAAGATGTACCATGTAATTGTGATTTAAAGCTATATTATATTTCTACTTCACTTTTTACATGTATAAATAAAAGTTGACTAATTCAATTTTGTTTCTATAGTCTTTATCTGGGAATTATCATAATTCGTTGTGACCTTTTCTTATATTCATTTAGAGATCAATTGGACTTCTGCTAATGATATGGTATTTTGGACTGTAGCATGAACTCCAGCCCCTCAAAAGTAGTATCCATGCAATAGTTGACCTCATAAATCTAAAAAATTGGACTTTTACACAAGTATATACAGTAAATTATCTTCTTTAGGGAAGGAAATCTATCGGTCTCACCTTACCATGTGATTTGAACATCATGACTGAGCAATTCCAATCAAAATCCATAGACCCTACCAAGCCCCTGAGTCATAATGAGCCTGATTTTAGCTCTGGGCAAATGGTTACGTTTTGAATGAATGGAAATCAAGCCCTATTAACCAATGTAATTCCACAAATCTATATATATAATCTACAATAATAATAGAATGGGAAGATTCACACTGGGAAATTGACTCTAAGTCAGTAACACAGATTTCCTTGAAATGCTAAATTATTCTTGAGATAACCATTCCTAACTATTTGTCTATAAGTTCAAATAAATCCTAAACAAAGTCATTTTCAGAATATTTACACATTAAGGGAGAAAAATAATTATGTTACATTTTGATATAGAGAACAACTATTTATTCAAAGGCAGTAACCACAATATATGCTTTTACCTTCAAGTTGACAATGGGCATATTTAATCTGTCAGCTTTCCTCACGATTGTATATAAATCTTGGAGTTGAGAAGATAGGAAAGCTCGGTAAGTCGCTACTGAGCCCATAGCTCGAGCTTGTTGGAAGCATTGTAAATCAGCCCCACGGATACCCCTCATGTTGCCAGGTAGGGGTGTGTTTAAAGCCACCAAGTGTAACTTAAAGGAAACAAAGAAAGGTCAGGTTAAAATGTGCAATTACAAACCTGTAATCCAAAGATTCCCCTTAAAAATAAACACCAGGCTTTCTACTTCACCTTACTTGCAGTAAATTAAGTTTTTAAGCCACTGCTTCCAGTAAAATGTAAGGGCATAGATATTCCTCAGAGATTTCTCTGTAGCTTTCGTGGGAAGTCAGTGAAACATATACAAAACTAATGTGAACCGTCATCAACATACCCATCCCTAAGGAGATTTTTTTCCTACTCCACCTCAAAGTTCTGGCACACAAGATTCACTCTCACAAGAAAGAAAGTAACCACTGTCTTCCTCCTCCACATAGTGATGCAGCTGAATTAATGTAGTCATTTCCCTGAAGCTGCATTCTGGTAGAAAGGCCCAGGCTCTTCATCCAAAATTACAAGGAACCACAACATTGTAGGCATGATTTTCTATTGACTTTCTAAATCTCCACATGTTTAGTTCTAGAAATAAAAATTAATTGTCTTGGAAGAGTCAGATCTCATTGTAAGCTATGAATGACAGATTAATTTGAGGATGTAAAATTAATTTTCTCTGCCCAAATTATTCAATTAACATATAGATCATATCTATGTGATGTAGGTGGTTATCAAATTTGTCTGTAGATTGACTAGCTTGTTAAGTAAGTATTATAGCATTCACAACAAGCAGACATTAACCGGTCTCTATTTCCTGTGCTCTGCCACTTCGAATCAGACTTTTGTCAATTTTCAGATTCATTACTGATTCCCAGTAGTTAATATTTGCAAAGTCAGAAGTCACGTGACACCAGGGTATAGTCCAACAGGTTTATTTGAAATCACAAGCTTTTGGAGCGATGATCCTTCACTGATGAAGGAGCAATGCTCTGAAAGCTTGTGATTTCAAATAAACCTGTCTGGCTATAATTCTGGATTAGTGGTGCTGGAAGAGCACAGCAGTTCAGGTAGCATCCAAGTAGCTTCGAAATCGACGTTTCGGGCAAAAGGCTTTTGCCCGAAACGTCGATTTCGAAGCTACTTAGATGCTGCCTGGACTGCTGTGCTCTTCCAGCACCACTCATCCAGAATCTGGTTTCCAGCATCTGCAGTCATTGTTTTTACCTCTGTCTGACTATAAACCTGGTGTCGCGTGACTTCTGACTTTGTCCACCCCAGTCCAACACCAGCAGCTCCACATAATGTAAATGTTTACAACTATGAGCTGCAACATTCAGAAATAAATTAACTTACCGCTGGCTTCTGATCATTTATCACTGAGAATGAGTTTGGTGCCTGAAGTACAAAAAGACATAAAATACAAATCATAAACCTGTTTGGAACAGTTCCCATGTTTCACCTTAAATTTAAAGACAAGTTAGAAGTTCTTACTGAGATCGAGTTAGTTGAGCGATATGGTTCATCAGCAGGAGCAGGAATCAGATCACCAAGCTGGCAATAGAAGCAGAAAAAACTTCTAAAAACTATGAACCAACAGTAAACTCAAGAATTAGAGTTCTGAAATAAATATTTACCTGTAGCTTTCTCCAGCCATTGTGAACTCGAATGTAAAGATCCCCCCCGTTGTTAATATAGCCTAAGGAACCTTCAGTTACTGAACGGGTTGATTTGTGCATAAGCTCCATGTTGTTGAACACTTTTACCTATCCAGCATATAAAATAAACAAGGTTAAACACTGTCATTGTGTTAGAAATTTGGAAACATTCTGCAAGATCAACTAAACAAAATAGACGTTAGAGGATGGAAAATAATTTTGTTCAATATATGTGATAACAACAATACATAGGATTGCATGCAAAATGTCTCTTAGGTAGATGCAAAAATTCCAGGCTGAAGAATCAGTGTGTGGTAAGGATAATAATTACTATCATCTGTATCTTGGGGCTGGAGGGTTTGCGATATAAGGAGAGACTGGGTAAGCTGGGATTTCTTTCACTGGAGCATAGGAGGTTAAGTGGTGACATTACAGACTCTTATTAAATTATGAGGGGCACAGATACTGAATAGCAAAGGTCTTTTCCCAGGGTAGGGAAGCTCAAGACTACAGGATATATATTTAAGATGAGAGAAGAAAGATTTAAAAGGGACCTTAGGGGCAATTGTTTCACATAGAGGGTGGATCGTGTGTGGAATGAACTGCCAGAGAAATTGTTAGATGCAAGTACAGTTACAACATTTAAAAGACATTTGGACAGGTACATGAATATGAACACTTTAGATGGTTATGGGCCAAACACAGGCAAATGGGCTAGTTTAGCTTGGGAAACTTGGTCAACATGGATAAATTGTTCAAAGTTTGTGAGAAGATTTGTAGCTCGGGTGCTCGTTGTTGTGGTTCTGTTAGCCGAGCTGGGAATTTGTGATGCAGACGTTTCGTCCCCTGTCTAGGTGACATCCTCAGTGCTTGGGAGCCTCCTGTGAAGGGCTTCTGTGATGTTTCCTCCGGTATTTATAGTGATTTGAATCTGCCGCTTCCGGTTGTCAGTTCCAGCTGTCCGCTGCAGTGGCCGGTATATTGGGTCCAGGTCGATGTGCTTGTTGATTGAATCTGTGGATGAGTGCCATGCCTCTAGGAATTCCCTGTTCCTAGTTCCCTAGGAATTACTGTTATAGGACAAGTCAAACAGAGAACAGCCAGGGAATTCCTAGAGACATGGCACTCATCCACAAATTCTATCAACAAACACATCGACCTGGACCCAATATACTGGCCACTGCAGCGGACAGCTGGAACTGACAACCGGAAGCGGCAGATACAAATCACTATAAATGCCGGAGGAAACATCACAGAAACCCTTCACAGGAGGCTCCCAAGCACTGAGGATGTCACCTAGACAGGGGACGAAATGTCTGCAACACAAATTCCCAGCTCAGCGAACAGAACCACAACATGGATAAATTGTATCCAAGGGTTTGTTTCAGAGCTGTACGGCTGTATAAAATGCTGTCTGTATCATAACTCTCAATTAAGTTCCATTCAACCATCAGTCCTGCTCATTAACTTATACTGGCTCCTGATCTACCAACACATAAATATAAAATTTCCCCCATCAGTGCTCAAAATACCCTTAGACCTTATCTTTCCAAGAAAGAATGGGAGATATATCTACATAAATCTTTAAGGATGGCAGAACAAGTTAAGAATGCTATTCAAAATGTACATGAGATCCTTCGTTACATAGCATAAGTAAACATTACACCAAAAAGGAGGTTATGCAAAACTTCTGTAAAAATCTAGTCAAGCTCCAACTGGAGTATTGTGATGTACACATTGAACAATTTATGGCCCTGGAGAGATTGCAGATCAGATTTCTTGAGAAAGACACCAGGTTTCAGTTCTATGGAGTGATTAGAGAAATCAGGCAGTGATGATAAAAGGAAGTTTTAATTGAGGTGTTCAAAATCATGAAAATCTTTGTACTGTTTCCAAGGCTGAAGAGGTGGTAATTAGAATATACAGATTAAATCCTTAATTGGAAAAAGAACCAGAGATGAGGCAAGGAGATTTCCTTTTTATGCACTGACTTTTGATGGTGTTAGATGCACTGCCAATAATAAGGCTTGAATTTTCATGCCTGAGTCAGCAATGCAGAACTGTGAAAATCTCTGGCTCTACAAACTACTCTTTACCCCTCATCAAGATTGCCTCTGCACCTATCCACAGTGGAACCCTCCTTCTCCAAATACCTCCAACTGCTTTAAACCTTCTTCAAGGTTTTAACCTCAGTCCTCCCCGCCATTTTGGAAATCGGTGGGTGCCGATTGCAGGTGGGGTCCATTTGGAGTTGGGGGGATTTCCAAAACTGGGACTCCAGGCTACTTTGGCTAAGCCAGAGACTATCTCCGTCTCCATAAAAATTCAGGTCTCCCTTTATAAGGAAATTGGATAAACTGATGAAGGTGAAGAGTTAGTAACATCTGAAGCCTTTTGAAAGTCCAAGTAAACCACATTCACTTGTTTCCCTGATTAACTTCATTAGTTACATCCTTGAAAAATTCCAATAGATTTGTCACGTGTGATCTCCCATTTATAAATTCATGCTGACTCTGTGCAATCCCATCACTGTTTTCTAAATGCTTGATGATGGGGCAAAAGTACAGAATGGGACTAAGTGAAGAGATTTTCTCAGGAGCTGCCACAAGCCATATTTTCCTTCTGTATACTCTTATAATAAAAAAGTTAAGAGATAAGAGTAAACACTGCCTAGTTGATCCATTGAACCTGATCCACTATTGAATAAAATATACTTGCTGAACGTCCACCTTATCTTCACTTTCCAACCTATCTCCATATCTCTTAAATCCTCTATTGCCCAAATATCTACAACGTCTTAGTTTTGAATATACTCAATTGTTGAGCATCTATAGTCCTCTGTGGCAGAGATTTTCAAAGACTGACGACTTTCTGATTGAAAATATTTCTTCTCAACTCAGTCTTAAGTAGCTCATCTCTTATCCTGAGGCCATGACCCCCTCATCTCCAACCATGGGGAAACAGCTTCTTAACACCTATTTTGTCAAGCCCTCTGAGAGACAATGAGATCAGTTCATTGTTATAAATTCCAGAGTATAGGCCCATTCCAAATAATTTTCTCAATAGGGTAGCCTTCTTGCCTCTTAGCCAAATAATCTTGCGAAAAGTGAGACAACCACAGTAATGGACTGAGCATCACAAAATCTACAGATGCACTTAGAAAAGACCACATGAAAAAACAGCAGTTTGACTCCAATTGTATTAGCACAAGCTTTCCCATGTTGTGTCACTCACTTGTAACCGTGTTCAGTCACACACTTAAGGAAAACAGGGCTGTGCAGTTCAATATTTTCATTCCAACAGAAAACAAAAGAACACAAACTCTTATGGACATAGATGTCACACTCTCTTTTGCATGTTATCAGTCTTTGCAAGGATTAGTTCAGCATTTTCTGTTGTTTCTCCTCTCACTTACAACACTGCCACTGTCCCCTTGTCCTGGTGGCCCTGGAGGTCCTGGAGGTCCAGGCAGTGCGACAGCTGCAAAGTAAGTAGAACCTATTTATAAAGTGAACACTTCTGCTTGGAAATGAGTAGTGTTGCAGTAAGAAGTTCAACATTAACTTGGAAACTGCTCAGCGTTAACACTGAGTTATGCACTGGTTGTAAAGTAGCCTTCATACTTTGAGAATTTTTGAGCTCCAACGACGACAACAAATACCTCCATGTGGGCTCACCTGATCCGAAGACTCCTGGAATTCCTGGAGGTCCTGGGGGCCCCGGACGACCTCGAGGACCAGTAATCCCATAACCTGGAGATCCTGGGGGCCCAGGTAGGCCGGGTGGCCCCATTGGTCCTATGACAGATTCACCCTTAGGACCCTGTGGGAAGGAAGAAAGTGAAACACGACTAACAAAACCAAAATCTTTCCAGTTTACTGTTTTCATATCTTCACGCTCATTCCCTTAGATAGTGGTGTG
The DNA here is from genome assembly GCF_047496795.1 of Chiloscyllium punctatum. Lineage (NCBI taxonomy): Eukaryota > Metazoa > Chordata > Chondrichthyes > Orectolobiformes > Hemiscylliidae > Chiloscyllium > Chiloscyllium punctatum. The sequence goes on along the minus strand of NC_092743.1, from coordinate 117,911,699 downwards.
AAGCAGTGGATGAATTCCAAGGCAGTAGCAGGGTTTTATGGACCTCTATGCCACAGTTCATATCATAGTTACAGTGGAGATAGCATATTTAAATTGTGAGGCATGATAAACTCTATTGGCAATGGCTGTAATGTTACAAGACAATAGGTATACAGCTGGTTGATGCAGTTTGACATAGAGAAAAATGAAGCACTGCATTTTAGAAGCAGAAATGGTCAAGAAAAGATCTTTTAAACAGTAAGAGTTGAGATAAATCAGGGGGATACTTGGCATGTGTAGAATCACAGGTAATTCAAAGCAATGATGCAAACAGACAAAACCCTAAAAAAGGCAAAAGCAAACCTTTTCTTTTCATGTTGAGACCAAAACACAAAAGGAAATAATGTCGGTAATAAAAAGATGGACAAAAGCCGAAGAATTTAACAGGTTGAGCAGCATCTAGTTAAAGAAAAACATGAAGTGGCCAATGATTCAGCATAAGATATATCCTTAAGACAGTGAAGGAAAGACTTAAGTTCTGAAATTTCAATTGGTTGTTGTTCCAAAGATGCTGCTTGACGGGCTGTATGTTTTCATCTTTTTGTGTATCAACAGATTGGATTTATTTTAGATATAAGGTTGAACTTGCTCGAGACTGTTGCAAGACTGCAGTTAGACAACTGTGTGCAGTTGTAGGAAAGAGTAAAGCCATAGAGGAAGTACAGATCTGATGCACTCCAATGTTAATAGGATGACAGTATTACATGACAGTTATGAAGGGACCCTTGAAACGTTAGGCCTTGGCACAAAAAAAATCAAAGAGGCAACTTGATTGAAACAATCAAGATACGGAAAGATAATGAAAAAGTCAAAAAGTGAGGAACTTTTCAATCTGCATGATGGTTCATAGAAGACACAAAAAGAAGAAAAATCAATAAGAGTTAAAGAGGAAGTTGGAAAAAACATCTCTGCACAAATGATGGCTCAAAATGTTGTTGATGCAAAATCCACAAAGTCTTTCTAAAAGGTGCTCATGTGGAAATATTGCTACCATCAAATTGATAGGTCAAATACCTGCTTCTATGTAATAACAAGATAAACGACATATCACAGGCACAGGATATTTAATGCATTAAATATTGTTAAGTTCTGTCATAGCATACATTTCACTGAGCAACAATGAGGGGATTGTTTTATTTTTCCATAGGATAAAGATATTGCCAGTAGGAAAACATTTATTGCCAGTCCCTAATTGGCCTTCGGAAAGTCAGCTGACTTCTTGAATGGTTGCATTCCTTGAGGTGGAGGGACACCTGCAGTACTGTTAGGGAGGGAGTTTGAGGATTTTGACCCAGCAACCCATGCGCCCAAATTACTGAAGTTCCATAGTACATCTTACGGTGGTGTATGTTGCTGGTGAAGGGAATGAATATTGAAGAAAGTGGCTGGAGTAACATTCAAGCTGGCTGTTTTGTCCTGAATTGTGTTAAACTTCTAGAATATTGTAGGAACTGCACCCTCAAGGCAAGTGGGGAGTGTTTTCTCATATTCCTGATTCGTGTCTGTGTTGGAGAGACAGGAGATGAGTACCACAGAGTTCCTAGCTGTTAGTCTACTCTTATAGCTACCATATTTATGAGTGGTCCAGTTCAGCTTTCGGTCAGTGGTAACCCCACAATGTTGATGGTTGGGGATTCAGTGACAATAATACCTCGGGATTATCAAAGGGTAACGGCGAGATTCTCTCTTGTTGGAGATGATTAATTGGCTAAAGATCATTTTCTTTTTGAACTGCTTACCACTGGTCCAGGTCTTCCATGAGGTCCAATGGGTCCTGGTGGACCAGACAGATGCGACAGGAACAACCCACTACCTGATTCTCCTTTCTCCCCTTTCTGACCCGTCGTACCAGTATCTCCTTTCTCACCCTTTAAAAGACAAAAGACAAGAATGTTTTAAGATAGTTATCAAAGCTCAGTGCAGCTGATTATCCAATGGTTAAGAAAGAAAGAACCTATGGTCAAACTTGCAAGTAATGTAAAAGATGTGAAATCATTTTTATATAGGCTAAGTAAGTTAGTCGATGCTCAACATAAAAGCAAGAGACACATTCAAAACAACATCTCTAAGATCGGTAAACTTGTTGTATGATCAGCACAGCTTTTGAACAAATGGATGGTTCTGGGATCTACTGGCTTGAATTTTTGTGGAGATCAAGCAGGCATGGGGTCTCCGTACAACAGACTGGATCTGCCATGACAGTGTGCAATATTACTCCTCAGGCAGGTCCTTATCGCGCAAAGCTCCTTGGAAACCAATCCTTTACTGGTACACTACGTAAAGTGGGTCAGATCTTCTTTTACTGACTTGTCTGCAGCTCTCAGGCTTGCTCACTGTGGTTTTGCCTCCTTCTCTTCCTTACTCCAATAGAATGCATTTCCAGCAGCAGAAATAATTAGCCTTTCATCTTTTCTTCAAAGTAAAGAGTATGAAAAGCATAACCGAAAGCCATGAGTGATCGTGGAATCACAACCCACAGTGTGAGTGATGTTCCTTTTTAGATTCTAGTCCTCTGAATTTCTGCAGGGTTATGGGCCGGGTGCTGGCGGGTGGGACTAGATTGGGTTGGGATATCTGGTCGGCATGGACAGGTTGGACCGAAGGGTCTGTTTCCATGCTGCACATCTCTATGACTCTATAACTTGGCGAACTTGCTGACCTCTGCTGTCCCTCTTAAAATTAACACTGGGGACCTAATGGCATTGTAGGCCCCGGTTTACATATGTTCATGAGCCACCCGCTGCTACAAGAAAGTTGTTAATACTGATGTTACTGTTGACATTCTGATAGCCTGGAATACAGCAGCTTGGGCCTGAACTGCTTTTCCAGAATTTTTTCTGTTTACCCAACCTCTTCCTGCCTATTGGTGCAAATGTTTTTAACATAAATCAAAGTAAATAGTCGTTTGGTAATATTGAACTTGAGCACCGCTGAAAAATTTGCAAGAATACTAATTTGAGGGGAAAACCAATCATGACACTCTGACAGCGAGCGGAATCTGATTGGTGGAAGTGTGCCACGAAGAACACATCAGTTCATGATGACATGCAATTAAATGCCAAGCTTTTTGTAAAGTTTAAACCAGGCACGTTGACTTTGATTAGCCAAAGCAATGCCCTGAGAAATGGATCAGTAAATAGCTGTCACTTACTTTGTTGAGCTGAAATAGGTGACAGCAGAACAGGGACCTGTGTTAACATATGTAGCTTCTAGTGCAGGCAAATATACCAAGCTATGAGTCTGAGTGTCAATCTAAAATTGGTTGTCAGCATAATTCTTCACATATTCAGGATTATTCAACCATCTGTGTTGCATAATGTGTTGAGAGTTTTGCAAGTGTGCGTTGGATGGGCAGTACCTTACTTGTTATGAACAAATTGAGGTATATGCTGCTGTCATTGGGGCTAACAGCTTATACGTCTGCAATTACATGGCACTGAAAATCAAATAACAAAGTACTCATTTGCATAATAGGCACCTTGTCTTTTTGACTTGACAACAACACCTTGTTTGTCATGAATTTGTATTCTTGCAAATGTTCACGATGAGTATAAGATGGAAAGTACTGACAAAACTTATTTTTTGTCAGCGATAGTCTAGTAATTCAAAGCAAAATGAATATTTCATGCAAGATAACATGTCTGTACAGAATACAAATCCAAACAATGTCTCTTTGGATTGGAAAACAAATAGCTGCTTACCTTAAGGCCGATGTATGATGAGTAAGGACCTAAAAAAAAAATTAAATGTAAATTAGAATTTATGCTTTCAAGTTAAAAGGGAAGTCAGTAAAACCTTAATTTGATAGAATTCTACAGGTCTATTAAATTGAAGTCTGACCCAGAATTGTAACATTAATATTAATAAAAGCCTCCTCATAACACATTCTTTTGGACCTATATGCAAGTTATTGGGCATTACAGTGATTGTCACGTCACAGATTGCACTGTCAACTTTCACCTGCTTTAACACATGACTGACCCAGAACCATCTGATAGGTTAACTCTGTAATACTAAAAGTGAAATAGATTCCTTTGACCCTGTTGGGGGGTTTCAATTGTCCAGGTAATGCAAATCAAGGACCGGTGCATTAGGACACAGAGATCAATAATATTGTCTAGCAGCAGGATCCAATTCTTCAACTTGCTTTCATTGATCACCATAAACATACCAGGTTGGATTTGTCCTACGGGAGAAAGTGAGGACTGCAGATGCTGGAGATCAGAGCTGAAAATGTGTTGCTGAAAAAGCGCAGCAGGTCAGGCAGCATCCAAGGAACAGGAGAATCGACATTTCGGGCATGAGCCCTTCTTCAGGAATGAGGAAAGTGTGCCAAGCAGGCTAAGATAAAAGGTAAGGAGGAAGGACTTGGGGAAGGGGCGTTGGAATTTGTCCTATCTTTTGAGTACAGGACACAATGGGCAATGTTCCACGTTGTTTGGTAGATTCTAGTGTTGTAGCCTTATTGGAACAGTGTAGCCGTATTGGTGAGTAGTGTGGTGGGCTCTGGTACACACATCTTCAGCGCTATTGTCGGAATGTTGTCAGGACACATTATGTTTGCAATATTAAGTTCCTCCAGCCATTTCGTCATATCACATGCAGTGAATTGAATTGGTTGAAGATTAGCATCTGTGATTCTGGAGATGTCAGAAGGAGGCCCAAGGTAGTTCACCCACTCAGCACTTCAAGCTGAAGATGGATGCAAATATTTCAGCTTTATCTTTTATACTGACGTACTGGGCTCCCTCGTCAATGAGGATGGGGATATTTGTGGAGCCTCCTCCTTCAGTAAGGTGTTTAACAGTCCATCACCATTTGTTCCTGGATGTGACCTTCAACCTGATCCATTAGTTGTGGGATCAGTTGGCCCCATCTGTTACATGTTGCTTCCACTGTTTGGCAGGCAAACAGTCCTGTGCTGTAGTTTGACCAGCTATAAAAGGTTGACATCTAATTTTTAGGTCTGCCTGGTCCTGCTTCTGGCCTGGCATTTGGGAGATCAAATGTTAAGCAAGAGTGTACAGTTAATGGCAGGACTCTAAACAGCATTGATGTACAGAGGGATCTTGGGGTTCAAGTCCATAGCTCCCTGAAAGTGGCCGCACAAGTAGATAGGGTGGTAAAGAAGGTGTATGGCAGGTTTCCCTTTATTGGTTGGGGATTTGAATACAAGAGTCAGTATGTCATGTTGCAGCTTTATAAGACTTTCATTAGGCCATATTTAGAATATTGCATTCAATTCTGCTCGCTGCATTACTGGAAGAATGAGTAGGCTTTGCAGAGGGTACAGAAGAGAATGATCAGGATGCTGCCTGCATTAGAGGGTATTAGCTATAAGGAAAGGCTAAAAAAAACTCACGTTTTTTTCTGGAGCAGTGGAGGTTGAGGGGAGGCTTGATAGAAGACTATAAAATTATGGGATTGATGGTCAGAATCTTTTTGCCAGAGATGAAATGTATAAAACTAGGGGGCATGTTTTTAAGGTGAGACAGATAAAGTTCAAAGGAGACATGAGGGGCAAGTTTTTTACACAGACAGTGGTAGGAGACTGAAACGCACAGCCAGGGGTGGTGGAGGAAGCAAATGTGACAGGGGCATTTAAGAGACTTCTGGATAAGCACATTAATGAGCAAGGAATATTGGGATATGGACCAAGGGCAGGCAGAAGGGATTAGTTTAATTTTGTGTCATGTTTGGCACAACATCATGGGCTGAAGAGGCAGTTTCTGTGCTGTACAGTTCTATGTTCTATGCACACGGTGATGGTGCTACACAATGCACTGGAGGGTATCCTCAAAGTGAAGAAAGGGCTTTGTCTCCACAGTGGTCACTTCTGCCAATATTGTCCCGGATAGATGTACCTGTGATGGGTAGATTGGAGAGAACAAAGTCAAGTAGATTTTTGCCCCTTGTTGATACCCTCGCCATCTGCTCCTGTTCCAGTCTGGCAGTTTTTAGTTTAGGACTTGACAAACTTGGTCAGTAATGGTGCTACAGAGACTGTCTTGGTGATGGACATTGAAGTTCCCCATCCAGAGTACATTCTGCACCTTAGCCACTCTCATGCTTCCTCCAAGTGATGTTCAACATGGAGGTTTGAGTGGGCAAGGTGGTTGGTGTTTGGCTATTAGTAGATGGTAATTAGCAGAGAATTTCCTTTTTATCTTTAAACTGATTCCATGAGAATTCATGGGGTCTGGGTGCCAATTTTCAGCAGTCCCAGGTCAATTTATTCCTGACTGTATACCACTGTGCCATCATCTACGCTGTGTGTGCCCTGCTGGTGGGACAGCATTTACCAATGAATGGTGATGGTAGTGGATAGGGCATTGTCTCTGAGATATGATCCCATGAGTATGATTATGTCTCTATCAGGCTGTTACTAACCTATTCTGAGGGACAGCTCTCCCAATTTTGGCACAAGCCCCCAGATGTTGGGAGGGAGGACTTTTCAGGATTGACAGGGCTGTGTTTGCTGTGTCAGTTCTGATACCTATTGGTCTGTCCAGTTTCTTTTTCTTTACTGGATGATATAAATGGTTTGGTCAGATGAGCTGAACAGTGACAAATGGAATTTGATCCGGAAACATGTGAAGTGATCCATTGTGGAAAATAAGGCAAGGGAGTACACTATGAATGGTAGACCCCAGGAAGTACAGAGGATCAGAGGGACCTTGGAGTGAATGCCTGCAGATTCTTGAAGGCAGGACAGGTAGATAAGCTCGTCAAGAAGGCATTGGAGATACTTGCTTTTATTAGTCAAGGCACTGAATACAAGAGCAAGGAGGTTGCAATGGAGCTGTATTTAACATTAGTTAGGCCATGGCTGGAGTACTGTGTCAATCATAAGGTCAGAAGTGGGAATGTTTGTAGATGACTGCACAATGTTCAACAAAATTTGTGACTCCTCAGATTCTGAAGCAGTCCATGCTGAAATGCAACAAAATCTGGACAATATCCAGGTTTGGGCTGACAAGTGGCAAGTAATGTGCCACACATTGTCTCTTATTGGATTTGCCGGGCAATCTAACCACTGCCACCTGACATTCAATGGTGCTACAATCACTGAATCCCCCACTATCAACATCCTTGGGGTTATCTTGACATTCCTAAAGGCTAGGAATATGACGGGAAGTAACTCACCTCCTGATTTCCCAAACCCAACTACAAGCCACAAGTCAGGAGTGTGATGGAATATTCCCCTCTTCCCAGTTCTAACAATACTCAAGAAGCTCGACACCATCCAGAACAAAGCAACCCACTTGATTGGCATTACATCCACAAGCACCTACTCCTTTCACCACTGACACTCAGTAGCAGCAGTGTGTACTATCTACAAGATGCACAGCAGAAATTCACCAAAGATTCTTAAACAGCACCTTCTAAGCTCACAATCACTTCCATCTACAAGGACAAAGGCAGCAGATACATGGGAGAGCCACCACTTCCAGGCCACTCACCATTCTGACTTGAAAACATTTTGCCATTCTTTCACTGTCGTTGGGTCAAAATCCTGCAATTCTCTCCGTTAGAGCATTTTGGGTCAAACTACAGCACATGGGCTGCAGTGGTTCAACAAGGCATTTCCCCCACCACCTTCTCAAGGGCAATTAGGAACATATAATAAATGCTGGCTAGCCAGTGACGGCCACATCCTACAAGTGAATAAAAAGGAAGTTATAGTCGTCGCCTGATGGGAAAGCTATGATTGCACTGGAGAGAGTGCAGAGGAGATTCAGAGGAGACCAGGATGTTGCCTGAGCTGCAGCAATTCAGCAATTAAGAGAGACGCGATAGGCTGGAGTCATCTTCTTTAGAGTAGAGAAGGCGAAGGTAGGGTCTGATGAGGTGTACCAAGTTATGAGGGTCATAAACATGGTAGATAGGGAGAAAATATTTCCCTTAGTAGAGATATGGATAATAGGCATCACATTTTAAAGTAAGGAGCAGAATATTTAAAGGGATTTGATCAAAACATTTTCTCCGAGAACATGATGAGTATTTGGAACTCACTTCCCAAAAAGGTGGTAGAAACGGGAATCCTTGTCATTTAAGGACTATTTAAATGAACACTTGAAATGCCATAACATAAGACAACAGGTTAGGTGCTGGAAAATGGAATTAGAATAGATGGAACTTGATGACCAGCATGGACATGTTGGACTGTAGGGTGTTTTTCTGTACTGTATAATCTCTATAACTCTCTCGACGACTCTTTGGACTTTACAGTGGTTGTAATTCAACTGAGTGGCTGAGAATAAAAAAAATAGAACTTGAAAAGCTGTCGTCCCAGAAAAATTTGAAGAAAAGCCCAGAATAAAAAGCTCAAGAAGAATCCTTGAGAAAGAAAATTATTTTAACCTGTATTCCAGCTCTGAAGGACATGAAAGGGAGGTTAAGGGTTGTAGGAAGTGGGAAATAGGAGGGGAATAAGAAACATGAAAACAGCAGAAGCACTAAGGGGCCATGGTTACTAGCCCCAACCCTGCCAGCATGAAGTGAATGATACCTTAACAATCACAGATGGCTTGCCAGTTGTGGAGGATGGGAATTCAGTTGCTGTGATGCAAAGGTAGACATTTTTTTAATTGCATTAAGGTTGCACAATGTTTACCACAGTGTAATTACTCCCACACAGCGGTCATTAAAACCTCTCCCCATTTAAGACAGGTTATCATGCTTTACATAGAAAACAACAAAAATAAAAATGTCAAGATGATAGAAAGGACATTACCTGGCAATCCTGGGGTACCCTGCTCCCCCTTTTCACCTTTACTGCCAATCGGTCCAAATAATCCGAAAGAACCTTTCTCTCCTTTTGGCCCTTTGGGAAATGAATGATTGTTTATGATATGTTTGAGAAAGTATATAGACAATTACCACTAAACTGCTGCAAGGTTGTTTACCCCTACCTTAGTCTAAAAACCACACAGTGCAACATTATTCACATACCATAACTACTGCTGTGTAAGGGCAAGGCCTTTGGGTACACATTTTGGAAGAAAGTTTGCTGAAGGGGATAGCTTTGTGCAAACTGGGGAACTGCATTCCACAAATACAACTGATGTTTCATTTGACTTTAGCATCTATGGAATTTTAATAAATTGAGAGCCAGACAGGAACCAGTCCACCTTGTCTGCTCTTGCGGCAGGTAGCAGATCAGTCATCCCTTTGAGTTATGTAGCTGTGTTCCTGCCGATTCTTGTACCTAAACATGTCACAGCAAGCTGCTGCTCTGTACAAAAGATTAAAAGATGATCGAAGAAACTCCTGCTGCTGCTTAATGACATTCCTGAGGTCTGTAGTTATTATATTACAAGCAGACGGCGCCTCACTGGTATACTTGCTCCAACAAGTTTTACAGAAATAATCTGTTCAGCCTTTGATAGTTTTAATTCCACTATTCAATTGTTTTGGATGTTGCAGCACTGATAACATTGACTTCAACTTTAGAATAAGTCATTAGAAAATGCAATAAAACATTTCGTTGCGCAATGCTGTCTTGAGCATTGTTACTGGAGCTTTACTGCATTTCCCAGGTGCTTTGCAGGAGGATTGGAGCAGGACGGCTGTGAATTGACCCCTCCCCATGGAATGACCCCAGATGTCAGAATTAGCTGCTAATGTGATACCAGGTAGAGCATCTTTTTACCCACCCTGTGCATGTATTTGTTCACCACTCTTCAATGATCAGGTGTGACGATGGACCTGATTACTGAAATTACAGGCAGGATAATCGACTTAAGCCCTTTGTCTCACAAAATAAGACTGGACCACAGTGGTTTGGGAGGTGTGGTGGTGAGTTCAAGGGGCATGAGGAGTGGCTTGTCCATGACAGGGCAGAGAAACCAATGCCCTGTCCACACCAAGACTCCAACTCACATGGTGGCTTGTCTGGATCTGCTAGGAGATGGAGCAGAAGTTGTGGAGAGAGGTATGCCCCTCTCTGCTAAGTTGGAACTGAATTTCTCTCTACTCCTTGATATTTTCATGAGATTTCCCATCAGGACAACCAATATGTTCAGCATCTCCTGCATGCTGCCCTATCAAGATCCTTATCTGAATTCTCTACAACAGAACTTGTCTACAATCTCCCCATCGTCAACCTTCACCCTTGACCTAGCTGTAGTTCATGCATACCCAAATCACACACTACATGAAGATTGCGACTCCCAGGCATTGCTCTTTCTGAACCAGTGGCTGCAAGTTGCACATGACAGATCGAGTGCTGTGCTAAACATGAGGTCTATGGTCACATGAGTTGAAGCTTACTCATCATGTCAACTAGGAGGATGTTTTTTTTATTTTCACTCATAGAATATGAATGTCAGCATTTAATGTCCATCCCTAGTTACCATTGAGAAGGTGGTGGTGAGCTTTCTTCTTGAACCACTACAGTCCATGTGTTGAAGGCAGATCCACAATGACATTGGAAGAATAACAGGGGGACAACTCATAGAAACCTCCAAAATTTGAAGAGGATTGGATAGGGTAAAGCAGTTAGATTATTCCTAATCACCGGGGAGTCGAAGGACCAGGGGTCACAGTTGAAGGACACAGAGCTGACAGTTAGGACTGTAATGAGGAGAAATTTCTTCAGAGAGTGGTGAGGCTATGCAATTCTCTGCCACAGAAAGTGGTTAAGGCCAAACAGTGATTTTTTTTTCAAGATTAGATATAGTTCTTAAGGTTAGAGGAATCAAAAGGCATGGGGAGGCAGTGGGAACAGGGTACCCATTTGAATGATCAGCTATTGTCATGTTGAATGGTGCAGAGGTCTTGAAGGGCCAAAAGACCTACTCCTCCTATTTTCTATGTTTCTATGTTAGGGAAGGAATTCCAGGATTTTGACCTAGTGACAGGGAAGAAATAGCGGTATATTTCCAAGTCAGTAGTGAGTAGCTTGGAGGGGATCATGCAGGTGGTGCTGCTTCCTTGGATCTCTATCCTTGTCCTTCTCAATGGGATTGGTTGTGGGTTTGGAAGGTGCTGTTTAAAGAGCTTGGTGAATTTCTGAATTGCATCTGATAAGTAAAACACACTGCTGCTCCAGAGTATCAGGGTAGAGAGAGTGCATGTTTGTTGATATGGTGCCAATCAAATGGACTGCATTGTTCTTGCAGAGTAGATTCTCAGTTACGTTGGCTACTGCAGAATCAGTTGCAGCTGGCCCTTTATGTGGAGCATCAGCTCCTCCACATGGCTCAGGAGATTGAGATGTCCTTAACCCATACCTGCGACTACCTATTGAATGGTTCCTTGTCTGCAAGGGAGAGGGAAGGATGTCAATGGCTCTATGGCATTGCATTTGCATAATGTGCCTTGCAATGCTGAGTAGCTGATATAGAAATGTAGTAGGCAATGCCTGTGAGGTGGAGTTTCTGGCTCACAGTTGAGAGCCCTTAGAGCTAGAGAATGCTGCTGGATGAGTGATGGAGATGTGTTATATTGAGCAGCAAGAAAGGCTGGTGGCTTGATTGGTGGGATATAGCATAGGAATGTATTGATGGATAAGTGATGGATACCGACCACTCACTGTTCTTGTGGCACTGCTGCCAGGTCATAGAGTCATACAGCAGGAAACAGACCTTCAGGCCAACCAGTCCATGCCGACCATAATCCCAAACTAAACTAGTCCAACCTTCCTGCTCCTGGCTCATGTCCCTCCAAACCTTTCCTCTCCATGTACCTATCAAAATGTCTTTTAAATGTTGTAACTGTACCTGCATCCTCATTCCACATGTGAACCACCCTCTGTGTAAAATATTTGCCTCTCACGTCATTTTAAAATCTCTCTCCTCTCAAATAAAAATGTGCTTTCTAGTTTTGAAATCCCCCATCCTACAGAAAAGACATCTACCATTAACTCTATCTATACCTTTTTTTTTAAAACTTGCCTCTCAACCTCCTATGCTTCAGTTAAAAAATAACTTAAACCTTCCATCCCCATCACATCTGGTAAATCTCTTCTGAATGCTCTCCTGCTTGCTAATATCCTTCATCTAACTGGGTGACCAGAACTGGATACAGTACTCCAGAAGGGGCCTCACCAATGTCCCATACAACCTCACATAATGTCCCAAAACCTCTACTCAAAGAACTGAGCAATGAAGGCAAGCGTGCCAAACACCTTTTCAACCAGCCTGCCTAGATATTAGGTATCAAAGAATTATGTACCTGCATCCTTAGGTCCCTCTGTTCTATAACACTACCCAAGGCCCTACCATTAATTGTATAAGCCCAACATCTGTTGTACCAAACTGCAATACCTCGCATTTATCCAGATTAAATTCCATCTGCCATTTTTCAGCCCATTGACCCATTTGATCAAGATCCCCCTGTAATCTTAGAAAACCTTCCTCTCTATGCCACCAAATTTGGTGCCGTCCAACTATGTCTTCTATACTCTCATCCAAATCACTTATATAAATGACAAGCAAAACCTTGGGTTTGGGAGTAGACTTGCCTTAACATTTGCTTCCACTCTCTCTAATGGTAGTATTTGAGGGTCTCCTGGTACCCCACATGAAATCATTCCATTTTTCCTCCTGCTCGCCTTCATCACTAATGCCTCCAGAGGCTCATCCATCACAATGGAACACCTCTGAGCCTGGTGTTTAGATTTCCATATTTGAAATTGGAATGATAACTTAAACCTCCCATCCCCATCACAGTTCAGTTTCCTTTAGTAAGGGCATACTGCATTTAGAACAGCAGGCTAGCTGCACTATCTGAATTCCAAACAATACCACTGAAGCACCTTAACCCCACCACTAGCCCCCACCCTGTATCCTGAGCACTGAAGCTGCCAGCAGGTGTGTGCACTGCTCAACGTTACAGTTATTCAGGCCTGATTTGCTGATCTGAAAGGACACAGATAAGTCACAAATTGTGACCACTCATCCAAAAAGCGGCTAATCCAATTTCTAGCCCATGTGGCTGCTTTCAAATCAGTAAAGGCTTTGTTTGTACTGAAACTGCCCAGCTCTATATTTTAACAGAAAACATTCCACTCCTATTACCTATTATGTGTAACTTGTTTTGTGCAGCATATTTTTCATATTAATTTTATCAAATTGCTGCCACTAAAGTAAGTAACATTAACTGTAACCATCCTAATTTTTGAAGTGTTACATAGCTTTCACTATCAAATTCAATGAAGAGTAAGAAAAGCCCGAGAGATAGTGTCACTTTAAGAACATTGTACCGTGACTGCCTGCATAGCCATCCCTATCTTTGAGAATGATCACAAGACCCAGTGACATAGCATGTGAGAAAGGGAACGGATGTGCAAGTTTGTTCAAATCTTGCATTCAAAGCACAAGCAGACCATGCATACACCAGCGGAATTAACTATCCCTCTTCCCTCTTTCATTTTCCACATACCAGTGATGTATCAAAACAGTCACAAGTATTGTAGGAGAGAACCCTCTAATCTGAATGATAAAGGCAGCCTGTATCACAGCTGCACCATAGTACTTGTCATCTTGGATGACTGAATCACACATTCATTGCTGGTAAATGTATGAGAGTTACTTCAGTCTGTTTCCCTGCAGATTATGGTCCAGCAGTCTGTTTCTTATCTCTGAGTTTAAGTGAAAATTTCAGCCTGAGAAGCTTCCTTCCAAAGGATAGAATGAGAGGCACATTCTGTGACTGACTTACTTACTGATCTCTCCTTTAGAAATCAGATTATTCCAGCCTGGCAAACATTTTATTGTCACTTTTAAAGAAACAAAGCATTTGTCTCATAAGATTACAAGGACAGTTAATGATGAGTAAAATCAGTCAGCCCAGTTTTCTCGTACCCTATCTCTCCCCTCAAAATCCGTTAATCTAGAATCCCTAGTCACTCACCAAACATTGTGTCTCTGATACTCCATCTCTCACATTAAAACACATCCTGCTAATACTCTCACCACCCTTACTGAAGCTCATGCCTCTAGTTTTCTAATACTCTCAACAAAATGCATTATTCTAGAACCTGCAAGATACAGGGTCTAGCCATGTTTGATACCATTTTCAAAAGCTCCCTATTCAAGGATGCTAATTGATCTCCAAATAACTATCCTTCCTGAGAATGTATTGTATATCTCAACCACCCTATCCCACAGCTGGACCAATGATTATACCAATTTTGATCCCTGTGAAAGATCTGTAATTTTGATGCTTGGAGTCTGAGCTCACTGAGTGCTTCAATTCCATTCATACCAAGGGATAAAGTGGAGAATGAGGCAAATAGAAAACTGAGATGATATAAGAATAAGTCCAATGGAATGAAGTACTGTTGATAACAGGTGTGCTCAACTGTAAAACCATTCTCCAGGCTAGCAAACTGTATACTTTATGGGTGAGGCAACCAGGTGATGAGGATGGGTGATATTCTGGAAGGGACAGTATCATCCGGTGTTTCTCCCTGTTACATGGCAGTCTGGTCAATTGTATGTGCATTTGGATTGAAGAAGAGAAGACCAAGTATGTTCGTGATTGGCTAAATTAAATTCCATACAATTCCCTGGAGTCAATCTGACACTTTTATTGCAAAGGTGAGGACAACAGCTTACCCAGGAAATTATAGTCCACTTGCTGATTCAACTGACCATTTATCTGACAGGAAAAAGGAGGGAAAAAAGAGAAGATACTAATGAAAACAAACTGTATCATGCCACAAGACCAGTTTGAAAACCCCACTGGAAAATCAATGTTCCCATTTTTAATGGATGCTTTATTTAATTCCCTCTCCCTTTCTTTAAAGAATTTAAGCTCTGCATTAACAAAATAACCTTTTTGTATTCAGCACTGATTTAATAATAAGATTTTATAAATGGCATAAAAACAAGGATAGATTCTTTTCATATGCAAGTTTAGGATCATACAGTCGAGTCTTTATAAACACTCAGGGTATTGAGAAATACTTTTCTTAATTGAGAACTTCTGTGCCGTAGGGGAATTCTGCGACTATGTGTGTGTTTACTCAGACTCTGCTGTATGATATTTTTCTATGTACAAGAAAGCTTACAATACACAGTTTGCGCCATGATTCAGCAAGGGTGTGCAGACATTATATCACACAAAACAATGAACCACCATGCCAATGCCATGCACCATGCCAAAATATCTTCTTTTTTTGTTAACTTTCATGCTCTTTTTCAAGGTCCATTGACAAGAGTTTTCACATTTCTGATAAAACAGCCTTTGAAAATTGCTCTTGTTCTGTCTCTCACGCTGAATTGCATCAGCATGAAGATTGCAGTGAATACATTGTGAATACTTTGTGTAGTGAATCTTTTGGTTACAACACCACTGAATTAACAGTGAGCTCAAATGATCCTTTGTTTCTCCCCACTAGGGGAACAATCGATTTACGTGCTGAAGGAAATATAGCAGAGGGAATTGGACTAATTGGATAGCTCTTTAAGAGCTTCCAAGGGTATGCTAGACAGTATTTAATGGAGGTGATGGGGGGGCTTCCATGTCACCTAGGGAGCCAGCAAGTGCCCCATATCACCTCTCTTTGGAAAGGCCTGTTTAATTAAGAGCCTCCCAATTGGGCCTTCATCAGGATTAAGCAGGCCAGGGACAGAAATCCTTCCCTTCCGAGTTGTTGTTACAAGACCCATCTCTGGGATATGGGAGGAGCTGTCAGCAATGTACTCAGGGAGATGACTAAGGTCACAAGTGTGTGAGGGCTGGATGGGGACTGGGGAGATGGGAGCCATGGGAGAGGAGGGCCAACGTTAAGGTACATGGTGGATACAACCCACTGCAATGCCTTTAAATAAGGAATCCCCATCTGGGCAACAGTAAGCAACCCTGACAGCATTTGTTCATTGGACTGTCCACATGGTAACTACTTGTTCCTTCCTGTGAGGTGACTGCCAGATGCGGTCTTTCTATGGTCATTAATTGCTCACTTGAGGGATTCAGTTTGTGGCAGGGTCATCCAAGAGCCTTCCTGCTCTGACCTAATCAAGGCAGAAGCAGAACAATGTTACAGTCCTCAGCCTACACCCTCCTGGGTAAAAACAAGGACTGCAGATGCTGGAAACCAGACTCTAGATTAGAGTTGTGCTGGAAAAGCACAGCAGTTCAGGCAGCATCCGAGGAGCAGGAAAATCGACGTTTCGGGCAAAAGCCCTTCATCAGGAATACAGGCAGAGTGCCTGAAGGGTGGGGAGATAAATGAGAGGAGGGTGGGGGTGGGGAGAAAGTAGCATAGAGTACAATAGGTGAGTGGGGGAGGGGATGGAGGTGATAGGTCAGAGAGGAGGGTGGAGTGGATAGGTAGAAAAGAAGATAAGCAGGTAGGACAGGTCATGGGGACAGTGCTGAGCTGGAAGTTTGGAACTGGGGTGAGGTGGGGGAAGGAGAAATGAGGAAACTGTTGAAGTCCACATTGATGCCCTGGGGTTGAAGTGTTCTGAGATGGAAAATGAGGCATTCTTCCTCCAGGCGTCTGGTGGTGAGGGAGCGGCGGTGAAGGAGGCCCAGGACCTCCATGTCCTCGGCAGAGTGGGAGGGGGAGTTGAAATGTTGGGCCACAGAGAGGTGTGGTTGGTTGGTGCGGGTGTCCCAGAGATGTTCCCTAAAGTGCTCTGCTAGGAGGCATCCAGTCTCCCAATGTAGAGGAGACCGCATCGGTAGCAACGGGTACAGTAAACAATATTGGTGAATGTGCAGGTAAAACTTTGATGGATGTGGACGGCCCCTTTAGGGCATTGGATGGAAGTGAGGGAGGAGGTGTGGGCGCAGGTTTTGCAATTCCTCTGGTGGCAGGGGAAGGTGCCAGGATGGGAGGGTGGGTTGTTTTGGGGCGTGGACCTGACCAGGTAGTCACGGAGGGAACGGTCTTTGCAGAAGGCAGAAAGGGGTGGGAGAGGGAAATATATCCCTGGTGGTGGGGTCTGTTTGGAGGTAGCGGAAATGTTGGCGGATGATTTGGTTTATGCAAAGTTTGGTAGGGTGGAAGGTGAGCACAGGGGGGTTCTGTCCTTGTTACGGTTGGAGGGGTGAGGTCTGAGGGCGGAGGTGCGGGATGTAGACGAGATGCATTGGAGGGCATCTTTAACCATGTGGGTAGGGAAATTGCGGTCTCTAAAGGAGGAGGCCATCTGGTGTGTTCTGTGGTGGAACTGGTCCTCCTGGGAGCAGATATGGCGGAGGCGGAGGAATTGGGAATATGGGATGGCATTTTTGCAGGAGGTAGGGTGGGAAGAGGTGTAATCCAGGTAACTGTGGGAGTCAGTGGGTTTGTAAAAAATGTCGGTGTCAAGTCGGTCGTCGTTAATGGAGATGGCTCCTCAGATGCTGCCTGAACTGCTGTGCTTTTCCAGCACTACTCTAATCTAGAGCCTACACCCTCCTGCCAAATTCAACACCCCTTCCCCTCCTTCTCCAAACTCACCAAGGGCATTAAATTCCAACCAATGAGCTGAGTGGCCTTCTATGCTGAAAAAGTCTAAGAATGACTGCAAAAGATGCAAGGCACTTTCTCGCTCAGCTCACAATGCTGCCAACCCAGTCATTGGACCTACAAAGGTTTATGAACTAAACGGTTGTGTCAGAATCTGTTATGCAAGAACCCGTTCTAGCTGACATGTCAGAAAACCAGAAATGTTAGATGATAGATTTATGCATTTAATATCAATGATAGTGCAACACATGCAGAACCTGCTCGTCTGGACTGTGAAACGCAAGGCACACCAAACAGATTGCAATCCCCTCAGGGTTCATTTTATACGATTGTGCTACTGGCCATACAAGACAAAGATTACCCTTGATTGTTTAATTCTTATGGTGTTACGGTACAAAACATCAAGTCAGTTCACTGTAACTGCTTACTTAAGGCTCGAGGTAATTTTCAATAAGATAAACAAACTTACTTTCAAAGCATTAGAAGTTTAAGCAATACATTCAAGACAAGCACAGGCAGAGGGAAAGATACTTCAAGGCAGTTATATTAAACAGGTCAGAAAGCACAAGATCACAGCTGAGTTATCAACTGTTGAGTTTCCATTTGTCAAATGGGATTTTAAAGTCCAGCATTCAAATGATAGTGTATGATCAGGTCATTCTTTATTTAACTTACAGGCATTTTGCAGTGAGGTCTGGGAGGAACTGGAAAAACTGTCTATTCAAAGTTGGAGGAAAATGAATTGGTAAATAAAGACAAGCATGTGGCAAAACATATATGGATAATAACAAAAAGTTAAAAATTACAAAGTCAAAGGGGAAGTATTTAAAAGAACCGTGTGCAATCTACATTACATACAAGTCACTTACCCCTTTTATATTGAGGATTCGACCAGGTGGTCCTGGAGGTCCGGGAGGTCCGGGAAGTCCTGGTAATCCAGCAGGACCCTGAAAACAGACATAGATGGTTGGTTTCTCAGTGATGCTTTCAGTCTTTATGACCTTCGCTACAAGTGTAACTTCCCCATCCTTTCTTGCTGAAGTGTCTACAAAGTCAATGGGGTCATTGGGTTTCATTCAATTATCAATAAACTGAACTGAAAGTATTGATTATCAGCAGTTATTTCATATTTCATTTTGCCCTTGAGAAGATGGCCGGCCTTCTTGAACTGATGCAGTACGTGCAGTGAATGGTAGGTCAGGAGTTCCAGTATTTTCATCTAGCGACAATGGAAAGACCCAGCAATGTATGTCCCAAGCAGGATACCGTCGAACTTGGAGGGTGTGGTGTTCCTAGTCAGCCTGATGCTCTTAGTCCTTCCAGGTGCCAGAAGTAGTGGGTTGGAAAAGTGCAGTAGAAGAGGCTTTGGTAAGTTGTTTCAACACATTTTAAAGACAACTATGGAGGAAACATTAGAATTGCAAGCAATGTCACAATGGATATTGGGACTAAGAGTATCTATAGACAAAGGACCAAGGTAAGAGAAAACATTATTGGCTTGGCAGCATTTATGGTTGAAAAGTAGATCCTGTCCTAAGCTGAACAAACAAGGACAGTGGATAAAGTGAAAAAAGGAACCAGCTGTTGACCTTCAGCTCTCTCAGGACAGTGCATAAAACTGTCTGATATTGTACAAATGAAACACCCAGTTGGATAATTGGGAATACCAACTCTGTCTGCTCATAGTCGAAGAGTTGCTGGTGGAAATGACATCACAGAAAACCAGTGGTTAAGGGGCTGGTTCTGAACACCTCCTATCACTTTGAGATAAGACAGATCTGAATATCAGAATTCTGCCAACATGGACTACAAATAATTAGCTTTTTCAGCTTTTGATGTCCTAATTGAGTTGTTTTGAATTTATGTTCCTCTTATTGTGCTGAACCAAGTCAACCACTTGGTTCATGGAACTACATGAATCTCCATCCCCAGTGCATCCTAAAACTTTTTGACATTTGTTTCAACCCTGGAAAGAGAGCGGTCTTTTTCCTCATTCGAAAGGCCACTTTTCTAGGCTAACCCTTGATAGAGTGCGCTAAAAAGCCATTTGGCATCCATTCTTCCTGCCTGCCTGTAACAGGAGCTTCAATGAACTGTGAAATGCATCTGGTAAAATGGAAGTGGGCACTAAGCAAGACGCACATGTCAATGGGACGATAAGTACACTGGTCTGATTTCAATCCTCAAACAGCTCCCTTACATTCCCCTGAGTGCAGTAAGCGGAAACATCACAGTTCAGCCTGACCCTGACCTCAGTGGACCCTTGCACATGCTGATCTTACACACACTCACACTCACTACATAGGATGCCCGATTCTTCAGTGAATTTCAAAGCAAACCAATCACAATTCCCAGCCAATTGGAACCTCCCTAGCAAGTTGTTTTTTGGTGTAACACTTGAATCTGATTGGGAGTGCTGCGCTGGATGTGATGTGTCAGAGAAATAGTGAAACGTAGGAAATAGGAGTCAGAGTAGGCCATTCAGCCCTTTGATCTGCTCTGCTATTCTACATGCTTATGGCTGATCATCCAACTCAGTCTCCTGTTCCCACTTTCTCCCCAAACCCTTTGATCCCTTTAGCCCTAAGTCACTGTGGAGTAATGCCTCATCGTGGAGGTCTTTCTTCCCTTAGTGATTACTGAAAACAAATTGTGGGACCGATTTGTTTAAAATATGGTTCCAAAGTCCCTGGAATACTTTCTCCTTCCATTGATAGCAATTGCGGTCCAGGCTGGCCATCCTGGGAGGGTTGACAACCCCATTGGGTGCTGCATACAGAATGCTCAAGGGGTATTTGGAATTGCGATAGAAAATAATTTGTGTAATACTGAGATTTCACCAGAGTGAACTTACCAGAAGTGTTGTTGCAGGTTCACCTTTCTGACCCTTTCTGCCATTTATTCCTGATCGACCCTACGAAGAAACAACATCTGGTTTAGATGATGTAACGATTCATTTTGGTCTCCTGTTCTGCAGAATGAATAAACTTACATGTCTACCAGGAAGGCCAAATTCACCTTTAGGTCCTGGATGTCCCACTGGACCCTAAAAAGAAATTCGTAATTGTGAAACTTCTGAACAATGTTGATCCTCATGTCCATTTGTTTTACATTAAACCACAAAAATAATTTCCTATTATAGAAAACTTGTCTTTTTAAAAAAAGCTATGTATGCCCATACAGCTCCAGAACACCTTTGTAAAGGCTCAAAACTGTTGCCTTCACATACGTGCCTCATTTACAAAATATGCCATGCAATTCCCTATACTTAATGCAAACTCTGGGGATTGTTGTAGTTGTCAAACAAGCAATATCTAAAACTAAAGATGGTGTCTCTGACCCTATAACATTTGTGAATACTGTAGTGAAGTGTGATTGCAGGGAGGTACCTATTATTGTGGAACTGACATTTATTGTTCCAAGCACTTGATTGCTGATGTGTAAAATGGACAGCTACCTATGTTTGGTTCAGATTAGCTGAATCAAGACATCATCTTGGTCTCAGTTTTACCCAATTTAAACCCTTCAGTCAATCAACTTTTAGCCATTTACTTGGAAGATGTTTACCTGGCTCTGGACAAAGCAGAAGATGTCTTAATATGAACCATTCTTTGCAGCAACTTCATTGTTCAGTTAAGAGTCAATCCTATTGGCGTGGGAGTTACATACAGGACAAACAGGAGACAAAGCTTCCCTGTGGGAAATGGGGAATCTGCTGGGTCCACTCTCTTCAGCTTCATGGTCAGTTTTTACACATACCCCAATATGTATTTCTAGACTTTTAAAATGGAATACAAGTTCTTTAATTCTCATGTCTTTGAATTAATAATCCAGTTACAGAAGCGTTGCACAAATAAATTGTTATTTGCTGTACATGTCCAGAGGATAGCAAATGTGGTTCCCTTGTTTAAGAAGGGGAATAGGGATAGCCCTAGTAACTATAGGCCGGTGAGCCTCACTTCTGTTGTGGGCAAAGTCTTAGAGAGAATTGTAAGGGATAGGATTTATGAACATCTGGATAGGAATAATGTGATTAAGGATAGTCAGTATGGTTTTGTGAAGGGCAGGTCGTGCCTCACAAACCTTATTAAATTCTTTGAGAAGGTGACTAAGGAGGTGGACGAGGGTAAAGCTGTAGATGTGGTGTATATGGATTTTAGTAAGGCGTTTGATAAGGTTCCCCATGATAGGCTACTGCAAAAAATACGGAGGTATGGCATTGAGGGTGAGTTGGAGGTTTGGATTAGGAATTGGCTGGCTGGAAGAAGACAGAGGGTAGTAGTTGATGGTAAAGGTTCATCTTGGAGTGCAGTTACTAGTGGTGTTCCACAAGGATCTGTTTTGGGACCATTGCTGTTTGTCATTTTTATAAATGACCTGGAGGAGGGGCTAGAAGGTTGGGTGAGCAAGTTTGCAGATGATACGAAAGTCGGTGGAGTTGTTGACAGTGAGGAAGGATGTGTCAGGTTACAGCGGGAAATAATAAGCTGCAGAGCTGGGCAGAAAGGTGGCAAATGGAGTTCAATGTGGGTTAGTGTGAGGTGATTCACTTTAGTATGAGTAACAAAAAGATGGGGTACTGGGCTAATGGTCGGATACTTGGTAGTGTGGATGAGCAGAGGGATCTTGGTGTCCATGTACACAGATCTCTGAAAGTTGCCACCCAGGTAAACAGTGTGGTGAAGAAGGCATATGGTGTACTGGCTTTTATTGGTAGAGGAATTGAGTTCCGGAGTCCTGAGGTCATGTTGCAGTTGTATAAGACTCTGGTGCGGCCTTATCTGGAGTATTGTGTGCAGTTTTGGTTGCCATACTATAGGAAGTATGTGGAGGCACTGGAACGGGTACAGAGGAGGTTTACCAGAATGTTGCCTGCTATGGTAGGAAGATCGTATGAGGAAAGGCTGAGGCACTTGGGGCTGTTTTCATTGGAGAAAAGAAGGTTTAGGGGTGACTTGATAGAGGTATACAAGATGATTAGGGGTTTAGATAGGGTTGACCATGAGAACCTTTTTCCACATATGGAGTCAGCTATTACGAGGGGGCATAGCTTTAAATTAAGGGGTGGTAGGTATAGGACAGATGTTAGGGGTAGATTCTTTACTCAGCGAGTCGTGAGTTCATGGAATGCCCTGCCAGTAGCAGTGGTGAACTGTCCCTCTTTATGGGCATTTAAACGGGCATTGGATAGGCATATGGAGGATAGTGGGCTAGTGTAGGTTAGGTGGGCTTGGATCAGCGCAACATCGAGGGCCAAAGGTCCTGTACTGCGCTGTATTTTTCTATGTTCGATGTTCTAGCATGGTTGTTATCAGAACTGTTAAGATTAGAGTGATGCTGGAAAAGTACAGCATGTCAGGCAGCATCTGAGGAGCAGGAAAATCGACGTTTTGGGCAAAAGCCCTTCATCAGGAATATTCCAATTGGATTGTTGCAGTAGAGGGACTGATGAAGGGCTTTTGCCTGAAACGTCGATTTTCCTGCTCCTCGGATACTGCCTGACCTGCTGTGCTTTTCCAGTACCACTCTAATCTAGACTCTGGTTTCCAGCATCTGCACTCCTCACTTTTGCCTATCAGAACAGTTAATCCACTTCAGTTCTGAGGGTTATTCAACAAAGCTTGAACAGATTTCTCTCCACATGTTGCAAAACCTGCTGAGCTTTTTCAGCAATTTCTGTTGTTGTTGTTGTTAATAATCCATTTTGTTTAGGAAGAGAGGAAATCTCTGAACTGAACTGTAATCATTCATAATCTCATGTTTGATACTGTACTGTACCAACAGTACACGACCCATGTTGGGGAGCATGTGATGACTCTGTGGACAGGATTGACATGTGACCATTCCAACATGTCTTCACACTGGAAGGTGGCAGAGTAAATCTAACTGAAACCTGCGAAGCATTTACTGAATTGTAAACTTGCCACATTGAAGATCTGACAAAAAGTGTAGATTCACTTTACTAAACATGTAGCATCAGTTGTGTCTTTTAATAATATTGTTCATGGGATTTGGGTGCCACTGCTAGACCACCACTTATTGCCCATCCATAACTGCTCCAAAGAAAGTTTTCATGAGCCATATTCTTGAACAGCTGCAGCCCTTTAGAGTAGGGGCACTCACAATGCTTGAAATAACTGGTGATTTGCTAAGCCATTTCAAACAGTGGTTGAGAATTAACCACAACACTGTGGGTTTTCCAGACCAGCTAACGGATTTCCCTTCCCTGAAAGGTATCAGTGAGCCAGATGAGTTTTCACAGCCAGCGACAGTGGTTGCCATTTGGACTAGCTGTTAATTCAAGGTTTTGTCATTTTATTCAAATTTGTCACAATAGGATTCGAATTTGTGGCCCCAGACCATTAGCTGAGGGTTCTGGATTACTAGTGCAATGATACTACCTCTATGCCACTGCTTCCCAATTACAAGTTGTAACAAAACAAACCAGCTGTGAAATAGCATGCATCTGCCCTGCGATCAAATACAATGCCACTTCAGAATGCAGCAGGAGGTAGATTCTGATTGTAGCTAGAAGAGATAACGGAAAGGAAAGAATTGGAATATAAATGAGACAGAAGGGGGTCATTCAGCCCATTGTTTCAATGCTTACTCTGAAAGAACTATACGTCCAACTGCACACTCTCCACAATCTTGTAAATTATTTTTTTCAATGATATATCTAGCTCTCTCTTGAAACAACTATTGAATAAGATTCCACCATTCTTTCAGGTGGTGCATATCCAATCATAACGAAGGTGATGGCATAAGTGGTATTGTCACTGGACAAACAATCTTTAATTCCATGTAATGTTCTGGGGGCTCAGGTTCAAACTCCACTACAACAATCCAATTGGAATTGAATTCAATAAATATCTCGAATTAAACACAATAAATATCTGGAATGAAAAGTCTAATGATACAAATGATTGTTGTAAAAATCCATCTGGTTCACTAATGTCTTTTAGCATTCATTGGGTCAAATTCCTGATACTTCCTACACAATAGCATTGTAGGTCTACAGCAATTCAAGAAGGCAGTTCACCATCACCTTCTTGAGGACAACTGGCAGTGAGCAATAAATGCTGACTTAGCCAGCAGGGCCAATATCCCATGAACAAAATTAAAATAACAACTCATCATGTTAAAAACATTTTTCCCTCATCTCCAATTTGCTAAGTCATTTTAAAGCAGTATCTCTGGTTACCAGGCTTCCTAACTGGTGGAAATAGTTTTCCCTAAGTCCCTCTATCAAAATGCTTCATAGTTTTGAACACCTCTATTACTTCTCCACTAAACCTATGTTTGAAGGAGAGAAATGCTAGCTTCTTGAATGTCTCCACATAACGTTAGTACCATTCTGGTAATACACTTCTGCATTTAGTCTAACTGTCTTAGTTCATGTCAAGTTCCAACTGAGAGCAGCAACTCCAACGCTCAGCAAAATACATTTGATGTATGCAGCAAAACAATGCCTAAAGCAGAAAACACTTCCTACCTGAGGTCCAGGAGGTCCCAGTGGACCTGGTTCACCCTGTTGGAAAGGAAAGATTCTAGTTATTTATGCAATAACGAGAATTACAAAATATCAAGAAATCTTGGATGCACGATTATTAATTGTACAATTAAAAATGTCTTCCTCCTCTTCCTCATACATACCTTTTGACCTTTTGATCTTACAGCCAGCAGAGATCCATCTGCACCAACAACAGCTCCAGGCTCACCTTTTTCACCCTGCAGATACAGCAAAAAGCAACACTGTGTGCAGCTTATCAACGGAGTGCAAAACTGCTGCCCATGTTTAGTTTGTGGAATCTAAATTCCCATCCCAAGGAGGTTAAAGGGAAACAGCAGGAAAAGGAGATAAAATGAAGAATCTAGTCACAAAAGGCACTTGCAGATCAAAGCAGAAGGAAATAGCAAGAGTAAGAGCAAAATATTGTGAATATTGGAAATTTGAAACGAAACTAGGAAGCACTGGATAAACTCTGCAGATCTGGTGGCTTCTGTGGAGAGAAAAATAGAGCTAATGTTTCGAGTCCGATTGACTCTTCTTCAGAACCTCTGAACTCTATTCTGAAGAAACTCATGCAGGACTCGAAATGTTGACTCTGCTTCTCTCTCCACAGATGCTGCTGAATTTGTCCAGCACTTTCTGGAAATAAAGAGTACCTTACAGTGAAACTACTTGCCTTAAAGAATCGGCATTCTGCCCTTGACTTTGTGCAAATTAAACACCAACACAACTTTATAACTTATCCCATTATTTAGGTACTTATCAAGTTTTCAGAAGATTTCTAGCTCTGGTTGAGGTTCTGGATGTAAGTTTGCTCACTGAACTGGAAGGTTCGGACGTTTCATCACCATACGAGATAACATCATCAGTGAGCGTTTGGTGAAGTACTGGTGTTAGTGACCCGCTTTCTATTTATGCATTTAGGTCTCCTTGGGTTGATGATGTCATTTTCTGTGTTGCTGTCATTTGCTGTTCTTTTTCTCAGAGGATGTTAAATGGGATCCAAGTCAATGTATTTGCTGATAGAGTTCCAGTTGCAATATCATGCTTCTAGGAATTCTCGTGCGTGTCTCTGTTTGGCTTGTCCTGGATAGACGTGTTTTCCCAGTTGAAGTGTCCTTCCTCATCTGTTTATAAGGATAGTAGTGAGAGTGGGTCATATCTTTTTGTGGTTAGTTGATGTTCATGTATCCTAGTGGCTAGTTTACTGCCTGTTTATCCAATGTAGTGTTTGTTACAGTACTTGCAAGGTATTTTGTAAATGACATTAGTCTTGCTTGTTGTCTGTATAGGGTCTTTCAAGTTCATTAGGTGCTGTTTTAATGTGTTGGTGAATTTGTGGGCTACCATGATGCCAAGGAGTCTGAGTAATCTGGCAGTCATTTCCGAGATGTTTTGATGTAGGGGAAAGTGGCTAGGGTTAGACACCAAGATAGAAAAGGATGAAAGAATGGTTTCCTTTGATATAACAGCCCTGTTCACATCCATCAACATCAACCTGGCCAAGGAAACACTGACTACGTTATCAGAAGAACCAAAGACACATACACCAAACACCATCAACTTCATCAGCAAGAATAATATCGTCAAGCTAGTGGACAAATGCCTTACTACCCATTTCACCTTCAACAACAAAACCTACAGACGAACCAATGGAACTAACATCAGGATTCTTAGCAGAGGCAGTAATGCAGAGACTCGAACAAATAGCTCTGCCAACCATCCAACCCAAACTTTGGGTCTGCTACCTAGGTGACACCCTTATCATCGCTAAACGAAAAACATCAGAGGAAACTTTCAAGACTATCAACAATACCCTTACTCGCATAAAATTCTCTAAAGAGGAGGAAAACAATAACAAACTATAGTAGAGCAAATAGCCAATGGGATACTTCAAACCAGCGGAAAACAACACATACGGACCAAATACTGAACTACAGAAGCAATTGTCCCAACACCCACAAACGAAGCTGCATCAGAACATTATTTCAATGAGCCACCACATGTTGCAGCACAGAGGAACTACGAAGAGCAGAGAAAAATCACCTATACAGTGTATTCAAAAAGAATGGGTACTCAGTGAACACAGTCCGCCAATTTCTCAGCAACAAACCCAAACAAGCAGACAAAACACGTCCAAAAACCCTAGCCACTCTCCTCTACATCAAAGACATCCCAGAAATGACTGCCAGACTACTCATAGTTCTTGGCATCATGGTAGCCCACAAACCCACCAATACACTAAAACAGCAGCTAATGAAATTAAAGGACCCTATACAGACAACAAGCAAAACTAATGTCATTTACAAAATACATTGCAAGAACAGTAACAAATACTACATTGAATAGGCAGAAAACTAGCCACCAGGATACAGGAACAACAACTAGCCCCAAAAAGACATGACCCACTGTCACTAGTATCCTTACATACAGATGAGGAAGGTCACTATTTCGACTGAGACAACACATCCATCCAAACAGAGACACACACAAGAATTCCTGGAAGCATTACATTCCAACCAGAACTCTATCAACAAACACATCGGCTTGGATCCCATTTACCACCCTCTGAGAAAAAGAACAGCAAATTACATCACCACAGCAAATGACATCACCAACCCAAGGAAACCTAAACACATAAATAGAAAATGGGTCACTAACATCAGTGCTTCACTGGAGACTCACTGATGATGTTACCTAGTATGTTGAAGAAACGTCTGAAAACGAACCTTCCAGCTCAGTGAGCAAACTTAGATAATGATTTTTAAATGTTACTTGGCATTAGTCTTGTTTTCCCTACAACTATACTTTTGTTCTTAAAATCTACAAACGCATACATTTCAACTTAAACATCACAGAGCTTGCAAGAAAATCAACATATAACAGTCTTCATTTTTGCAGATACATTCCAAATTAGGTATGCAGCCTGAGGACAAGACATTTCAAGTTACAAGTAGTGCAATCGATATAGAGTCTTCTGCACAACATATTTCATTCTGAGATGTCTCATTAAATTTTTGTAACATTGCCATTACTTACAAGCAAGCACCAAGATGAAACCTAGTTTCTGTCAGATCTTTCTTACACACCTGGAGTCTTATTCCCTCCGCACAATGCTCCTTGAGGTGGCTATGTTGCGGAAGAAATTATTGTCCACCTCCCTGTGGAATGTGACTTTGCAAAGAAGATGTGGAGACAGATGCAGTGTACTTTGCTGGAGTCCATTCTGAGCAGTTCTGTAACACCGGGCTCTGTGCTTCACAAGCTTCTTTCCAGGGAGAGACACCAAGACAAACATCAACTGCACCATCAACTCAGTAAGAAACGTTCTTTGAAATGCCTGGAACTTGCTGGCCTTCCAATACAAGTAGTTGTTCTTGACTGAGTGTTGCAGATTCTCATGTTCCAATGTCCAGAGCTAACCCTGAACTGCAAGCTGAAATAGTCAGCAAAGCATGGTGTGGCTGCTGCAGAGGTGCAATGGGGAAAGGTTACCGTTTAAGGCCTTTCAGCTTTACTGCATCATGGGACTGGACACTGTAATACCCCTCAGTATTTCTAAGGATATGTGTTATAAATAAAGAGAATCGAAAATGCAGTGAGGCACCTCAGCGTGTTACTTGATAGTAGCCAGGCTTCAGGTTGAAGCTATTGTTTATAAGCTCATGCAAGAGGTAGATAGGATAGTAAAGAAGGTGTTTGGTTTGCTTTTCTTTATTGGTCAGACTATTGGGTACAGGAGTTGGGAGGTCATGTTGCGGCTGTACAGGACATTGGTTAGGCCACTTTTGGAATATTGCGTGCAATTCTGGCCTCCTTCCTATCAGAAGGACGTTGTGAAACTTAAAAGGGTTCAGAAAAGATTTACAAAGATGTTGCCAGGGTTGGAGGATTTGAGCTATAGGGAGAGGTTGAATAGGTGTTTTGGTGAAATGGTGCTGTTTTCCCTGGAGCAACAGAAGCTGAGGGGTAACCTTATATAGGTTTATTAAATCATGAGGGGCTTGGATAGGATAAATAGACGGAGTCCTTTCCCTGGGGTGAGGGGGTCGAGAACTAGCGGGCATAGTTTTAGGGTGAGAGGCCTAAGGGGCAACGTTTTACGCTTAGGGTGGTACGTGTATGGAATGAGCTGCCAGAGGAAGTAGTGGAAGATGGTACAATTGTAACATTTAAAAGGCATCTGGATGGAATAGGAAGGGTTTGGAGGGATATGGGGCGGGTGTTGGCAGGTGGGACGAGATTGGGTTGGGATATCTGGTCGGCATGGACGGGTTGGACCGAAGGGTCTGTTTCCATGCTGTGCATCTCAATGACTCTATGACTAAGAGATTTTGGTGAGTCCTTGTTTTCTCTCAGCTAGAAGCTCTTCAAATAGTATTTTGCTGAAAGCTCCTCACATCCTAACAATACAAATCAATTTAACCCAGTCGTACTGTACATATCTGTACAAATCCAGTTTGTATACTTAGATTTATGGTGTTTCAGATTCAACCTCAATGGTATCAATGCAACTTTACATATTTAGTTGGATCCATAGTAATGATTCAAATCCACAAATCTACATAAAAACAGTGGATATATTGAGATCCATATGATCTCTCTGAATCACAGGTACAGAGTATATTGCAGATAGATTGCAGGTATATTGCAGATCCATGGTATATATTCCGATCCACAATTCACACTCAGAACTATATAAAAGCAAAATACTACAGATGCTAGTAATCTGAAATATGAACAAAAAAAAGGCCTGGGAAAATGTCACTGGTCACATAGTGGAGAAAAAAGGGCCAATGATTCAGGTCGATAACTTTTCATCACCTTTTAATGGAAGGTCAGATATGCATGAAATGCTCAACATTTCTCTCCAGGTCTGCTTCCAGTGTTTTTCGGTTGCTATATGTATATTGTGGGAAAGAACCACAGACCACATTCAGAATCACAGAGTATATTCATATTTTATATCTAGGCCAATCGTATATATCATGCATGTAGGACCAGTAGTAGGTCATTCCGCCCATCAAGACTCCTCTGCCATTTAATAAGAACAGAGCTGATCTGATTATAACATTCACTGCGACCTGTTATTCTGCCAAGTTCGAATGTGAATTCTCACTATTGCTCATCATTTTGTATTTGCTCTTTGGTAGATTTACACCATCATTCTCTTTCCTTGTAGGCTCTTATTACAGAGTATATGAGGAAATTCTAGATGGTAGGAATTATCTGTCTGAGATCGTTACCTCTTCATCCAATAAGTCCATATGACGTGATACAATAAAACTACAATAAAATAGGAATAGGCCCTTTGGTCTACCAGGCCTATGCCAATTCTTAATCCTTATTTATTTACTGATCTCCATTCTGAAAAGCACCCTAGCACCGCTACCTATTGCCCTTTTGCAATTTCTATTCCTCTGTTCGCCTCCTGTTCATGTGTCTATCAAGATATGCCTTAAAAGTTGCTATCATGCCTGCTTCCACCACCTACACTGGCAGTGCATTCTAGGTCTCTACATCCTCTGTGTGAAAGATTTCCCTGCACTTCACCCCTAAGCATTCCTATTCTCACTTTGAACCTGTGCCCTTCTTGTAGTTGACCTTGCCAGCCTGGGAAAAAGCCTCTGACTATCCACCCTATTTATGCCTCTCATAATTTTGCAGACGTCTATCAGGTCACCATTCAGTCTCCGTCTTTTCAATGAAAACAATCTGAGTTTATTGAACTTCTCCAGGTAACTAAAACCTCTAGACCCTATAACATCTTGGTAAACCTTCTCTGTACCTCTCCAAAACCTCTTCACATCCTTCTGGTAGTATGGCAACCAGAACTGCATGCAATATTCCAAATGTGACCTAACTAAAGTTTTATATAATTGTAACATGACTTGCCAACTTTTATATTCGACCCCTCTGTATGGAAATGGTTCTAAAGGTTCTGCAATTCATTGTATAATTTGCACCTGAATTTGATCTTCCAAAGTACATCACCTCGCATTTGTCCGGATTAAACTCCATCTGCCACTTCTCTGCCTAAATCTGCAATCTATTGATATCTCACTGTATCTTTTAACAACCATTCTTACTATCTACGATTCTGCCAATTTTGGTGTCATCAGCAAACTTACTAATCAGACCACCTACATTTTCCTTCAGATCATTTATATATATTACAAACAACAAAGGTCTCAGCATTAATCCCTGCGGAACACCACTAGTTACTGATCACCATTCCGTAAGGCTCCCGTCCACCACTATTTCTATGACCAAGCTAGTTTGTATCTATCTAGACAGCTCATCCCAGATCCCATGAGGCTCGACCATTTGCATCAGCCTGCCACAAGGTATCTTATTAAATGGCCTTTCATGTAGACAACATCCACTGTTCTTCCATCATCAAACATTCTTGTCACTTCTTCAAAAAAACTCAGTCAAGTTGGTGAGACATGACCTTCCTCACACACCCACACTGCCTATGATTAAACAAAGCTATTTGCTTCCAAATGTAAGTCCTGTCTCTCAACATCTTAGTATCACATCACCATAGTGGGTTTTGCCAAAGGCACGACTTAGCATTTACTCTTTCAGACCCTTACACCCTATACATAGCTAACCATATTCTTTGGATCCCTTGATCAAAAACCAGTTTAACTCAGCTTTGAATAAATTCAATTAGCCAGTCTCCAAAGCTGTCTATGGAACAGAATTTTAAAAATCCTCTAAAAAGATAATAATTTTTTTTCATTTCTGTCTTAAATGGAAATCAGTTTATTCTAAACTATACAGTCTCTCTCCCAGACCGGTTCGACATTCTCTCATAATGGGTACAATCCCTTCAGCATATCTAGTCCCCTTATAATATTATATTCTTTGATAATATCACCTTTGCTTCTTCTAAACTCCAATGAATATAGGCCAAACTTGGTTATCCTGCCCTCATAATACAACCCTTTAATCCAGGCAGTATATTCAAGTCTACAGTACATATTCAGACTCACATGGTATATTCAGATCTACTGTCAATATTCAAACATACATTATCCTACTAACTGAGTATATTCAGATTCATGGTGCATGTTAAATTCCACAGTATGTGCAGGTATTCATATCCACAGTATATGTTCAGATTCATGGTACTTGCAAAGGTGGATAGTCAAATACAAGTATAGATTCAGATACTTGACATTAGGAATTTTTTCTTTGAAAGTTCACCGTATTAAAGTTTTAAGAAATGGATATTATTTGTACATATCCACATGTTGATGCAAGTGATTGAGACTTTAAAGAGCATCACATAGTGTTGGTTATATATGGAGCAGGAACTGACTTGGCTCTTGGTGGAATACACTGTGTTTGCTCTGCAAGACACAAGTCTTGACAATCTGCAACTCTGAGTGAATGTTTAATGAATTTACCAACATTTGGTAACTGTCCAGATACTTTGCAGAATTTTGCTCAGTGGGATAATGGACTGAAGGTGGGACATTGAGATTGCTCAGGGTTAATGATCAGACCATCACAGTTGGTGCAATGCAGATCCTGCTTTCCATTTCTCACTCTCACACCATTCTGATGTTAAGCAATATTCTGAACTAAGGTCAGGGATGCTGATTAATTACCATGTCTTGGATTTGACTGGATCTAAAATTAATCCAGTGGTACTTGAATAGATTTTGCAAATTTAAAGATTAATAGAACTGGCTTTTTAAAATGTTTATTCTTGGAATGTGGGCATCACTAAGAAACCCAGCAGTTATTGGTCACCCCTTGTTTCTCCTGAGACGATAGTAGGGTGCCTTTCTGAACCGTTACAGTCTGTGGGGTGAAGGCATTCCCTCACGAGCTAAGAAAAACAGACATAAACATGTCTTCATATTTAGGAATTACAGTTAAAAGTTTAGCCCGAATACCTAGCAATTTTATACTGCTTCTCACTGTATGCTATTTACATTAGAAAGTAGAATGCTGAATGCTCGTATTAATTGTTCACCCACTGACACCATAAACCCCAGAATTCCAAAGTTTGTACTTTAGAATGAAACAATGCCAAAAATTTAAAGCAACCAAACATAAGCATCTAGTCCCTGAATTATTTGGTAATTACTTACTAATCGTCTGAGGATGCAAGATGAGGTGGAATTTGAGGTGCAAGCTCACCCATTATTTGACTATTGTTTGATTGGACAGGGGGATGGTTACAAAATGCACCCGGGTCACAGGACCAGCTGCCTACGTGGCAGGTCCTATGGTAACACACCGAGAAGACCAATAAATCATACAAAATAATTTCTGTCATTTGAGGCATGGCAGAGGTATCTTGTGCAACCCTAGCTTGCTGCATTGTCAAGGCCTTGAGGTTGGAGTTTGTGAATTTAAAATTTAAATTGGCTGGCTTCGAACCCTGACTGACTGCAGTTCTAAATCCTGGTCGGAATATGGCTTCTCTGGAAAATACAGCAACGCAGGCAATTCAATAATTAAGAGAACAAATAGGAAATTCAGAAGCCTCAGGCGTGACTCCAGATAGACATGTTACTTCCATGGTGCCTGGATCAAGGATGTTATTAAAAGGCTGCAGAGCACTCTGGGAAGGGGTGGAGGGTGATCAGTCAAAGCAATACTAAACACATAAGGAGAAAAGTCCTGAGGGCAGAGTTAGGAAGGAAATTACAAAAGTGGAGCTCAAAGGAAGTGTTCTCAAGATTGCTCCCAATGCTGCCCACATGAAATAGCAATAAAATGTGAATGATTGGGCAACTGGAGAAATGGCACTGAAGGGGAACAGTGGAGTCAGTCTGGAAGAAATGAAACCTGCAAAAGCCTGCATTGAGGGAGTTGGCAGAGCAAGGGGATAGGATTCTGACTGTCAAAAGGGTCAAAAGTAAAGCAAGTGTGAGGAAAGATTTTTGGAAGTTATCGAATGCAGGAATAGTACAGATTACAAAGTAGAGAACAAAGCAATTTTTCAATAATTAAAAATGCACATTTCTACACAAAGAATGCAGTAAATTCAGTAGATGGGCTGAGGGAACAGATACTTGAAATATGATATAGTTATTTTTGAAACATGCTTTTAGCAATGGCAATTCAACATTTCTGGTGACAAGCATTTTCAGATGGAATAGAGGAGCAGGAGAAAAATGGAGAGGGTGTTGTTATATTGTTAAAGGAACACCACAGTTACGAGGAAGGATGATAGGTGAGAACAAAGAAAACAGCAATTATATTAATGGGGCAATTGATTCTTGAATAGTCAGAGAGCAACAGAAGAACAAATATAGAGGCAAATTATGGAGAAATGCAGAAACCCCCAAAGACAACACACCTTCCTTGAATCATGTCTGTGGCTGGACAAATTCCTATTTGTTCACTTAACTATTGAATCCCTATCGCTCCAGGTTGGGAATCCTTAATCTGAAAACCACGGTACCAATTGATTTTTGGATAAAGGATTTTTTCGGTTTTCAGATACACTTATTGTTATAGGTCTATTCAAGTCCTTTGGGTAAAAAACTCTGCTTTTACATCCATTCAGGTCTGTTCAGGTCCAAATGGACTTAAAAATAACTTTTTTTCCCCGAAAGGGCCCAAGCTTAGTAGGGCTACACAGGTCTGTTTGGATCCGCATTTAAAAGGTCTTTTGGTTTTTAGACATTGGATAAAGGCACTGACCTATATGGCTTTCAACAATTTTACAGAAGCAACAGAACAACAGTAGCAGGAGGGTTCATCTACAGTCATATTAACTGGAATAAAATCATGTGAAAGGTACAAAAGGGAGCCTAGAATGTACTCAGGAGAAACATTTTAGCTCATACATAGCTGGTCCAATAACAGAAGGGGCAATTGTGGACACATTTTTAGCACAGAATTCCTACAATGTGGAAGAGGTCCATCGAGTCCACGGTGACCCTCTGAAAAGCACCACACACGCACCCTATCCCTGTAACTCTACATTTCCCATGGCTAATCTAACTAACCTACATTTCCCAGACACTCTGGGCAATTTAGCACCTAACCTGCACATCTTTGGCTGTGGAAGGAAACCAAAGCACCCAGGGGAACCCACACAGACACAGGGAGAATGTGTAAACTCCACACAGACAGCCACCCAAGGCTGGAATCAAACCTGGTTCCCTGGTGCTGTGAGGCAGGAGCACTAACCACTGAGCCACCATACCACATAAAGCTGGCGGAGAGCATTTTGATGGTAGTGATCATAATTCTATTGAATTTATTTTGCATATGAGAAAGATCAAAGGTAAATAAGGACAAATGTTACGAAACTGAGATGTGAGTGATATAACTATATGAATGATGGGCAGGAGTAGCCACTTGACTCATTTACTAAATATGGCTCATTTACATTTGCTACAAACTGCACATATTTATATCAAGGGGCTTCTACTAAGCATATGGAATATATCGAGGCATTGTACCTTTTTGAGTTTAAAACAAAGTGAAGTGGCAAAAGTTCACTGATACATTCTCCATGCGAATGCGTTGACCAATCAGAGTCAACGCATCAATCCGTTTTCTCATCAGGTATAAATTGTTACTCCTTTAGAAATTTGGCATTCTTGTATTTGCCTTGATGAGTACATGATGTAAAGCTTCAAAAACATGTTTCTTTATTATTATTATTATTGCACAATAGTTTCAAAATTAATTGCAATATAAGCAGCCACAGCTATGCATACAAACACATTCAAAGGCTAAGAAAGATTGAGATTATTAAAACACTAAAACACATTCAAAAATGTCATCCTTGATATCATTAAACTCTCAACATCTGTTATGATAAATGACTTTTAAAAAATAAAATTTGATTTGATGTACCTTTATTCCTGGAAAACCAGGCATTCCAAGGTCACCTTTGGGTCCTCTAGGGCCCTGAAGAAAGAGGACAAAACCAAACTGTTAAAAAACATTGATACTTGTTATTAATCGTTAAACTTTATTTTAATGTTCATGCGCTTATCAAATGTGTACAATATAATTTTGTGCCAGTCTTGGCTTATTGGTATCCTTGTCCCTTCTGATTTAGAAATATTCTCAGAGGGTTCAAATTCCTCAGAGACTTAGCACAGAAGGTGCTCTCTCAGATGTGCTGTCTTTCAGCTAAGACTTTAAACTGGAGCCCCATCTGTTTTCTCAGCTGCACTTCAAAGATCCCATGGTATATATGTATCCTCATCCCCCAACCCATATCATAAACAGATTACCTACTCATGAGCACATTTATTTGGGCAAATTGGTTGTTGTGTTGCCTATATTACAGTAATAGCCACATTTGAAAAGTACTTCATTGGTGAGAAAAAAAGTTTGGGTCACTCTGGATTGCAAAACGCTCCAGAATAAAGGGAAAGAGTCAAGTCTGTAAGTATGGAAAGTATGAAGTGTGGGGTTTGAAGCTCTTGCATGGGTTGAACTGGATGTCAAAGATTTCCATCGGCTTCAATTTGATTCAGTGGTCAGCAGGTCAGCGCTCGGGTGAGCCAAGATGTTAGCTTCACTGTTCCATTTACTCTATAGAAGAAGGATTAGAAGGAGGTGATTGAAGGCGTTGTAAACCACGTAGGTTATATGGAGAGCTTTGAAGGAGACAGAGGTAGCTGGGAGTTAGGAAGAATATTGCTACGTGTGCCTAGGAGGAGAGGGGAATGCAGTTCATGGATTATATCCTGGCATTGACTATCTCATTTCACCAGTTCACTAATTTTGCCAATTCTGCAGTCTATCTATTCTTTGCTTCTCCATTGCTGATCATTTGTTCAGCTGCTGAGGGCCCAAATATTAAGTTTTCTCCTTGGATCCTTGCCATCTTTCTACTTCACTATCGATCAGCACCCCTCATTTGCAACTATTTTAATAATGCTGACATCACCAAGATTTTGTCTAACCGTTCCAAACATCATTTATCTTTGGTTCAATGTTCTGTATTCTTCTGTGAAGCAAAACTTGCAACTGTTTCTCAACATTAATGTATGTTGGTTGCTGGTGTCAACATCATGTCTTGTCAATTCTGTAGTGAACAGTTTATTGGGAGTTCAATATAAACCATTAGTGCAAAACCATCGAAATTACCAACAAGATAGGTGAATAGCATTTGATTAAAACTGAACAACAGATCAAATCTCCAGATAATATTGTCACAGCTAGAAATGTAAACTCCAGTAGTGTGTATTTTAGTGCTCTTCTCTCTGAGTCAAAAGCTGATGGATTCAAATCCCTGACCGGAGCCTTGTGTAAGGGAGTACTGCATTAGTGGAGCTGCCTAATGTTGAGGACATGTTAACTGATCCATGCAGATCCATACTGAGAAGCTTGGTAGGATGCACCTCTGACTCCTTTACCTGATGCTGAGAGACTGCCATCAGTTCACCTTTGGGCATCAGCTGGGGTGCAGATGTGGGTGAATGAAGAGTGCAGTCAATTGGCACAAATTGACCTAATTGACCATTTCCTCCTACTCCCTCAGAAACTGTTTCCCTAAAGAGGCTAGAGTGGGAACATTTGGCAGACTGACACTGGCCAATAATTAGATATTGCTGGTGTGCTTGCCTCCCAGCCACATTAGAATAAGAATTCTGCCCCAGTCATGAACATGACTGCTGTTTGTAGGATCTTGCTGTGCACAAATTGGCTACTGTTGATTCATTGCAGATTGGGACAATCGGGGATCATGAAAGGATCTACATACTGCATATTCAAGTCTTTTTTCCATTTCAGTTGTGAACATTTGAAATGTTAACTGGCATTCCAAACACCAGCTTATTGCCAAAGTGGAAGCACTGTAAAGGGAAAATGAACCTGCTTTGTCATTTAGTCAGTGCTAGTGATGGTTATGAAGTAAAATTAAAAGAGTCTTACAGGAAATCCAGCTTGACCAGGCATACCTTCTGATCCCTGAAGCAAAAACAAGAAGAAAGAAATATAACACATAAAACAGCCAAAGGTCAAACAGCAACTCTAAGCATCCCATTCCAAAAACAGAAGGGACTAGGCTTCCATGTCCAAGTAACAGCAGTGGCATGCAATGCACATGCATGCCACCTTTGCTTTGCTTTTCACATGCTATAGTTAGAACCTTTCAAAGACCACTTGGCACCTCTGGCTTCTAACTCATGGGCTGGATTGTTATCCCACTTTTTTGATGACTTTAGCGGGTACCTTACAAACCATTTCGTGATGACCCTCATGGTGGGACAAGAACTCACCTCTAATGTCTGGTAACCTAGGAGGTAGGGGAGTGAGTGGAGTATTGCTCTGCCGCATTTACTATTGACGTTGATGGGTAGTTTGCCAACAACGTACTTGCAGATCAAGCGACCAGAGAAAATCCAAAACGCTTTGTGTTCTACCAGCGGTACCTAATGTGATGATGGCCAAAGTCAGGGTAAGTAGGTGTATGTTTTCGATAAATGGGTTAAGAAGTGTGGGTTAATGCTGACAATGTGTGACACGGCTCAGTTGTTTCTTTTTATCAAGAAACTCAGACGTATTTAAAATAATTAGTACTTCTCAGTGCATTATTCCTTCATGTTGTATTTTCCAAGCGAATGTAGACATTTTTTTAAACATTATAATTTGTATCAAATACACTGGCCACAAACCTCAGCTCTCCTCATTGATACAGGTGCCATTTTATTTCGGAATGGAGGGCACACACGTCCAGTGCAGCTCACACCAAATGTTGTTTCGATGAGAGTGTTAGTGGGAGTGTGAGGAGAGTGTGCAGAGTAAGTAAAGTAGGCAGATGATTAGATTCCCTACAGTGTGGAAACAGGCCTTTTGGCCCAAGAAGTCCACACTGACGCTCCGAAGAGTAACCCACCCAGACCTATTTCCCTTTGACTAATGCACCTAATACTATGGGCAATTTAGCATGGCCAGTTCACGTAACATGCATATCTTTGGATTGTGGGAGGAAACTGGAGCACCCGGACAAAATCCATGCAGACACTGGGAGAATGTGCAAACTCCACACAGACATTGCCCAAGGCTGGAACTGAACCTGGGTGCTTGGCGCTGTAAGGCTGTAGTGCTAACCACTGAGCCACCATGCCACCATACTGGCACTGGTCATTACATAATGCTGATATAATAGCAGTGCTTCCATTTGTCGCCTTACCTTTCCAGTTAATGTCATTTCTTAAACATGCAGGATAA
Source organism: Chiloscyllium punctatum (assembly GCF_047496795.1). Classification (NCBI taxonomy): domain Eukaryota; kingdom Metazoa; phylum Chordata; class Chondrichthyes; order Orectolobiformes; family Hemiscylliidae; genus Chiloscyllium; species Chiloscyllium punctatum. Next base: position 117,872,556 of record NC_092743.1, on the reverse strand, counting down.
ATATGCATCTGTTGGGACAGCTCCAGCATTATATTGAAAGAATAAACATTAACCACTATCAAGTTTGTAGCTGAACAATTTCTGAGGTAAAAACAATGACTACAGATGCTGGAAACCAGATTCTGGATTAGTGGTGCTGGAAGAGCACAGCAGTTCAGGCAGCATCCAAGGAGCAGCGAAATCAATGTTTTGGGCAAAAGTCCTTCATCAGGAATAAAGGCAGAGAGCCTGAAGTGTGCAGGCTCTCTCCCTTTATTCCTGATGAAGGGCTTTTGCCCGAAATGTCAATTTTCGCTGCTCCTTGGATGCTGCCTGAACTGCTGTGCTCTTCCAGCACCATTAATCCAGAAGCTGAACAATTTCTACCATCTCCATTTGTACGTATAAAAACATTGAGGATTTCTCATGTAATTTACACTTGGTGAAATTGACAGGGGGTCGTGCTGAATGTGGTGATGGCATTGGTTTTAATTTCAAGCACTGTGGACTGACCCCCTACTCCCAGACATTGCTGCTGCATTTACCCTTCCTCCTTGGCCTGTAGCCTGACTAGGAGAACAAGCAAAGACAACTTCAAGGACAGACTGCTCACTGAGGCAGGACCAAGATTGGGAGAGGAGTTCGCAGCTAAAGGTGGGGGGGTGCCTGCCATTTGCTTATGCGAGGGAGGGGCAAGTACATGACACTCCCTCTGAACAGAGAACCAGGAGGGCTGTGTATGGGACTTCTGCAGGCTAGCAACCTCGTCAAATTGCAGAGCACCTCCACTGCACTCATGCAGCTTTGCAGACGACAACACCTTTCCACACTCTCAGGCAGAGCCAGTAGATCACACAGCAACAAACTTAAAAGTGGTTCATGACTTCTTTCGAAGCAGTGTTGGGGCTGTCCCTGCAGGTGAACATTGAAGCATGTTCTGTTTTTCTGCGGTGGTATCTGCACACTTCTTCCATGTCAGATGTTCTTTTCCAAGTAGTTTAAGCACCTGCTAAAGGCAGAATGCACATTCCCCTTACATTATTCAGTCTTGCTTCAAATGGTGCTCACCTCACAGAAATCTCAGCCTCCTGCCGAGATGTGTAGTTGCGTGCGATTATTTAAACTGCACAATTGATCAGAATTCAGTTAATGTATGTTGTGGGATTGTTTTTTGGAAGAGTGCGAGCTTTGGTATGTAAAATGATGTTCTCAAGCTTTGCCCTTGCAGACATAATTAAAGACATTAAGCTTCCACCATATTAGAATTGTTAGGTGAGAAAAGGCCAGGGTACTTAAAGAGACACAGCAGAACCCCATACTCTCAGCTCTGTAATAAAATCCTGGCTGAACTTTGACATCAACTTGATTTTCCTCGATTCCCTCAGTGCCATGAATCTATCCTGAAAGTAGCCAACAGCTGAACATTTGCAGCCTCCTGTGGTATAGAATTGAAGGAGTCACATTCGATCATGCTGGTGACCTTACTACACAATGATTAATCAGCTTGTTGACTCATCACAGCAATCAGGCTCTATCAATTAGTCTACAATAGATCCAGGCATGACAAAAGAAAATTCCCGGTGGTGGAAAGGTTTGGAAACAATACAAAGTTAACTCTATTTTGTTATTCCTTAAAATACCCATATATTCTACCTTAAAAGGTTTATCTCTGAAGAACGTATATCCAAGTTAACAAAACCCTAGACAGTGATTACTGAACAGTAAAGTTCTTCCCATTGATAGTTCTGTCTTTCTAAGCCCTCATGTTCTCCAGAATAGTTACTTCACAGTTCCAGCCTGCATTATAGTACTCAGACAATTCTCCCGTGAATGATACATCAGTCATCCATTGTTACTGCCTTTGGGTTGTCAGCCACTAATTTCAATAATAGAATAAAAGAGAAATTGACTCCTGGGTAGCCGGGTGACAGGTCAGGTTTCAGAGTGGACCCAAAGTAGACGGCTGGTAGCAGGTGGGTGGGACTCCATAGCAAGCCAGAGTTATGGGAGCTGTGAACATCTTGTTCTGATGAAACAAATTTGAGGCAGGAAGGCAGCCAGAAGGTGAGGAAAATTCTCTTTAATCTTACATTTTTGCTGGCTGCAGCAAAAGAAGGAAAGTTGGCAGAGAAAGGTCATCATGACTGTATCGTAAAGAACAATCTTTCTTTGTCAGGTGTGATTAGTCAATACTTAATGAAGAATCTATATAGAGAAAAACATTATGCACATATGGAAGATGAATTGGAAAATATGAAATTGATATGTATGTCTTGAGAGTGTAATTCTACGGTAAACATTGCTTGTAATCCTGCTCAGGGCTATTGCAAGCTATTCTTTGTTAAAATCTCCCGGGAATCACTTGACGCAGCTGTTCTCTGTTGTTGAAATCGCAAACAGCCCTGAATGTTACCATGGTGCAGCATCCAAATAGATCAAATGACTCTTTTCAGAGCACCAGCAGAGTCATATGTACCGTGTGTGACTTAGAATACTTCACAAAAGACAACAGATGCTTTAAGGAGCGACCGGACATGAGTTGAAGATTCATGATTCTGCTCCAGAAATTCTTCTTTTTGGTTCAGGATATTGGACCACAACCAGAAACATTCAGCATCCTTCTACATTGCAAAAAAACCACAATGCAGCAACATTATCCTTTGATCCACTCACCATTACAAACCAGGCTTTGTGACAATTTATAAAAAGGTTCAGGGAGACATAAGAAATTTGTGCCTTTACTTTCTAACAAGTGATGACCGCTGCAGTTAGAGAAGCCTCAAACAGAAAGGTGAAGTCCAAGTAGTACACTTGTGGGTAAGTTAACAGATTCTAGAGTTACTGCTCAGAACATCAGCACTGCATGCTGTAGCCATACTCTTTCTTTGCACTCTGTCTGCTATGGGGCATTGTACTGTTGCAATTTTCAAAAGCTCTGAGCTAAGTTGAGAGCAGAGAGAAACACACCTTAGCTCAGAAATTGGATGGAGATAATTTTTCACTTCACACACTTGCGTCCCAAGTTTTCTTCCTCTGTGCTCATTATCCTGTAAGTTTCAACCCCCTGAAGCAGGGTGGAAAAATCATAAACAGCTTGTGCAGATGTGGGTAACCACTGTGCAGAATATATTGAGTGGGAACATGAGAGACACCTTCAATGCACTCATTGGGACACTGTATATTTTTCCAAATTTCATTGCAGCTATTGTGGAACAATGAGAAACAGTAGTACAGCCTAGGCATCTGTTCCTCAATTAGATTATGGCTGATTCATACCTCAACTCTATTATCCCACATTGACTCCATATCCCCAGATGCCTTTACCCAGCAAAACTTCAGTTTTGAACATTTCAATAAATTGACCCAGCGTTTACAGCCTATTTGGTTGGTGGGGTAGGATGATGATACATTTCACATATCCATTGCCCTTTATATTAATATCATTTCTTAATTCATTCCCCAACATAAACTGAAGACAATAACTAGGTGTGGCCCAGGCTATGGGATTCCCTATCCTGGAAGCTTCACTGGTTCATTTGCAAGCACAGAGTACAGAAGTAGGCCATTCAGCCCCTCAAATCTATTCTTCAATTCAACAAGAACATGGCCGATCTGTGTTCTAACTCCACACACTTCCTTAACTTTTTTCCACCAATACTCATGGTTAACAAAAAGCTATTTATCTCAGAGTTAAATTTATTAATTAAAATAGCATTTATTTCTTTATTTTTGGGAAAGAACTCCCACACATCCGTGATCCATTGTGCAAAGAAGTGTTTTCTAATGTCTTTCCTGAGTATTCTCTACACCCTCACGAGGAGAAAAGGTTTCTTTCTATCCACCCTATCAATTCCTTTCAAATTCTAAACATGGCAATGACATTACTTCTTAACTGTTTATATTCTAGGGGGAATACAGGCCTTGTTTATGTAACTTCCTTTTATAGTAGAGCCCTGGTAGCTTTACGATGAATCTCTTAAAAAAAACTTTCCAAGTTCGATATCCTTTCTAAGATGCAATTCTCAGAACCCTAAAGAAACATCGTACAGCAATCCTCTAAATGACCACTAATGGTCAATCAGATTTACTTGTTAGTTTGAGTACAAGAATACTAAAAATTGACTGAAGTTTGAAACATCAAGACAAATTCTATCTTCCCCAGACTGTGATTTAGTTTCTACTGAGAAAAGAGATTTAATGGGATTCTTAACCATTTCCAGAAGGTCACTCTCGAGTCTGATTCTTTGGTCTCACTAGTGTGGCAGATGCTTAGACATATCATTCCACAGGCATATCAGGCACTAGGAAAATTACAGAAAGTAGAAGATTGCCCCTGGATCCTATATTCTGTGGTGGGATTAGTGGAAAAGGTCAAATGGGGGAAGTTATCTAAGCTCTTGTACTGGGAAGAGATCCTCTGTCCTCATCCTCAGCCTTCCTATAATCTGCCGATAGTGTATGGCTATATGAGCGAGGCTCTCCCATAACCTTGAAGTTTGCAGTGCTCTGACTAAGTCAGCAATGTCTGCGGGCAATGTTTGGATGACTACCAGTTTTGGCAATGTAAATTAAACCCCGGCACTGGGGTTATGTAAATTATGCAAATTGTGTTACATAATGTGTTTTCATCACATACAAATTGTGGGCAAGCAAATTATATTCTGCTCGCACCCAGCACAAGGGTTGAAATTTTTTGTTCCTTAACCCTTCCATTGGCTGTTCGTTGTGAAATTCCAATTGATCCCTCACCTAAGGAATCGTGGGACCCTGATTCTGTCACCAACATTCCACAATTTACACTCCTCAAATATATCGGTCTAAGGAAATAGAATCCTATTAGTTATCTCAATATTTATATTCAAAGCAGCCCTTGAATACAATCCATATAAAACTCAGGTCAAACGTTTTTGGGGTTAATGAAATGTACTTTTCTGATTAGGAGCAGAGTCCGGCAGAGACAGTCAACAGAACCAGCAGCAAAGTACAAAGAAGTCACAACTTAAATTCAAATAGTTCAATTAATTCAGTAATTGAACTCACCATGCCGTCATGCTGCATTCATTCTAACACAATCAATACTTATTTTCCTACCTTACCAAAGATGCAAGTCAAATATACGATTATTAATTTGGGTCAATGTGACCAACCTTAATTTACTTGCTTCATTTACTTAAATATTGAATTTAATTGGCTTGGCTTGCTGAAAGAAAACAGAGGATTGTAGTTGATGGAACATGTTCATCTTGGTGTCCAGTTACTAGCAGCGTACCACAAGGGTCAGTTTGGGGTCCACTGCTGTTCGTCATTTTTATAAATGACCTGGATGAGGGCTTAGAAGGGTGGGTTAGTAAATTTGCGGACGACACTAAGGTCGGTGGAGTTGTGGATAGTGATGAAGGATGTAGTAGGTTGCAGAGAGACATAGATAGGATGCAGAGCTGGGCTGAAAGGTGGCAAATGGAGTTTGGACGGAGTAATCGGAATGCAAAGTACTGGGATAATGGTAAGATTTTTGGGAGTTCAGATGAGCAGAGAGATCTCGGTGTTCATGTACACAGATCCCTAAAAGTTGCCACCCAGATTGACAGGGTTGTTAAGAAGGCATACAGTGTCTTGGCCTTTATTAATAGAGGGACTGAGTTCTGGAACCAGGAGGTTATGCTGCAGCTGTACAAAGCTCTAGTATGGCCACACTTGGAGTATTGTGTACAGTTCTGGTCACCGCATTATAAGTAGGATGTGGAAGCTTTGGAAAGGGTGCAGAGGAGATTTACTAGGATGTTGCTTGGTATGGAAGGAATGTCTTATGAGGAAAAGCTGAGGGCCTTGAGGCTGTTCTCGTTAGAGAGAAGAAGGTTGAGAGGTGACTTAATAGAGACATGCAAGATAATCAGAGGGTTAGATAGGGTGGACAGGGACAGCCCTTTTTCCAAGTATGGCAACGGCAAACACAAGGGGATACAATTTTAAAGTGAGGGGAGATAGGTATAAGACAGATGTCAGAGGTAGTTTCTTTACTCAGAGAGTAGATTAGATTAGATTAGATTACTTACAGTGTGGAAACAGGCCCTTCGGCCCAACAAGTCCACACCGCCCCGCCGAAGCGTAACCCACCCAGACCCCTACATCTACATCTACATCTACATTTACCCCTTACCTAACACTACGGGCAATTTAGCATGGCCAATTCACCTGACCTGCACATCTTTGGACTGTGGGAGGAAACCGGAGCACCCGGAGGAAACCCACGCAGACACGGGGAGAACGTGCAAACTCCACACAGTCAGTCGCCTGAGGCGGGAATTGAACCCGGGTCTCAGGCGATGTGAGGCAGCAGTGCTAACTACTGTGCCACTGTACCACGGTGGCACAGTAGTAAGGGTATGGAATGCTTTGCCTGCAACGCTAGTATATTTGCCAAATTTAAGTGCATTTTAGTTGTCATTGGACAGGCATATGGATGTACATGGAACAGTGTAGGTGGGATGGGCTTTAGATTAGTATGACAGGGCGGCGCAACATCGAGGGCCGAAGGGCCTGTACTGCACTGTAATGTTCTATGTTCTATGTTCTATATGTTCCTCTGAGTTTTGTTTTGAAACAAAATTACCAACCAGTTCTAAAGTTTCACTGGTAACAAATGTACTCCGGAAAGGTTAGGGGAAAGAACATGATAAATGGACTCATAGTGGCCTCATGATGGAAGTTTGGAACTGTGTCAACCTTTTGCAATAGACTGAACAATTTGATACCTGAGCTGAATAAGTTTGATGCAACTCATGCGAGTGCTTTTCAGTGGCCAGCCTGCCAAGCTCTTTACTGGGGACCAGAGGGGTAGACCTATTACTGGAGATTTTGACACCAGTGTTTTAATGTGTAGAGTTAACTGGTAGCATGAGCAGTGGGAAGCTTATCAATATTTTGTCCAAGTAGACTTAGACTTAAACTTAGAATCATACAGCACGGAAACAGACCTTTCGGCCCAACATGTCCATGCCGACCAAGATTCCTAAACTGAATTAGTCCCGTTCGCCCTCATTTTGTCCAAATCCCTCCAAACCTTTCCTTTCCATGTACCTGTCCAAATGTCTTTTAAAATGTAATTGTACCCATCTCTACTACTTCCATTGACAGCCCCTTCCCCACACGCACCACCCAGTGTGTCCAAATTAAATCATTCTCCTCTCACCTTAAACCTATCCTTGGCTAACATTCCAAACCAATATTTCTTCTCACTGGATTTAGTTGTGTACATTTATATTTAAATATAATGATAATATAAAATTGCTTGATTTTTTTTGTAACAGCTTGGGTTGAAGACACGAAATGCAGTCACAATTTTTTGAGTCTTTTAGGTAACCAGCATTTCCCCATCAAAAAAAAAGTGTCCAGCTTTAGGAAGTTCGCAATACGGATGTTCCTCTGTTCAGATCAGGGATGCTGAATGTATGGTGAAGAGGAAGCAATGCAGACCAGGTTGCCAACGTGAGTAGAATAGATCCAGATTCCGTGCAGACCCAGCATTACTATGATACTGTGGCAGGAGGGGTCAACCCCAGTTGTCTGATCTCAAATTATCTCCTTTCTGACCCGGAGGATCCAAGCAGAGGGCAAACTGAATATTCTGATGGTGGGCAAAACCGAAAGAACTGTGGATGCTGTAAATCAGAAACAAAAACAGAGCTTTTTCAGCAATTTCTGTTTCTGATAATGGGGCTTGTGTTGGAATCTTCCCGTGATCAAATCTGTAGGGGTTTTTGATGCACCTCGGTGATCTCTCTGGCTGCTCTTTAAGCAGGAAATTTGGACATACCAGGTCACAGGATATCTGCAATCCCACATTGTCAGCTGTCTGGGGAGGTTGCAAAGATGCTGAAAGAAAATTTTGTCTTCATTTGTTTCGTGAAAAGATTTTAAAAATCACAAAGCTGCCCTTCCCAGGAATCAAAATGTTAACTTTTAATGTTTATCTGAGGATATCCTCACAAAGTGTATTAGAGCCAGTATGAACTTTGCTGTTGGATAAATGCTTACACCTGCTGCAGGCATGGGAACTGAGTATAAGAGGATTGCAATCCTCACCAATTCTCAAATAAATGTGGTATCACTACATGAGAAAATGTTAAATTCAGTGGTTAGTGATTATAGGTACTTTTTCAAATAAGGAATTTAGAGTACAAGATTAAAATAATTCTAATTAAAGTTGAAGTTCACAATATGACTCAAATAGATGTAAAATACCAAAACACATGAATAGTTTGAGGAGAAAACACTCACGGGCAATGCAGGAAGTAGTTGGATTCCATTCAAGTTGAGATGTCCTTCAGTGTTGTTCATCAGTAACTAGAATATTGAGTGACATTGGAAAGAGTGACTTGGAAATGGGATCATCCCAAAGCAGAAAACCATCAAAGATTTTCACAGGATTTTGCATTGCTCACCTCATGTAGTAACACGACAGGTCCTGGAGGTCCTGGAGGTCCTGGCCTACCAACACCATCTTCACCACGTTCACCCTGTGACATTAAATAAATAAATTCTACTTTGTGAAATAATGCGATACATAACATTTGAGGAGCAATTCATTTTTAAAGCCCTCAGCACCACATGCAAATGTATTTATGTGGGTTAAAGTTAATCGAGTGTCCTTGGTACTTTTGTTTAAAACTCCATATTTGCCTCATCTACAATTTAGTACTTTACTTCCTTCATTTGGTATGTCCTCATTATTCTCTGGTTAAAAATACCCCTCTACTAGCTGCTCCCATGCATGAAAGCCTTAATACTTCTTTCTGATGTAAGGCTGAGCGGGAGTATGTAGTGTTTGGCTTTTGCCCATTTTGGAACCCATAGTGCAACCAGGAGCCAATGCAAGTTGATCCTTGGAGACCAACAGCATTTATGTGCTGGCACTGGTCACTGTACCACAGGTACTTTATCTGAGTGAAAAGTTCATTTGTATCTGGCTGCTCAGGTAGGTTCTGGGAATGAGCTGTACCTGGCAATGGGGTTGGGTGGAGGAGCCATTCTGACTCCTGTGAAGTCCACCTGGACCCAGCTGGAAGTTCCAGGTCATGACTGAGGCAAGTAAACCCAGTCTGTGAACATCCAAGTGGAAACACACGTCCTTCGGAAAATTAGTTTTTAATAGCTCAAGTAAAATAGCAGCGAGCAGCATCATGGTGTTCAAGGTAAATTGAATATTGAATAAGATTATTAATCTGTACTTAGACAACTGGGTTTTGGATTAGCAGACAATTAGAAAATACTGGAAATACTCAGCTAGTCAAGAGAGTCACCGACTGTAAACATTAAATTTGTTTCTCCCTCAATGGAGACTAACTGATATAGAATCATAGAACCCCTACAGCGTGGAAACAGGCCCTTCGGCCCAACAAGTCCATACCGACCCTCCGAAGAGTAACTCACCCAGACCCATTCCCCTACCCTATATTTACCCGTCTTCTGCACCTAATCTCTTCATCCCTGAACACTATAGGCAATTTAGCGTAGCCAATTCACCCACCCTGTACATCTTGGATATGTTGAGTGTTGTTCTGTAGTGTTTTACATTTGTATCTGCAATTGGGTGCTAAGGCACGGGTGGGACACATACAGCAAACATGTGGCACCAGTGGTCAACTGCTCATTTTCATTCTCTGCCACTGACCTCTCTCCTGTTCTGCTGCTGTCCTCTTACAGCAGGAGAGTGCCATAGGCCAGCTAACCCACGTCAACCTGCTTCTATATATTCAGCATTCTGTTCGGTAGATGATGTGTCCCCCTGATCCAGGCGCCACACTGCCCATGATTTCCTGTCAACTCATGGGACCACCCTTGGCTTTGTTAAACAACAGGGTCAGCCTTGCCTCAGTGGTGTTTCTCTCTCATTCTTCCTCAAAGTGAGATTGGGGGGGGGGGGGTTCAAATCCAAACCTGGCTTCCCCTCCTCCATTGGACTGTTTAAATGTTTAAAAAAAAAGGTCACCACTGTTCACATTTGGCTATGAGGCTCACTGATGTTTCCTGAGCTGTGCAAATACAGCTCCTACCTTGCTCATTTATGATTAATTTCTGTTTGGAGTCTTTCAACAGGAATTAGCTTCCTTTTGTAAAAATATTTGAAGGGTCTAACACTTTAGACAACAAACCACAAAGGAACAAAGCCTATAAAGAATGAACACTCACCATTCCAAGTCTAAATTTTGCTCCTACTTTATGTTCTGAAAGAAGCCAAGCTGAGGCCAATTTCTATTCCATTATGTTAAAATATGATAACTGTTTAAAGGAGTCAGTGTTCTCTGAGGAAGGACCTGTATAGTGATGGGGGCAGTGATTGGGTGCAATTCTTCCTCTTTCTTAATAACCTGACCATAACTGACATAAATGGCAAAGTCTTACCTTAAATCCTTGTTCTCCTTTCTCACCATTTGGTCCCTGTGGAAAATAAATCATGAGTATTGACTCTTATCACAGTCCCATTTGAAAGCTGAAAGAAAGAGAGAGGGGAGTAGAGCAGAGTGAATCTATTTCCTTACTATGTACAAAATACAGACCAACTGGAGAGACTGTGGCCTCAAAAATCCAGGTGGATATAAGTTGGGCTCACAATTCAGATGGTGGTGGTGGTAGAGAATGGGGGTGGTTTTGGGAGAAATGGGTGGTCTGAAAATGATATTCTTAAATAAAACATAGTCAGGGTCTATTGCTTTGAGCTATAAGGGGACAGTGTGGAAGGTTGCTGGGGGAGACAGCCAACTCCTTTCTCAATGATTATTGAGGCAGGTTATGCCTCTGCGATGGTACTTCCATTGACCTGTCCCATGTTGATTAGATGGTTTCCTAGCTATCTCATAAACTCTGGCAGGGTTACTGATGAGGGCAATCCAGGTGATTTTTCAGATGTGGGAGTCCCACATTTCCAGGATCATCAGGGATGACTGGACTTTCACTGAATGGGCTATGTTGCTGAATGACTTAATTCAGCCAGGTCACTGGGAGGTTTACCTGGTGCCTTAGGCCCTTAATTAACCACCAAATAACATGACAACAATATGATTGGAGCCAGTTTTCAGATAAACACGTCCTGTAATCTGACAGGCCTAGTAATAACGTCTGCATAGCTTGACACTACAAAACGGCCTAACGGTGTTACTGAGATAGAAAACCATGTCTTCTTATGGTTGACAACTTAAATATTTATCACTGGTGATGACTGATAAAGGCAGCTTAACAAATAGTCTCACACTTTATATTCTTTGCCTCAAATCTCCTTGACTCTGCTGAAAATTCCCTGGATTCAAAGAGATCAGAACCACAGTCAAAAGTGTGACTGCACTAGTTACTCTGAGACTGAAATAAGTTACATCAGGCCCATTGGCTTTTGCCATTACAACAGTGCTATCCCTGAGCTCAGTGGGTGGCAAGGTGGCACAGTGGTTAGCACTGCTGCCTCACAGTGCCAGAGACCCGGGTTCAATTCCTGCCTCAGGCGACTGGCTGTGTGTAAGTTGCACATTCTTCCCGTGTCTGTGTGGGTTTCCTCCGAGTGCTCCGGTTTCCTCCCACAGTCCAATAAATATGCAGGCTAGGTGAATTGACCATGCTAAATTGCCCATAGTGTTAGGTGTAGGGGAATGGGTCTGGGTGGGTTGCGCTTCGGTGGGTTGGTGTGGACTTGTTGAGCTGAAGGGCCTGTTTCCACACTGTAAGTAATCTAATCTAAACAGTACAGCTGTGTTATGAAGTACTTTAACCAGAAGTCACATTGGGTCAATGCCAATCCAGATGTTGTTAATTGGGAGTCCAGATACAGTTAGCTCCAGTTCTAATTAAGAATTGAATTGAAAGATGAGTAAGATGCTGTTGAGCAGTGAACGTCACACTCACAACAGCATGAACATTATTAACTTTAGCATTCTCATTAGTGCGGCATTACGAGAGTCCATTATAAGTGCGTTACTTCCTTGATACTGAATAACGGTAGCTGTTGAGAAAATATCTGTTAACTCTGGGAAATGTGTTTGCCCTGTGATGGAGCATTTCCTACTTAGGCTAGTTAGCAATTTCTTGTGGGGTAGACTGATGTATTGCCACACGTGACTCTCTGTGAGTTTCTATTGGTTGATGGATTGCTGTTGAGATTGGAGTTTGTTCATGGTTTCTCCCAATTTCCCACTGTTGTTACATCAACTAAATTGTTCAAAAGCCTAGGATTCAAAATTTGGGGAAAGCATCTTAATTTCCAAAGTAACATTGGATGTAAATATAATCACAGGTATGTTGGACACTTTAGATGATGAACAGGAAGAAACATTAAGGATTAGTCTATGTCAGCAGGTCTGAACCTCCAGTAGTTGGGAGGAGGGGTTGGGAAATGGGAGGAGAGAGCTGGTGATAATGGCTATCAAATTAAACTTGAGATCGTTCACATGGGATAAGGAAGTGCCAACATGTGTCCTTGGAAGGTTATTGTTTAATAGTTCAAATTACATAGTCCTAGGTATAACAAGAACCAACAATATCTCTGTAACACTAAACACATTTTGCAATATAAGTTGAAAACCCAGGCTGATTTTTGAACTGTTTGCTTTAAACATCAATGTCATTGAAAAAGTTATTTCCAAATGATTTTTTGTAAGTTCATTCCACTGGTGTGCACCAATCCTTCCTTTTCATTCCCCAATTCGTGCATCTTTTAAAATTGACGTGCCAAATGCCACAGGGTGTACCATGTGATTGGTTATACTTGATGAACTGACAACACTCTTGTGAAAATTATCAGGCAAATGCTTTGCCAGATTTGCATCTCATCCAATTTTTCAATTGGTTTTATATGCACATACAACCACCAAGTAACAGGACAACAATATGGATGGAGCCATTTTTCAAATAAACAAATTATATTGTAACTAGCCTCCAGTAATGTTACTTAGTTAAGCAGATCATTTTCTGGCATTGATATGAATAGATGCATGAAATTTTAATTTGTATTAAATATGTAAGGTGCTGCATGGGTGAGGACTAGTTGTTGGTTTCACACGGCAATCTTTTCCAAATGACCATTGACCCCATGCAAACCAACCTAACCCATCCTCCCTAAAAACTGGCAAGATTCAACAGCTGGCACAGAGTATGATTAGATTATTTACAGTGTGGAAACAGGCCCTTTGGCCCAACAAGTCCACACCGACCCTCCGAAGAGCAACCCACCCAGACCCATTCCCCCACATTTACCCCTTCACCTAACACTACGGGCAATTTAGCAACACGGGGAGAATGTGCAAACTCCCACAGACAGTTGCCTGAGGCGGGAATTGAACCCGGGTCTCTGGCACTGGGAGGCAGCTGTGATAATCACTGCGCCCCCGTGCCCATGGATCCAAAGCAGACTTACTAGCAGGAAGCAGAGTGTGATGATTGAAGGTTGTTTTTGGAACTGGAAGCTTGTGTCCAATGGTGAAAAACAGGGTTGGCATTGGATTCCTTCTTCTTTATAATGTACAGTAATTAAACAGACATGAACATGGGATATCCGATCTGTAAATTCACAGATGACACAAAAACTGGTGAGGCCATGAGGTTATCGGTTTTCGCCTTCTTTATAATGGGAAATTTGGTGACTGCTTTGCGGAACAACTATCTTCTGTCCTTAAAAAGGACCCTGAGCTTTCAGTTGCATGTCACTTCAACAGACCACCGCATTCGCTGGCCAACATTTCTGCCTCAGGCTTGCTGCAGTGCTCCAGCAAAGCTTCAGTGTAAGCATCTCATTTTCCGCTTGAGTACCCTGCAACCTTCAGGACTGAAGACTTGAGTTCAATAATTTTAGAATTTGAAAACCTCCTTCCAGGTCCTTTACCCACCCCCAGGTCATGGCATGATATGGGCTCGTTTCAGCACAGCCAACTCATTTTCACCCAATCATGATCTCCATTATCACCTATCTTGCTTTTCTACTTCACTGGCTTACTATCAGCTATCTCTCTCTCTCTCTCTACTAGCTCCATCTACACCTATCAGCTCATAGCTCACTCCCCTCCACCAGCCTCACCACCATCCCTTGTCTTCAACATTAATACTACTTGTTCTCAAAAGCTATTAGTTCTGAAGGAGAGTCACTGGACTCAAAACATTAACTCTGTTTTCTCTCCCCAACTTCCATTTTCCACTCGATAGTGAGGGTGCAGGGAATTTCAATGTGGTCCATACAATGTATCTCTCCCAAATTTCTTGTGGGTGAGTTTTTCTGCTGTGAGCATGGAAAGGAAATTTTCTTTTTTAATAAAGTCATGTCCTAGTGTTGAGCTCAGCACTTCATAAAACTGTTTTGTTAGGGTCTATGTGAGAGAGAGAGAGATAGACAGTCAAGTAACAACTAAATCAAATCATCCTTAAAGAATAGATGCAATAAATACTGGCCAAGTCAGTGACGCCCACATCCCATGCATGAATTTTAAAAATTTCTCTTTGTAATAGGTTGGAAACAACACTGTTTATTCAACATAAGGATTTGTTTCGTTCTTTAGTCAATATGTCAGATTAGGTTTTGATTATTCCTGCGCAGTTTTAAGAGAATTGTGGGAACCACATCTGAGGTTTTGTTTAACCTCCTAACCTTTAGATTACTCCGAGTGCCCCTCCATGGCATATGGATGATGCCAAAATATCTTCGGGCAAATAGAAACATCACACAGCAAATGTTGCTGAACTGATGTTATGGAAGGGCAGTGCTGAAACAGTTACACAAAGTATTGAAATTCCACGAAGACATGCAAGGATTACTCTCAACTATCCTTATCCTGTTCCCACTTCCTCCCCATAATCTTTTGTTCTAAGAACTACACCTACATCTTTTTCTAATGTCTTCAATGTTTTGGCCTCAATGGTTCCCTGTGGCAAATAACTCCACCAGCTCTCCACTCCCTGGGTGAAGAAAGATCTTCTCATGTCCTTTCTAAAAGGCTTACTCCCTGTCCTTGGGCTGTGATGAGTGCACTGGTCAAGATTTTCATTGTGGCCTCAAACCCAGGCAACTTTTAAAAAAAATTGTTCATGGGCTGTGGGTGTCATTGGCTGGGCCATGGGCTGTGGGTGCTGGAAAAGCACAGTGGTTCAGGTAGCATCTGAGGAGTGTCATTGGCTGGGCCAGCATTTATTGCACTTTCCTAAACGGCCTTGAAGGTGGTGGTGAGTTACCTTTTCAAACTGCTGTGATCTGTGTGGGGTGGGTTCACCCACAGTGCTGTTAGGAAACAAGTTCCAGGTTTTTGACAGAATGACAGTGAAGCAACAATGATAGTTCTAAATTGGCAGGGTGTATGATTTTGAAAGGAACTTGCAAATGTTCTCATGTGCCTTATAAGTTGTAGGAGTCATGGGTTTGGAAGAGATTATTGAAGGAATCTTGTTGTGTTGCTGTAGCACGTCTGATGCGTTGGCTGACACTATGGTGTTGGTGGTGGAGGGAGTGAATGTTTAAGTTCATGGATGGTTTTCCAATCAACCAAACCACTTTGTCCTGGATGGTGTTGGACTTGAGTATTTTTGGAGCTGTACTTATCCAGTTTGGTGGAAAATATTCCATTATATTCATGACTTGAGGCTTTTTAACAGTAACCAGACTTTAGGGAGTCAGAAGATAAGTTACTCACCACAGAATACCCAGCTTCTGATCTACTCTTGGAGGTGTAGAATTTGAAGAGACTCATTCCATTAAATTTCTGTTCTTTGTTAACCTCCAGGATACTGATGGCAAACAGTTTGGCATTGGTAATGCTACTGAATGTCAAGAGGAGATGGTGAGATACTCTCTTGTTGGACATTCATGGCAAAGTGATATCATAGCAATGCCATCTTTATCTGGTCTGGCCTACATGTGATTTCAGACACACAGCAATAAGGTTGACTCTTAAAGGTCCTATTAGGGATGCCAATAATTACTGGCCCAGGCGGTGAGTCCCCCCAATGAGACTGATTCTGTTAGCCTGGAATGATCATAGGATCCCTATAGTGTAGATAGAGTCCATTTAGCCCCTGAGAGTCTGCACTGACTCTCCAAAGAAAATAACAGCTTTGTGGAAGGCGTTTGGAATGATTCTCCCCTCATTTTGGAGCAGCCTGCTTCGGGGAAAGGGAAGAAATTAAAATTGCCCTAACGGGTAATGGCAAATGGTCAGCATTACTGCCTCACAGTGCCACTGTGACTCAGGTTCCATTCCAGTCTTGAGCGACTATCTATGTGGAGTTTGCACTTTCTCCCATGTCTGCGTGGCTTTCCTCCCATGGTCCAAAGATGTGCAGGTTGTGTGGTCTGGATAAAGGCTTTTGCTCGAAATGTCGACTCTCTTGCTCCTCAGATGCTGCCTGACCTCCTCAGATGCAGCACCACACTCTCAACTCTAATCTCCAGCATCTGCAGTTCTCACTTTCACCAGGATATGTGGATGGCCATGTCAACTTATTTGTAGTGTCCAGGAATGCACAGGCTAGGTGGGCTAACTATGGTAAATATTAGATTATGAGGATAGGGTAGGATTTTATTTGGAGTCAGTGCAGACTCTCACGGGTTAAATGGCCTCTGTCTGCACTGTACAGATTCTATGGTCTCACTCTAGGCTAGCAGAATCACTCCCATGGGGGAAAAACAGAGTTCAGTGCCCATCTATACCATCCAAGTGCTTCTGAGGTAACTGCCTACTTTGAGTCAGTGACACTATTTATTGTCACCAGTAAATTCAATGACATATGCACCTCTTACATTAAGCAAGATCATTTTGTTCGAACTGTATGGCGACATGGAAGCTTTGTCATCTTGTTTCCATGGATTGTTCCTCTGTAAGCCTTGACACTCTCACATCTGATTTAGCAACTTGTGGTTTTGAGCGCTAAGTGAGTTATAATTTATGCCTACCCTCCAGTGCACTGAGTTAAACTGAGTTAACCCACTCAGGTAAGGTATTCCATGGTACTATTTTTAAAAATAACACAGAATTCTCCCTATCGTTCTGATCATAAGACTACCCACAATTAATCACAAAAATGCATTATCTATTCATTATACCTTGCTACATGTGGACTTTTGCTGTGTGTAATTTCCCACATTACAACGATACCTCTACTTCAAATGTACTTTGTTTGCTGCAGAGTGCTTTGAGGCAATTTGAGGTCATGACAGGCACTTCATAAATGCAAATCTTTCTTTCAATACTTTTGAATTAATCATCCATGTAAGAAAGATAAGCAAACAAGCAACGCTTGCAGAATTGTTCTCATCTGAACTAACGTCAGCCCGAGCCCAAGGGATCTCTGGAGCAAATCAGGTCACATACCAAGTACTGTACGAAGAGATGGCGCAACTAATAATTGTGCTTTTTCTATGCAGCCACAGTGGTTTTATTGTCTACTCTTGCAATGGACTGCAACAGTGTTGAAACAAATAGGAAAATACAGGCAATAAATCAATAACTAATTAACTACTAACCATAGGTCCTGGTAAGCCAGCTTGCCCAATGGGTCCAGGTTGACCTTGGATACCTGGAGGTCCCTTAAAAACAAATAGGATGCAGTTGTCAGACAACAATAAACATCTCCTGTTTATTATTCTAGAGTAATTTTTAAAGGAAGAGTGAAGATTATTTAATTGACAAAATGGAAGAAGAGCAGGTTGAGCTGGAATGTTCTTGCAGACTGAGTAACAGCCTGTGGGCTGCTCTTTATGTCTGTGTTAGTCACAGGCAGGAGAAAAGTCCTTGGTCGAGTGCTGCTAGAGAGCATTTGTCAAGAAATTGTGGGATCCCTGCCCGTGATTTATATTTGTTCCAGTAAAATGTCACTTTACTATGGGAGCTCAGCTTATTCTGTACATGGAATGGAAACTTAAAATGCAAAGTTTTAACTTCTTTTTTAAAACTGCTGTTCTGAGGATATGGAAATTGGAGGCAAAGTAGGTGTTTGTTGCCTGTTCCTAGTTGCCCTTCAATAGTTGCTGTCAGGCGTCCTTTTTGGAGCATGTGTCGTTTGGCAGGGAGTTCTAGGATTTTGACCAAACACTGACAAAGGAAGGATGATGGATGTGTGATTTGTCAGAGCTGTTGATATTGCCATACAATAGCTACTCTTGCCTTTCTAAGAATCAGACGTGATGTGTTTCCGTGATGCTGTTGAAGAAGTCACAGCAGCTGGTTTCTATGTGTATTGTCGATGGATTTCACAGCAACCAGAATATATATACCAGTGATGAAAATGGTAGCTATGTCGGTGGATAGAATGTGTATCAAGAACATTGTATTATTGCATAGGTCTAAAAAGTACTCTGCCTTAAGACAGCTAAAAGACATCATGACATGTGAATACACTAGTATAAAAGATCTCCAAATCACACTCAGTTAAGCAGTCACTCAGTTGGTCGGTTAGTCACAGAATCATTAGAATCATAGAATACAATGCAGAAAGAGGCCATTCGGCCCATCAGATTTGCACTGACCCTCTGACGAGCATCCCACCCAGACCCAGGCCCCCAACCCTACCCCCATAATCCTGCATGGGGTTTTTACCACAGCTAATCCAGAAACCCTGCACATCTTTGGACTTTAGATTATTCATTTTGGAAAGAGGAATAAAAGAACAAAGTATTATTAAATGAGGAATGACTGCAGAATTCTCAGATGCAGAGGGATCCAGATATTCTGGTGTGGAATTCTTAAAATTTAGTATGCAAGTACATCAAATAATTAAGAAGAAAACCGAAATGATATCTTTATAATGTAAAAGTAAAGATGACATGCTTCAATTATATGGGGTATTTTAAGAGCACATCTGGAGTACAGTGTACAGTTTTGGTCTCCTTAATTAAGGAAGCATTGGAGACAGATCACAGAAGGTTTGTTACATTGATACCTGGAATGAGCAGGTTAGCTGATGAGGAAAGCTTGCTCAGGCTGGGCTTGTCTCCGCTGAATACAAGTTGGAGGAACAATACTTCATTTTCCACTTAGGCATTTGACAGAATTCAGCATTGGATGATAGGTTCAACAACATCAGACCATGGACTCTTGTCATAGAGTCAGAGAGCCTGGAAACAGACTGTTCGGTCCAGCCAGTCCACACCGACCATGTTCCCAAACTAAACAAGTCTCACCTGCCCATGCTTGGCTCATATTCCTTCAAAACTTTCCTACTCTTGAACTAATCCAAATATCTTTTAAACACTGTAACTGAACTTGCATCCATCACTTTCTCTGGCAGTTCTTTCCACACACGAATCACTCTGTGAAAGAAAAATGCCCCTCGTGTCCATTTAAAATTTTTCTCCTCTCACCTTAAAAATATGCCCCTAGTTTTGAACTCCCCCACCCTAGGGAAAAGACCC
Source organism: Chiloscyllium punctatum (assembly GCF_047496795.1). NCBI lineage: Eukaryota > Metazoa > Chordata > Chondrichthyes > Orectolobiformes > Hemiscylliidae > Chiloscyllium > Chiloscyllium punctatum. The sequence continues at coordinate 117,853,208 of NC_092743.1, read as the reverse complement.
TTGTCATTCACCTTATCTATACCCCTCATGATTTTATAAACCTCAATAAGGTCACATCTCAAACCTCCTATGCTCCAGTGGAAAAAGTCCCAGACATTCCAATCTATTTTTATGCAAACCCTTCATTCTTGGCAACATTCTGGTAAATCTTTTCTGAACCCACTCTAGCTTAATAACATGCTTCCTATATCAGTGTGACCAGAACTGCACACAGTACTTCATGAGAGGCCTGACCAAAGACATGTACAATCTGGACATTGCGTCCCAACACCTATGCTCAAAGGATTGAGCAATGAAGGCCAGCATTCTGAACACTTTCACCCTCTACTTTGATCACCCCAAGCACCCATGGCTTTTTCACATTGATTCTGGAGATTGATGGAGCAGAAAGAGTCCATCTGGCCTGGTGTGCCCGCACTAGTCCATTTGAGCACCAATAATGAGCATGATTATCTGGTGCTAATCTTCTGCGTTATCCTCATACCTCTGTGTGTTTTTTTTCCACATATCATCCTATAGCAGCATTGCACAAATGGAACCTTAAAATTATGAAACCATGAACCAGATTTTCAGAATAGTTGAGGCAGAAGGAGATAGATGTAGAGACAGACAGATAGAAGCAGAAGTCACTGTCAAGCATGGAGATTATGTTTAGGCTTTGGTATTATACCACAGCTCCTAAACCACAGCCTAAAGTGACTGCGAGGGAGGTTAATGGAATCCCTTGTTAATAATGGACAACAATGGCAATGACAATATCCAAAGATAATGCATTTGTCTTGGCAAATAATTGCTAAAGCTCTTGCCCACAGTCAGATGACATACTTTTGAATCCCTTAATTAAACCTGACTCCACCTCAGTTCCAGGCGGTCAGCCAGTTAGCATTGTATTGAATGTAACAGTAATATAAGTAAGCATAGAGCGCACACTATTTGTTAGTCTGAGATATCATAACAACGTACATAGTAAGTGTTGTTAATAAGTTTCAAGGCATCGGTCTTAACAAGAGCCTGGAGGATGTGGAGTATGTTACATGGGCTAACATATAGGGACGCGGCTTCAAGTGCATCATTTTGTCAGTGGTGTTTTATTCGAAAGATACTTTATCAAAGCACACTTCCTAATGTTGAGCCTCCTGACTGTTTTAACAGTTGCACCCATTAAAGCAAGTGAAAAGTATTCCATCAGACCCCCGACTTATCCTCACAGACAAGGGAAAGGCTTTGACTTTCTATGACTCTATGAGATGAGGTATCAGGTGGGATTCCATCATTAATTTGAAGGACAGGATTTTCTTAACCAAGGCTGCATCAGATAGCATCCTTTATGAAGCCACTTCCGAGTAGGAGAGGTGGAAATCAAAGGAACGTCAGTTTGTCTCACGTTCACACATCTGCTTGACAGCCAGCTCAAGGGAGGATGAGTTAGATGACAGGAACCTGGCAGCTTTATATAAGTGTACATATACTGATGGACAGGCAAACACTCACTGGTCCATCTAGCTTGTCCAACACAACTATGATTCCTTGTATATCAAACATGCCCTTTCCATCACACCTAAAAACTATCTGAACTCCTGGGAGAAAAGTCACAACAATACAAATCAGGTCAAATTGGGAACAAAAATTGGGAAGATTCCTCTCCAATTTTTAAAAATGATACAAACTAGTTCAGTGATCACTCTTGTTCAGAGTAATGTTGTATAGTGCCTGTGTTTATACAAAATAATCTCCATCCCATTATTAAAACGGAATAGTGGCAGCTGAATGAGCATAAATCCATCATAATAACGACTGCCAAGTTTCCTGCATCATTGTTCTGTGCTCTCAAGAGTTATAGATAGTTCACAAGAAAACTCCACAGCTGTTCTCTTGGTCTCAAAAAAGTAGTACGGACTGCCCAGCAACCCCCTTCCCCCAACCCCAAGGCATTTCAGGATTCTAATGGGCACAATTACTCTGCCAGATCTTTACTGCTGTCCATTATTAACAAGGGATACGTTTGCTTTTCTGAACAACACCTCAGGAAGATTCTCCTCTTCAAAGCAGAACCCAGTAACCAGGAATTCAATCCCAGCCCCAGTTGGCTGGGCAGAGGCTCATTCTACACACAAGGCAGTCTCATGACTGTGTGTAACTGAGGGTGTAACTGGGGAAACCTCAGTTGGAGAACTCCACTGCAGGATCAGAAAGGGCCCAGACCCTGACCCCACATTTGCATGACCAGGGGTCGTTCCACTGCAAGTGGGTGAGGCGTTCCAATCCATCCAAATGTTTCAACTTTCTCCCCCTTCATCTCTCAATTTTAGATGGAACTGAGGAACAGAATTTCCAGTCCCCCTTTCCAACATTCTTTAAATTTGTAGGCAGGGGTTTGAAGGCATGTGCAAAGAAGAAGATTTTTGAGAAAGTTTGTGAAAGGGTGGGGTGTGGAGTTGACATGAGAAGGGGCATAGTAGCTGAATAAACGGTTTCGAAGACAGACAGGAAACTGAGGAGAACCTGGTATTAGTTGAACAGAGTAAGTGTGCTGGTTCCAAAGATCTAATGGCTGAGGCAAGACAAGAACAGTGCAGTCAGTTCACAGTTCCAGTCCACACTAAACCACAAGCTGGAGAGGAAGGTGGTGAATGGGAGTATGGGGCTTCGAATGGCTTATAGAGGGGTGAAGTCAGCTACAGCAGCATTGCACAAATGGAACCTTAAAATTATGAAACCATGAACCAGAGTTTCAGAATAGTTGAGGCAGAAGGAGATAGATGTAGAGACAGACAATAACAGAGGTCACTGTCCAGAATGGAGATTATGTTTAGGCTTTTGTATTATACCACAGCTCCTAAATCGCAGCTTAAAGTGACTGTGAGGGAGGTTAATAGAATCAACGGCAAAGACAATATCCAAAGAAAATGCATTTTGTCTTGACAAACAATTGCTAGAGCTCTTGCCCACAGTCAGATGATATACTTTCTTTATAACCAAATGAGATGGAAGCAGTGACTCCAGAGGCCTGCTCTACATAATGGCCAGAGGATGCAGTAACATCGTGACAGTTCCCATAACAACAATGAAAATGTTTATTTAAAAAAGGACAAAGTTCTGAAAACAAGTAGTAGAGTTTGTGGAGAGGAAGTATATGTCATTATATGTCATTATATACATGTAATCCACTTGCACTTCAGACTGTAGAACCTTACATTGCGGTATTTTTTGTGCTTTTGAAAGTCTGCTTTCACTTCACTGATGTTTTGGAAACACAAGATCCCCATCCTCCCACTACCCTCTGCAGATCCAATCTTTGTTGTGGTTCTGTTCCAATCTTTTCTGCTCAGAAAGTCATAATGAGAGAAACATGGAGTTTTAAAAGATCTCTTAAATAGGTCGCACTTACTTTTTCACCTGGAGAACCTGGTTCGCCCTTTACACCCTACAAACAAAGAGACAGTAAGGCAACTTGTTGAACAAATATTTGAAGACTGCAGGCACAAGGAAGCTCCATAGTCTGCAAAGCAGCTTTCTGAGTCATAACTACATTGCCACTGTGTGATGGGAAAGCACAGTTCTATACTTTTTCAAGGGTCTTGTTTAGTCAGTCTGGGCTTGTAATCCTTCACAGAGATTTGATTAATTCAGTCTTCTCTGGGTGATGGCTTCGAGGTAGTCAGTCATTTTCCTCAAGGAAGGGGATCATGTGATCAGAAGGTCTGTTTCTACCCAGCACTTATGGTACTGGATGAGCAACCATGAGATCCTAAGTTTATAATTTTTAGTTCATCAGTGATGAGACAGTTGCTGGATTGTTGTAAAAATCCAATTACGAAAGGGGACCTTCAACTCCTAAAATGCTGGCCCATATTATGTGACTGATTGTAATGGCTAACATGTCTTGCCTGCAGACAAACACCAAAACTAACTTTGTGTCCTGATTGTAGCCGTTTGATAATTTGGCAGCATTCAGGGTTATTTTCTCTGCCGCCAGCCCATAACTGAGCAGATTTATTACATTCAGATCCACAGCTAGGTTCAATGGGATTTAAAGTCATGACCTCTGGGATCCCTTAACGTTATGATTCCAACCTTTGATGTTCTATCAATGCTGATTTTACATGAGTTAGTCATTTTACAGACTAATGACAATGTACTAATGACAAACTCATCATCTTTTGGGTGTTAATAAGGTTTTAGCACTTAACTCTCTTAATCTATATATACATACATCTCAGCACTTTTAAGATTATCTTCGGCCTCACTTTAACAGTGTAAGTTTTGCAAGTTAAAATCAATTAATTATTTCCCCCTTGTTTTCAAGTAATTAGAGGAACCGACTCAATTTATTTATTTTTGTTTTTTCAATGCAATATGGGCACCACTTGGAACAAATGTTATTCCTCATCAACTAGCCTTAAAATGGTGGTAGAGAGCTGCCTTCTTGAACTGTTATTACCCATAAGTACACCCACAGTGCTGTTAGGAAAGGAATTCCTGGACATTAACTCAGCAACAGTAAAGGAATGTTTAGTTTCTGGCTTTTTCTGCTGCTCTTCTCCTTCTAGGTGGTAGAAGTTATAGGTTTGGAAAGTGCGGTCAAAGGATGCTTGTTAAGTTGGGTCAGTGCATCTTATAGATTTTATGTATGCAGCAATGTTTGAGGGAGTGAATGTTTAAGGTGGTGCCAATCAAGCAGCTTGCTTCGTTCTGGATGGTATCCAATTTCTTGAGTGTGGTTCAAGCCATACCCAGAGAGGTAATTGGGGAGTTTTGCATCACACTCCTGACTTGTATATTGTGTAAATAGGTGACAGGCTCTCAGGAGTCGGCAGATGCGTTACATGCTGTAGAACATCCAGCTTCTGACTTGGTCTTGTCGCCACCACATTTATATCCATATGGCACAGTATTTATATGTCTGGTCCATCTTAGTTTCTTGTCAACAGTAACTTTCAGGTACGTTGAAGGATTATGAACTTATGAAATGCTAGTTTGTGGATTTTGGCCACTGCAAACAACTGCAATGTTTCATCTGCATTTGGGGGCAAGCAAAGGTGCAGGCATTTCATTGAAATAAAAGACCCATGGATTTTTTCATTGAATTAAGTGTAGGCAACCAAGGAATTATTTCTTTAAATCCCCTGCTTCTGAGTTTATGATACTAAAATCAGTTTTCTAGATTATAAGTCATGCACATATTTAATATTCTTACTGGGAGCCCTGGCAGTCCTGGTGATCCAGGCTTTCCTGGTATTCCGGGTAGTCCAAAAGCTCCAGAGATTTCCATATCCTGTTGGAATAGAGACAGAAATTGAACAAATTAAAATATGACCAATTAAAAAGAAATAATCAATTTAAAATATGAGCATGCAATTTTAAAACGCCGAGCACAAGTTCTTCAGCATACTTGAGCAATGAGAAACAAAATCTGTTTCAACTTTGTATAGTATACTACAACATTGAGTAGGAAACAGACCACTTCCTGGTGTGCATTAGAATGAGGATGCAAATGTTGAAGCTTTTTCATTTGAAGCAGAAATCCAGCCTTACATCAACATCAGCCATACTGCCTACCCAGGTTAAAGCACCTCAACATACACGCCCCTCAGCATACACTCACCTCACCTCAACAACTTCCACTTCGACAATTTTCACATTAACAAGCTCCACATTAACAATCAGATTTTAGCACAATGTGCGAGAGGTAAATCTCACCAGAATGCAGATATCATTTCCATTCAACGGTTACCTCTGTTTACATACAGCCATCGAGAGCATTCTAAATAATGCATATCTTACCAGCATACTGCTATTGAGACTAAATTGTCTGGAAGCTTTTAATGAAGCAGTTATCTGACACAAAAGAAATTTTTCCTGTGGGCTAAAATCGATAAACGGTGTTTTGATTAGAAACTTTGGAAAGACTTGGGAAATGTCACCACACTGAAAAGAGATTGGGGCTTGAGTGTTGGAAGCATTATTTTACAATCTCTTTTTTCACTGAGATTTCTTTTCTGTTAGATGTCCTTTATGGAGGTCAAGCAGCTTTTCTTCATTCTCTCTCTACATAAAAGCAAAATGTTTGTTGTCTGTTAGTTTGATGGCCAACATTTCTGACACCTTTGGGCCAATCTCAAACCAGACTTGGTGGGACATGTCAAAGGGAGTTGGCATCAAATTTGAACGCATGGAATGGAATACCAAGGCTTTGTCTACACACTGCTGTACTGATACTATTACGTAGCTATGCTTTAACTATCATTAACCATCCATTCTGGCTTAATGGCAATATCAATGGCCTAGTAATCCTGATGAAGGGCTTTTGCCCAAAACGTAAGGTCTCTAGCTTCTTGGATGCTGCCTGATCTGCTGTTCTTTCCCAGCACTATACCTTTCAACTCTTAGTAACCCAGAGGCCCAGAGTACTGTTCATGGGGTCAAAAACCATCACAGTGTTTGAATTCAATTAATAAATTTGAACTATAAATGTGAGACATTCATGAATTATCATAAAAACGCCCTTTGGGGAAGGAAGTATTCTTCCTGTCGAGCCCATCAGTACTGAGCTTCCACAGGTTTCCTCATACCTCTTTGAATTATGACATAATCTCTCAGAATTACCCCTGATTCCTGTCCCTGCAAGGTAGGCATGTAAACTATCAGGCCACCCTGTATCCCAGCCGAGGCCAGGGTAGTGGTGACTGGCAATGCATTATTAGTTTCACAATTTATATGCTGAGTAATCCCCCTTCACAAATCCCCATTCCATCTCAGCATGCTTCCAATCCCCAGAATGTCTTTCTCTACTTCCCTACCACAATGGCGGCTTCAGATAAAATCAACTTGACTTTCGTTCAGCTGACTCGCAAGAATTACTATTGCCTATCAAGCTGACCAACCTGGATGAACGCCTGACCAATGGGTGGCTGGACTCAAAACTGATCTTGGTGCAGCTCTACGAATAACCCAGTTCGACTCCCGGACGTGCAGAACTAACGATGGCTGTAGTAGTACACATTCCCTGATCCTGACCACTCTGAGTGGCTAACTGACCATGTCCAAACCTGGGTTGATAGCAGACAATGCCCCTGACTGAAGACTTTACTGAGGATTAATCTGCTGAGACTTTGAGGTATAGCCATTTGGCAGATGCACGTATTGTATGTTTATTGCAGAGGCTGCTGGTACTTGTTGCAAATGTGAAATTGATGTAGCAAGGAACATGTTAGATCTCATGGAATACAGGGAGAACTTGTCATTTGGATACAGAACTGGCTCAAAGGTAGAAGACAGAGGATGGTGGTGGAGGGTTGTTTTTCAGACTGGAGGCCTGTGACCAGTGAAGTGCCACAAGGATCGGTGCTGGGTCCAATGCTTTTCATCATTTATATAAATGACTTGGATGTGAGCATAAGAGGTATTGTTAGTAAGTTTGCTGATGACACCAAAACTGGTGAAGTGGACAGCAAAGAAGGTTACCTCAGATTACAATGGGATCTTGATCAGATGAGTCAATGGGCTGAGAAGTGGCAGATGGAGTTTAATTTAGATAAATGCGAGGTGCTGCATTTTGGGAAAGCAAATCTTAGTAGGACTTATACACTTAATGGTAAGGTCCTAGGGAGTGTTGCTGAACAAAGAGACCTTGGAGTGCAGGTTCATAGCTCCTCGAAAGTGGAGTCACAGGTGGATAGGATAGTGAAGAAGGCATCTGGTATGCTTTCCTTTATTGGCAGAGTATTGAGTACAGGAGTTGGGAGGTCATGTTGCGACTGTACAGAACATTGGTTAGGCCACTGTTGGAAAGATGTTGTGAAACTTGAAAGGGTTCAGAAAAGATTTACAAGGATGTTGCCAGGGTTGAAGGATTTGAGTTATAGGGAGAGGTTTAATGGGCTAGGGCTGTTTTCCCTGGAGCGTCAGAGGCTGAGGGGTGACCTTATAGAGGTTTATAAAATCATGAGGGGCATGGGTAGGATAAATAGACAAAGTCTTTTCCCTGGGTTGGGGAATTCCAGAACTAGAGGCATAGGTTTAGGGTGCGAGGGGAAAGATATAAAAGGGACTTAAGGTGCAACGTTTTCATGCAGAGGATGGTATGTGTGTGGAATGAGCTGCCAGAGGAAGTGGTGGAGGCTAGGACAATTGCAACATTTAAAAGGCATCTGGATGGGTATGTGAATAGGAAGGGTTTAGGGGGAGATAGGCTGGGTGCTGGCAGGGAGACTGGATTGGGTTGGGGTATCTGGTCGGCATGGACGAGTTGGACCGACGGGTCTGTTTTCATGCTGTACATCTCTATGACTCGATATCCACCCCTTTGACTGATCACTGCTGACAACCATGACAACTTGCCTGACTTTGAGTCTGTGCTAAACAGCAAGACAGAAGTACTGTGAGCCCTTAATTTCTGACTGAGGGGGCAAAGTGCAGAAACGCAACTGCAGCAAGCGGCAAGACAGGGATGATTTGAGTGCCCAAGTAGGTACAAAGTGTGTGGGTGGTAAAAGATTGGAGGAGCCCTGAGCTGCAGGCTGGTCTAATCCATGAGCTGGGTGCCTGTCCTGCATTTCAAGTGTCCTTGTACCAGCATTACCATGAAAGCTACTGGTGTGCTTCAAAGTGCAGCACAGCAGTGTAGATCCTTACAGTAAGTGGATCAAAGAAGCCATGATGGTGCAGTGAGGCTGGTCAAGGTATTTGCCAATGTCAATGCGTGGAGGTTCCCACAGAGTGTACTCTGAGATTTGGTAAGACTGGAGGGGGTAATGGTAAACTGGAGTTGCCAGGTAACCATGCAGACTTTTATGTCAGGAATTGTTGCTCTTTAGTTTTTATCTGACAGGTGAAAGAATGGGAAAGCGCACATTAGGAGGTGAGATTAACTAATGATGAGATGTTAAAGCATGCAAATAAATGGAAACAGGCATCTCGCCACTCAGTGGCAAGATTCCTGTCTTGCTTGGTTGTAAAGTGGGACTTCTCACTTTTGTTATTGAGAATCTCTCTAGTGTTAATCTCAGTTTAGATTGCCAACTTTCTCACCAATTCCCAAATTGTTCAGCAGCTGGGAAGGTTCTTACATAGAGCCTGACACTGATGATAACACTTTCAAAGTATTGATAAACAATGAGGCATTATGAGCAGACATAGATTTTAATCTCCAGAATTTTCAGTGTGACACTGAGGTAGTGGAGATTGGCAGAAATCATGTGCTAACAATTGTAAATATAATTAAAGTCAATCCAAGTAAGGCAAATTCAACTAATTGAGAAATGAAATATTTTGGGTCAAAGTATTTGAGCATAATGATACTATGTGAAATTAAGTGCTTGAATTTCATATTTAAAGCATTAAACCTAAAATATGGTATGAAAGAGGGTATGAACTATTAGTGAAATCTATTGGATATAACAAATGCTGCAAATAAATTATTCATAGAAATATTTTCAAGGTCTGATTTTCAGTTTTAATATCAATTTTATTCAATCCAGGGAGAATACCTCACTTTATAACTTTGTAACAAACAGTTTTCTTTATCTTATTTTGAAAAGCTTGGCTGGAAATGGATTCATCCAGAAGCGGGGGTGGTGGTGCAGGGAAGGGGAAATTATCAGGTGGGTTTGGAACCAAGCAGATAACCACAAATTTCCCAGCCCTTCAGAAATTACATTTTAGTTGGGAAGGCCACAGTTGACCTTTCCGATCTTCTGGCAATCAATTAGGCTGAACGGAACATTGGTTAGGTCACTTTTGGAATACTGCATTCAATTCTGGTCTCCTTGCTATGGGAAAAATGTTGTTAAAGGTTCAGAAAAGACGCACAAGGATATTGCCAGGATCAAGGGTTTGAGCTGTTGGGAGAGGCTGAATAGGCTGGGGCTTTCTTCCCTGGAATGTTGGAAGCTGAGGGGTGACCTTATTAAGATTGTAAAATCATGAGGTGCATAGATACAATGAATAGCCAACATCTTTTCCCCAGGGTAGGGGAGTCCAAAATTGGAGGACATAGGTTTAACGTGAGAGGGGAAAGATTTAAAAGGGACCAAGGGGCAACTTCTTCACGCAGAGTGGTGCGTGTATAGAATGAGCTGCCAGAGGAAGTGGCAGAGGCTGGTGCAATTACAACATTTAAAAGGCATCTGGGTGGGTATTGAGGGATATGGGCCATGTTCTGGCAAATGGGACTAGATTAATTTAGGATATATTGTCGGCATGGACGAGTTGGACTGAAGGGACTGTTTCTGTGCTGTATATTTCTATGACTCTTTAACAACCACCGAAGAACCTCAACTGGCCATGGTCTGATTGTTCTCAGTAGGTGAGAGAATAGATAGCCTTGCCAACTGTTACAGCAGGGGTAGCTTGTCAGCCAAGTTGGGGGAAAGAGGGTGTTTGAGAATCCCAAATCTGGAGGCATAGATGGACAGCAAGGTGTGACTGCTGAAAGTTACCCACTGATCTATCCTCTAAACATCCGATCCTTTTTCCCCACAACACCAACCCTAACCCCTTGAAACTATAAAACATTGCTGCTGCTCTTGGTCTCCAGCTCTGCTGCTTAGCCAGCAGCCTGGGCCTTTGACAAGACTATGCTTCCCACTGTGGCTTCAAATTAGCGAGCAGATTAAGGGGAGGGGGAGCCCCACTGACTTGGGATCAGAAATACTTCAGGTTACTCTGCAAGTACCTGACTTGGATTTGATCTAGCAGATTTCCCACTGGCAGTGTCAAGGGAGTCTTGCTGTTAAGGACACCTCCCCCAAACCTGGAAGAAGAAAGGGAAAATTCTGGTCCCTTAATTCTTTAATTGTTAGTTGATTTTTGACTTTCATTGTTTTGTATCCCAGCCCATCAGGTATCTTATACAAACATAAACTACACTTAGGCGCAGGAGAGGGTAACAATATGTCGGGGAAGAAAATCTGGCAGAATGTTTTGAGCTATTAATCTATAGTCCAAAGACCTCATTCACAAAAAATGGACAACTAATGAATTCACTGTTGAAAAATAAATCAGGCAGAATTCAAATCAGACAGTCACTATGTCCTGATTTGTACTATTGCTCAAGGATAGTTTTGTCCCAACAAAGCACAGCAAATTCCACAGCACTGCTCCAATCCTGTTAGAAGGGAGACTTCATTGACACGCAGTGACAGGGGCCTTTTGCACTTCTTGCTTGTTAATGACAGCCAGGCAGAAAGAGCTCTGTGGATTTCCCAGTGGAGTGTCAAATCTTGTAATATGTGAGATTCTGCATGAGCAAACAGCCGCCAAGTGTCAAACAGGTTTACTTTGGTCTGGCTATGTGAATTTACAACAACAGTTGGTATTCGGAAAATACAGTAATCAGTTAATCTTACTGTCTGTTAATTAACTGCATTAATTAACTTTAACATTTAACATTAGTTAACATGAACTGAACTTAACTATTAGTGGAATGTTGAATCCTGTTTGTTTCTCTGTTCCCAATTGCAAGGCCTGCATTTTCACCACAATGGACAGCCTCTCGGCAGGATACAAATGCTGGAGTAACCCAGAAAATTGCAAGTTCCACCCCGAAAATCGGCATTTCCCGTTTTTGCTGGGGCAGGAAAAGGGTTGGATCAGGATTGTTGCATCTTACAGAGATATCTACCTAATGAAATCTTCTCCACTGAAATGAGATTTTGTGGGCCTGGAAGGTGTAAAACCTGACATTTGCAGAGTCGGCCCAGTAAGAACCAGCCTTTCAGTTTTGCATTTTCTTGGATGCAACCTGGGTCACCTACGATGGAGAGCAGGTGCCATTTGGAATTGTGAAGGTAGGCCTAAGTGTGAATCAGAAGTACACTCATTAATTAATGTCATTAATCTCATTGGAACCGTCAACAGATCTGTTAAAATTAATTGTCAAGAATGTCAAGACGACCTGTCAAAGGGAGCAGAATGAAAGTGAGGACTGCAGATGCTGGAGATCAGAGTCGAAAAGTATTGCGCTGGGAAAGCACAGCCAGTCAGGCAGCATCTGAGGAGCAGGAGAGTCAACACTTCTGTCATAAGCTCTTCATCAGGAATGTGGGGGAGGTTTGGTGGTTGGCTGAGAGATAAATAGAAGGATGGGGTGTAGGAGGATGGTAGCTAGGAAGGCGATAGGTAGATGCACATGGGGGATGATAGTGATAGGTCAGAGAGGAGGGTGGAGCGGTTAGGTGGGAAGGAAGATGGACAGGTCAGAGTGTTCAAGAGGGTGGTGCTGAGTTGGGGTGTTGGATCTGTGACAAGATGGGGGGAGGAGAGATAAAGAAACTGGTGAAGTCGATGTTGATGCCATGTGGTTGGAGGGTCCCAAGGCAGAAGTTGAGGTGTTCTTCCTCCAACCATCATGTGGCTTGGATTGGGCGGTGGAAGAGACCCAGGACTTGCATATCCGTGGCAGAGTGAGAGGGGGAGTTGAAGTGGTTGGCCACAGGGTTGTGGGTTGTTTGGTGCAAGTGTCCCAGAGATGTTCCCTGAAACATTCTGCGAGTTGTTGTCCTGTCTCCCCAATGTAGAGAAGACCACATTGAAAGCAACGGACACAGTAGATCAGGTGTTTTCATGTGCAGGAAAATCTCTGCCGAATGTGGAAGGATCCTTTGGGGCTTTAGACAGAGGTGAGGTTGGTGGTGTGGGCACAAGTTTTACATGTTTTGCTGCAGCAAGGGAAGGTGACGGGAATGGGAGGGTGGGGGGGGGCATGGACCTAACGAGGTAATTGACTCTGCAGAATGCAGATAAGGGTGGGGAAGGGTTAGATTGTAGGTGGTGGAAATGGCGAAGGATAATATGCTGTACTCAGAGATTGGCAGAGTGGGAGGTGACAACTGGGGGGTTATATTCTTGTTGCGATTGTAGGGATGGGGTTCAAGGGCAGAGGTATGGGAAATGGAGGAGATGTACTGGAGGGTATTGTTGATCACATGGGAGGGGAAATTGCCGTCCTTGAATTACGAGGTCAATTGGGATGTCCTGGAGTGGAATTGCTCCTCCTGGGAGCAGATACGGTTTAGGTGGAGGAATTGGGTGTGAGGGATAGTGTTTTTAGAGGGGTGGTGGTATGTAGGTGGTGGGAAGAGGTGTGGTCCAGGTACCTGTGGGAGTCCGTGGGTTTGAAGTTGATGTCCGAGTTGAGTCGGTTGCCAGACATAGATGGAGAGATCTAGGAAGGAGAGGGAAGGTGCCTGAGGTGGTCCAGCTGAACTTAAGGTCAGGGTGGAAGGTATTCGTGAAGTTGATGAACTGTTCAACCTCCTCATTGGAGCACGAGGTGGCGCCAATACAGTCTTCAATGTAGTGGAAGAAAAGGTGGGGGATGGTGCTGATGTAACTGCAAAAGATGGACTGTCGCATGTATCCTGCAAAGAGGCTGTTAAAGGGAGCAGGAGAAAGTGAGGACTGCAGATGCTGGAGATCAGAGCTGAAAATGTGTTGCTGGAAAAGAGCAGCAGGTCAGGCAGCATCCAAGGAACAGGAGAATCAATGTTTCGGGCATCAGCCCTTCTTCAGGAGGGAGCAGTTAAAGGGAGCAGTCAAGCTTACAAGGCATTTGAAACTCCCGCCCTTTAAATTGTTGAAAAAAAAGCTTGAATGTTAAAAATAAGATCACTTGCTATTTCTCTCTTTCTTGATTTGAGTTAAAGAGTTTCCATGAATGGATTAATGCTGCATGACTGATTTCACAAGCATCCATTATTACAATATAATGTCTGACAGCTCAAGGGGTTATAGATTCTTTGGTGTGGGACTATGAATTCCTATATTCATTGTTATAAAGTTTTATATACTTGAATTAAATGTTGATTGGTATGAGGCTTTATTTATTTGAAGCAATGTAAATCTAGTAAGTGGATTTTTATAAATGAGTATTTTATCAATATAGTGAAGTCTAAAAGAGACACTTAAAATGTTATTTTATTTGAAACTTTATTTATCTAAGGGCATGTGCTGGCATTAATTTGGTATAGGGACTATAAAGAGGGTCTGGAGGGGCATATGTTGGCATGGAGGGGCCATGTTATATAGAGTGTGGTTTGAGGGGCATGGGGGTGCATGATGAGTGAGTGGGAGGCATCAGCTGGCATGGGTTGGCGTGGTGTAGTGAAGGTTTTGTCGCTCATTTATGATTTATTCTTTATGTTTAAACTTTACAACAGTTGTAGATTCTTAGGGCAGGGGCTTTCCCCCTCGCTCACCAGTGCCCAAGCAGCCTCCTCAATCTTCCGGGATGCAATCTGCACCTCAGACTGAAAACCTCATAGTGATGCATCCATTTCTAAAGATCAGGCCCACAAAGCTTGGAATTCCTGTGTCTCTGTGCACCTGACCTGGGAGCAAACATCTGGACCTGAGTTTCCAAAACTATAGCATAGCAGTAGAATCATCTTTGAACTTTTTCTCTGGCTTACCATTACATTATGTGGTGCTACATTTTTGTTCTAATTTGACTAGATTATTCATTATAATCCATGCTGTGAACATTCTATGATTTGATGTGCAGCCTTGCGGAATTTGGACACTTGCTCTCGCACACTTTGATTTTTTTCTTCAAATGAAATTCAAATTTCAAGCAAGCTAAACTTCAGAGACTAGACTGATGTACTTAGGCTGTGTAAGAGATGGAGACATTGGAAAAGGGAGCTGGTCTACTGTCTCATTATTCAATATCACTTCCAGAATTTCCGACTGACTGTGACACCAATATGCCTGCTCAAGATGGACTAGTGTTATAATAAGACATAAAAGACAGAGTTATGTGATTTGAACTCTAACAGCAGGCAGCATTGCTGGCTTTAAGGAGATGGACTGAAGGTTATAATTTAAATAACAGAGTGCCTCCGAAATTAATTTGTGTAGAAAATGATTGCATTAGGCAAACAGCCAATTTATTTATTTTTTTAAAAATTGCATCGTTCCAATTTATTTTTATTCTTCAGTCAGTGTGGGGTGTCATGGCTCACCTCAGCAAGGTGTCCCCATCTCCAAGAGCTCAGCTACCTATCCAAATAATGCAACTCGGAAGGCTGACTGCCCCGTTCCTGCATGTGTCACCATTATGATCAAACAGGAACATCAGCTTCAAATGGAAACCTCGTTCCTGCAGTTTTAGTTTGGTAGCGGGGGGAGGTTATAACAGTGAGTGCAGGATGGATGACATTGCACTTTCATGCCAGGAAAGGAAATGCAACAATTCTTGTGGTGCAGTGGGAGTGTCCCTGCCTCTGAGCCAGGAATCTTGGGTTTGAGTCCCACTTGCTCAACAATGTAATCACATTATTTTAAAGTCTGAGCATCAATATCAACCAAATGGCTAGTGGGTACTGTATTGCTGGAGTGAACTGTTATAGTTAGTTGCCGAAAGTGAGGTCCTGAGATGGTCTTTGCTGCAAAGTACGGTATTGAGATAAAGAAAGCCTTGATTCTGTCAGTGGAATAAGGCAGGAATACAACTTTCTCTGAGGATTCTCTTGGTCAGCCTTCAGAATCAGACTCAAATAATTCCCTTTTGCTGAGATCACAGCAGCACACAGTAAGAGCACTGTACAATATGGCCATTACTTTCTCTGACTATGCGGTTCTACGTCCTCTTGACTTTGTTGGTTGTTAGTTGGACATATTGAGTGCTGAGTGTCCTCAGAGACTCCTAGAGCTCATTTGGTTTCATCCTTGGTCATTTAAAGATGAGTTATATGGAAGAACATTATGCCTCTTGTGGGGGATGGATACTGCTGTAAAGTGCTGTGGGCAACTTGCCTACCAACTACCTGCCAGTCCATTGCAATTTTACCAGTGGTAGTGACCGGGGGAGGGGGGATGGAGAGGATTACAAGTGTCTCTGTTGCCTGCGAGCAAATTAAGGTCCTTAAACCACCAATTAATGACCAGATAAGGACCCCTTCCCACTGCTGCTGCGATTTAAGCAGTAATAACAATGACCTACCTGGCAGCTTTGTATGGGGTGGTGGCGGACAGAGGTTGAAGTGTGTCTTATTTGGTCCTTTGGAAACAACTGCTCCCCCTCCACTCCTCCATCACCACATTCTACCAACAAGTCTCCCCTACCTTGGTTTCCCCCTCCCCTTCGCCCATCTATCCTGGCTCTCCTCATAGGGGCCATTCTGTCTAATTGCCTTGATGCGAGTCACTGTCCCCTAGTTAGCTCACACCATAGTTCCTCAGCTTCAGGATCTGGGTAGCTGTTCCATATTGGGGCATAGCTCATCATTCCCAGTAACACTGCTGCGTCTTATGACGGCCCACTGTTCCCAGAGAAAGGACTTCCTGTTCAGAAAGTGTGAAGAGGTCTCTCCTCAGAGAAACTGACCCCCCTCAATCTGTTAAATTCCTGTGGGATAAACCAGTTGAGCAGGGGTTAAAGCTTGCCTCTGACTCTCCTGCTGGAGTTTGGGAGGCAGGGACTCTGTCACCTGGTCAAATCCAGTCCAGCTCTGATTTATTTGCTCTTCCTAAATACAATATTTTACATTTGTCTATGATACATTTCCTCTGCCATTTTTCCTGATGGCACACTTTTTATGAGCTGTTCCCTCTGAATCCACCCACATCCCAACACTGTCTTGTATCATCTGGAAGTCTAACCACCCAACATCAAATTTCTCAATCCACAAATGTTTTGTCCATCACAAACAGCAGTGGAGGCAAGTCCAAACCTAAGAATATTTCTTCTAGTATTTCCACCCATCCAACCAACGTACATGTAATTTATCCAATAACCATTCTTTCCTTTCTAACCTCTGGCTCTTTCCATATGTTTTCTGGAGTTAACTTTGAATTATTAATGCTCTGAATTAAATGAGAAAAAAACTGACATAGAATTGCTTTTTGGATAAATGCATTCAATTTTGATCCCAAGACATTTTTATTGAGTTAGTCACCAGCCCATCGACATGAATTACCTCAAATCCAAAGTTGTAACCGCCATTGCTGGTTGGTCCAGGAGGACCTGGAAGACCAGGTGGACCTTGGGGTCCTGGCTTTCCAGGCTGACCTGGAGCTCCTGGAGGTCCTGGTAATCCATGATCTCCCTGAAAAACAACAGTATCACACATCTTATGGACAGTTGTGCAGTTCACTCATGTCAATTTGCCTCACCTAAAAATTCACTTCTTCAATATAACTAATTCAAGAAGAGGTGCACAGTGCATTTAGGTCTGTGTTTTCTCTCAGTGATTAGATTAGATTAGATTAGATTACTTACAGTGTGGAAACAGGCCCTTCGGCCCAACAAGTCCACACCGCCCCGCCGAAGCGCAACCCACCCATACCCCTACATATACCCCTTACCTAACACTACGGACAATTTAGCATGGCCAATTCACCTGACCTGCACATCTTTGGACTGTGGGAGGAAACCGGAGCACCCGGAGGAAACCCACGCAGACACGGGGAGAATGAGCAAACTCCACACAGTCAGTCGCCTGAGGCGGGAATTGAACCCAGGTCTCTGGCGCTGTGAGGCAGCAGTGCTAACCTATCACCTGATGAAGGAGCCACTCTGCTCATGAGAAAAGAAAACAAAGAGATTTTCAATTTTTTTGCAGTTCACTTCTCCAGGTCACTTTCAAAACGGCATTTTGTCTGATCAACTAATCTTTGAAAAAAGGCCAGTGCCGATACTAAATCCTATTTTCCCCAATGTGTTTGAACCTGATGCAGTCACACTTTCTTCTATCATTTTAGCTCCTATGATCTTGGTACACATCTCCACATATGGTTTTCAGAAGAAAAGTAAAATACAAGAAAATACATTAAAATTAAGATAAGGAAAGGAACTACTTTCACTTATAAAGCACTTCCACAGCCTCGGGGTCATCCCAAAGCATTTTCCAGCCAGTTAAGCAGTTTTTAAATGTCATAGCTGTTCTAGGATAAGAAAACGCAGCAGCCAATTTGCACGTAGCAATATCGCAAAATCAGCAATGAGATAGGAATCAGATAAACTGTTTCAGTGACGTGCGTGGAAAAATAAATATTGGCTAGGATACTTCCTTTGCTCCTTGTCAAAAAGCAGTATCTTTCAGGTTTGGACTTCTGTTTCAGAGGTCAGTGTACTACAACGGAGCCAAGGCTATTACCCCTATATGTGGTCAAGGGGACCACACACAGACAAAGACTATATGATCCACAGTTGGGCCTGTTTGGAGAACATTTTCTGTAAGATTAAGTGGTTAAGGTGAATTTCAGAGAAGTTTCATACAAAGCTATATTATATATTTATCACCTTGTAGTGGTATGGTAGATTTGTTACTGGACTAAAAACAGTCATCATGAATGTGAATTTCATCCTGGCAAATTGTAAATTGAATTCAATAAGTACCACAATTTGTAGTCTGGCAATATTCATGGAAGTGCCTCATCTCAGTTGGTCTCAAATACACATGATTCAATTTCTCCATCAACTATTCCTAAAAATCGGGGATAAAGAAGAAATCCCCGCTGATTTCAGGGCTGCTGCCATCACCACTGTTTTATATGATTGAGCTTTGATAAAAGTTGGCACAACAAGCACCCAACAATTGCTCTCAGTGTAAATATGGATGGGCAATCAATGTGACATTTCAACATTTAAAATTTACCTTTGCTCCCTGAAGACCTGGCAAGCCAATCCGTCCTTGATCACCCTGTCAACAAAGACATGATATTGACTTTTCTTAAGTAAAATACAAAGTTGCTATTGAATGCAAAATCACTGAAAAGGATACAAAATCATTAGCAACAGTTTTGCCCATACGTTAAAATGAGACAGTACAGGCTACCTTCTACAAGACCTCAGTCTAAGTTTACCACATACACAAAGCTGATGAAGCATTCGTTCACTGGCAACACAGATTGAGAAATCACAAACACCCATAACTTCAGACCCTTTTTTTATAAAGCCAACTTCCCAGAAAAGGATCCACAGCTTCCTGTGGAATTCTTCGTTTTGCACGGGAGTGCAACATATTTGCATTTTGTTGGCTCCATTCAGTCATTTTTATCAACCAATAGCATATTTAGAGCTTTGGCCAACTGATGCAAATTTGAGCAATCATTCTTTATTTGCAGAACTTTCTGGAACAAGCAATGTGTTAACAACTTCCATACATATTACCGGGTCTTGCATTGATCATAAGGCTCATTACAATCCACATACACTTAACAGCCTGATGTCTCTCAAAATGGTTCCATCCTTACCCCACACTGGTTTGAGGCCAAGGGTGTTGGGTCCGTGTATTGCCATGGTGGGAATGAAGAAGCCCCAGATGTCATAATTGTGTGCAAGGAGTTGCAACTTCTTCGCTTTCTCAGTCCACAACTGTTTCTTGATTTCCCTAGTTTTCTTTATAGCTCTGCCTTTGCAGTTTGATGAGTTCTGCTCTTTGCCTCCCTGATGTTGTCATTTTTCCAGGCACGGAGAGCTTTCCTCTTCTTGTCGACGTGTCCTTGGATGATGTGGTTATTCTCATCGAGCTAGTCTTGGTGTTTCCTGGTCACATACCTGATGGTTTCTTCACAGCATGAGGTGATGGCTGTCTTCAGTTTCCAGATTTCCTCCACTCCATTAAAATTAACACTGTTGAGAGAACACTTCAAAGAACTTCTAAACCATGATCTAATTGTCGACAAAGACGGCATTGAGGAAATCCCCTAACTTACCATGAAAGATCATCTTGCATTCCCACCATGGGAGAGGTTGAAGCCTTCATGAGATACATGAAGGATAGAAAGATCACAGGTGGAGATGGAATTCCAGAAGAGATTTTTGAACTTGGAAGACCAACACAGAGCAGATCTCCATCAACTGCTCCTGAAAATCTGGGATAATGAAGAAATTCCTGCTGATCTCAGGGCTGCTTCCATCACCACCATCTTCAAGAAAGGAGGTAAAGTGAACAGTGGAAATGACCAGGGAATCTTCCTGCTCTCCATCATTGGGAAGATCATCCCTTGAATCCTGGCTAGGTTTCTGGCCAGACGTGGAACTATGGACATGATTTTCACTGCTCAACAACTTCAAGAGAAGTGCCAGGAATAACACCAACCACTCTACATGGTCTTTGTTTAACTGACCAAGGCTTTTACCTCAGTCAGTTTGGGAAGTGCTGTGGAAGACCTTGTTGTGACAATACTATGGCTGCAAAAGGTGTATTTTGCCCAGTTTCCTTTATGAAGAGAGGTTGAGACAGAGGTGATAAGCAGTCGGTTCTCAGTCAACAAAGTAAACAGCTTGTGAGGTCTTGGTTTTTTTTTAAAGTTGGAACAATGAAGCAGCCTGAATGAGTGGAGTCAAGCTCTCACAGAACCACCATTTTTAGTTTTAGCTTTCAGCAGTTGCTGGGGTCATG